>NC_143014.1:312619642-312949954 GCF_055824585.1 Amblyomma mixtum
GAACGTTCGGCTGCTTGCGCATTCAAACGATGCACCGAGGTTTGCCTAAGAGTTTTTATTTCTAGCTCCTCCGGCGTGCATTGTGCGGTTGACCGCGAATAAGTGACGGGTCACTTCGCCCGTGTAGGGATTACAAGACGGTGCGAGTTGGAGATTTCCGAACAAGAAAGCATGCTCGGCGACGCCCGGCAGCGGATGCCGTTTTAAGCCTTCGTTTGGTAGGGAACCACATCGAGGAAAAGGCGGGAGGCGAAGTAACCATATCATCGCCACAGTGAAGTCGTGTATTCTTTATATTCGAAACGAAGTTGCCGACTACAGGGACGCCGTCGGAATGCCCCGGAGGGCGGAAATCTTGTGCTGTCCATATAAGCATTCAGGTTTTGTTGAATGAGAACTTACATAGAATTATTCCTGGACTATTTTCCGAGTTTCACCAGCTTTTTTAGAACCCGGAATAGTGGACCCCAAAAACGTATAGTCTTTAGATTCCCATTGAGTCCGGCTTTAGCAAAACGCTAGGGGTAGAATTAAGAAGAGGGGGTTGGGAGGGGTGACCGCTTCCCTTCCCCTCTTCAAAGCGGGAAATTCTCTAAATGATAAAATCGCACTATGGCCCTTTTTATGGGGAAGAACAATGTTTAAGAAATGCTTTGTGGAAATAGGATCGTACTCTCCTCATTTGCCCCTTCGTCCCATTATTACGTTTCAAATCTTGCACAAACCGACTGAACAAGGTAGCTATAGTCGGACACAACGTAAGTCTGCAGTGAAGCTCCGCCCACATTCAGGACCGCCGCACAGAATTCCTTCACGACAAAAAAGTAGTCCGTTTTCAAAGTTTTCCTTGTTACAGAGATAAGAAGCTAATCAGAAGAAAATGATAAAACTCTAGAATTCTAACACCTAGCTTCTTTAATAAAGTCAAATATTCAGAACCTGATTTCATTTCCTGCTGACATACAGGACGCCTCGTACAGTGGCCCAGTGTGAAGAACTGCTGTTTTTTTTTTAAGTTGTGTCCTAATATTGAGGGGGAAGGGATGCAAATAATACTTTTCAAAACCAAATCGAATACGAATGTTATTGCTAAAAGATGTACAGAATATGAATAGAATTTTGATTGAACCTAATGGAATACGATTCGAATATTACAAATATTCGTTACTAGTGCGAATAATCGTAAAATAAGAATAATCGTGCGAAACACCAAACAGCTAACGGCAGTTGCGGTACTGCTCTACAACTTGTGGAGTAGCCATGGCTGCCCAAGATGCAAAACTGACCTCCACTGAGGGGTAGACTGCACGAAGCCAGTATAATAACTGATCGTTATGTTATACATATAGGAAAATTACCTTCTCCTACTGATGACAGCGCCACAACTCAGTAGATGAGAGGTGCAAGAGCAACGCTTGAGCCATGACCTCCGAGATCGGGCGTCAATGCAGGATTTGCTAAGCCTGCCTGAGCCCTGCTGCGTCACTCAATATTGGTGGCCATGTTTGAGCATTATGAAACCGCGAATCAAATGGACCATGTCGCGATAACTCTACCTCCCGCGCAGAAAGATGGCGGCAGAACGCTGTGAGGCGTAGGAGTGGGCCCTGCCCTTAAAACAGGCGACGAATAAAACTACGGCATGCCTTATTTCACCTTCATGCCAATTATTTCGAAAGTATTCGAAAAGTTTCGAATTTATTCGGCTCTTTTAAATTATCTTGAGGATGCGCTATTTGATTCATTCGACGAATCAAATAAGAGGATATTCGATTAGTTCAAAGCTCTGATGAGACAGGGCAGAGCATAATTTTAGGCGTTTTACTAATCAGATAAACTGCCTCTACTGTATCGCGGGTGCTCTGATGAGGCAGTAAATATTTACGCTTTTTGTTTTTCTCGTGCGCAGGATCACGCCGGTATTGAAGTATTCGCCCGCCAAGGAAACTGCGGTATAAACTTGTGGATTAAGGTGGCACTACTAGGAACCGCACTTGTCTTCGTGGCCACTCCAGTCGTCTATCTGATGGTCAGGCAGTGGATTAGCGTACATCACGGCGACTTTTACCGCCCCAGTACCCCAAGGCTGCGCACAAACCCCGCGGATCTGCCCACTTTCCCTGGCTGCGACAATACGGCGTGCCAGATGTACATGACTGGCATAAAATCTTCCCTCAACTGGTCTAGAGACCCATGTGACAACTTCTACCGATTTGTGTGTGACGGATGGAGGCACAACCACCATATGGTCTCCGTTCTCGATGTTGCCGAAGACGGAATGTACACGCATGCATTGAATTCCGTCAACTGGGCTCCCCGGTTCACCAGAAGTCACGTCACTTCAACAAGGTCTGCACGGAACGCCGAAGAAAAGGTAGCCGGTTTAGTCATGTCATGTATGAGGCTTCCTAAAAGCGGGTTCGACGAACTCAAAACGTTCATGGCCGAACGCCACCTTCCTTGGCCGATGACATCCCGCCAAGACCTGCTAGATATTTTGTTCGACCTCTCTGGAAATTGGAACATCCACCTATGGTTCCAGGTGACCCTCGATATCGCCCCTTATCAAGCCGGCACGGGAAACCCCTTACTTAAGATCGGAAGCGGCGCCATGTTTGGAGCCTGGGTAGCGTTAATGCGGACATTCGCCGGTCAGCGAAGGGGAACCGAGCCGTCCCTCCGCTACCAAAAGTACCTCCAGAACATGCTGGCTCTTTTCGGCGTTTCCGAGTTGCGAACCTTCGAATTGGCCTCTACAATCCAGGAAATGGATATGCTTACTCTAGAAGCTTTGGTACCTGCCTTTGCAGACCAAGAACAGAAAATTCTGCGGCTGTCTATTCAGAACTTCAGTGATGCCGTGACTCCCGGCTTCCCCGCCGACCGCTGGGCCCTCCTCGTCGACGCGCACTTCCCTTGGGCTCGCCGCTATTCCGCCAGCATCGAGGTACATGCGGAGAAGCCCAGCCTGCTCAGGGCTGTTGGTTACCTTCTGCGGCTCAAGTCCGAGACGCGGGAAGCGCTGACCCTCAGCCTGGGGCTCCGCGTCGTCACTGAGTTAGGCTGGATGGCGCACCGTGAAATCGCTGAGGCCACACTTCAACTCCTTGGTCTTCCTTGGTCATCGCACACCCGCCGCTGCCTAATGGAGGTTGAAAGCAGGACAGGCGTGGCCTGGTTCAGCCTTTTCCCCAAAGATCTAGGAGCCGACACACTGATTAAAGATATCCGAGACGTTCTCCTTGGTGTCGTGATGCGTCGCAGCGGTGCTATGCTCCGCATGACCGCCAGGAATGAAACCTCTCAGTCGGACGTCCAAAAATATCTTTCCACCTTACTGCCAGAGCCCACCCCCGGCACTAGCTTTTTCAACAGCTGGGTGAAACTCATGAAAGTTCAGTGGCGGCTGCAACAGCATGACCTGACCAACATCCTGAAGCCGAGCTCCGTGCTGAGCCACAAATGGACCCTGCATGGCGCCCTAACAGCCTCCCAAGTGCACTTCGTGTACCCTCTGTACCATCCGGACCTGCCGCCGGCAGTCAACTACGGCGGTGCTGGGAGGCTGCTTGCTGATGAAGTTCTTAGGGAGCTCTTCTTCGCGCCCCCCAAAGACCATCAGCGAGTGGCTCGTGACTATTTCCTCACTGAAGCCAACGAGACTGACGATGCTCTGCCGGAGTGGTCCCCTTATTACGTGGACATTAAAGCCCTTTTAGCCGCCTTGAAGGCCTACAGGCTTGGCTTAGTGCGACGCTCCGTTGAAACTCATTCCGTGAAATCGAGCCTCATGGAGGACAGGCTTTTTTTCGTGGCCTCCTGTTATGCCCTGTGCTCCAGCGGAAACCACATTGGCGAGTTCTATGGAGATGCGGAGCAGCGTTGCAACGTTGCTGCGAGGGCACTCGTGGAGTTCAGGAGAACCTTCCGGTGTTACGGTGATAAGGGTTAGCCGCTGACACTGTCATTTTTTTTTTTTTTTGCAGCGGGCAGATGTTTGGTGTGTTCGAACTAATGCATACGTCGATGTTTTTTTTTTTTTACTACGTAATTTGTACATGTCGAGCTTCAGGGCTGGAAAGCTTCTGCAGTTTCGTGTACGCGCAAAAATTGCCTTGTGGACATATGCAGTGCCCGTCGACACATGTGTGTGTGAATGCTGCAAGTGAAGTGGACAGCGGTCGTAGGGGGTATTGCGCCCACGGGAGCTTCTCGCTCTCCAACGCGCTTTCCATGTGTAACGTGTAACGGTTTCCCACATGCTGTAAAGTGGCTGCCGACTGTACGGCATGCATGATCCGCGTTTAGAGTGAACTCGTGTGTGCGCGGATGTGGTCTTCGGAGCACAAGTGTGTCCGTCACAGCAGCGCGTTGACATGGTAGACTACGCAAAGTAGCACTTCCGTGCCCCGTTGAGCATGTTACTTTCCTTCATTGCGCGGCATTTTAGAACGCACTGGTGCTGTGAAGCGCGCGGCCATGCATTCGCGTGTTCAACTTAAGAGTATACCACCCTCTGCAGTGTGCTGTGTTTGAGCTTACCGCTAGTACTTGCTTTGTTTAGGACATCATTGATTTGCTGAGATTCCTGCCTTGAGTATCAGGTAACGGTCATGAGTAAACTGGAGATTCCTGACGCGTCCTTGATTATCTCTGATACATAGCTGCTTTTCTGGTTAGCCCCCGTAACGTGTACCCGCGCTTGACACTATACGCATCGACACGTTCTCGGAGCCTTCTGACACAACATCCAATTAGGGCTCAAGTGCATGAAATACAAAGACAAAGCACAGACGAGCGCTTACACTCACGTGTTATCCAAGAAAGCAACTGCTTGACAACACGAGAGGGGTTCCTCGCACTTCTCACCCGAGTTGTCGATATAGTAGCCATTAGTGTTTCGCGTGTCACCAAGTCACGATATTTGAAAAATACAGCTGTCTCTTCAGAAACCGGCACGAAACACATCTCAATGACTGGACAAGGGAGAACGTTTTGGTTACTAAAGCGTTCTTGCATGCTCCCGTAGTAAGTAGCCTTTGGCGCTAAATGACCATGAATATACATACCAACAATCCCGACTGGTTAATTTAGCACATTAATGTATGAGAGCTTCACAAAGAGATCAGCTAGGCTAGCCTAACCGAACAAAGGTCTTACGTTAAACGTAGCAGGCCCAGTTTCCAATACCGGTCTGTCCAGATCCAGATATTCTTGGGCCTTCCGCCGTGCTACTTGTGTGGCAATGTAATACGACATAACCCTTTCGGCCCTTGTCGCGTCATTTCACACAACACAGATGCTAGTGCATCAGTAAAGGGCGAAAATGCCCATAGTTCTGCTAGGATAGTTCCTCAATGATGCCTGTGTCTATCCGCATCACTGTTCTCGCACTTCCACTGAGCTCTGTTATCTAAGGAAGAAGCAGCAGCCGCATGGTAGGCGTGGCTGAAGAAGCCGACGTGTAGCAAAATGGTTGATTTTGTATTTAATAATCATTCCTTCTTTTCCGCTGAAATCTTTGCATGCTTTGAGAGACGCCTTTCCAAGCTCATATGCGCGTAGCAAAAATTATTGAGTTGTATATGTCTAGAGGCCCCGCCGCACCACGGCTTATATATGTGCCATTTTGACACCACCGGGGCTCTGCGGTAGCAAGCGGTGGCTATTCATCATCATCAACCTGACTACACCCACTGCAGGACAAAGGTCTCTACTATATCTCTCCAATTCACCCCGTCCTATGCCAGCTCCGTCAACCCTGTCCCCGCAAACTTCTGAATCTCATCCGCCCACCTAACTTTCTTCCGCCCCCTGCTACGCTTGCCTTCTCGTGGAATCCAGTATGTTAACCTTAAGGACCAGCGGTTATATTGCATATGCATTACATTCACTGCACAAGCCAATTTCTTCCTCTTGATTTCCACTAGGATGTCATTAACACGCGTCGTTTGTTCCCTCCTCTAAAAAGGCTGTGAATACCTTTGGCGAGATCGTGTTCCCTTGCCTTTCGCCCTTTCTGTTTTGGAATTTCATTGGGGACTTTAAGGGGGACTATGGTAGCTGTGGAACCATTATAGCTATCTTCCAGAATTTTTATATCACGCTCTTCTACACCCCGATTCCGCAATGACTGCATGACTGCTGCGGTTTCAGCTGAGTCAAATGGTTTCTCCTAATCTATGAGCGATGTATATAGGTCTAGGAGCTGTTTATATTGTGCCCATTTCTCTATCACCTGATTGATAGTGTGAATATCTGTGTATCGTGACTATGGTCTACTGTCGAGTATCCGTTACGAAGGTCTGCCTGATCATTTGGTTGATTGAAGTCTAAAGTTGTTGCCACTCTATTATCGATTACATTACCAAATACCTTATAGATAACAGACAGTAAGCTGATTTGTCTGTAATTTTTAAAGTCCTTGATGTCTCCTGTCTGATGGATTAACATGATGTTAGCGTTATTCCAAGCTTCTGGTACGCGCGAGATTATAAGCAGTTGTGTATACGGGGTGGCTAATATTTCTAGCACAACCTCTCCTTCGTCCTTCAACAAATCTGCTGTTACCTGATCCGCACTAGCTGCTCCCCCCCCCCCCCTCTGGCATTGCTCCTTAGGCTTTCTTTACTTCCTCTTTCGTTACTGGCGGGAGGTCCCATTGCTGTTGGCTACTGTCTCTCTCATTAACGTTCTGATTCCATTGGCTACTGTATAGATGTGTGTAGAACTCTTCGGCTATTTTAACTACGTTATCCATATTGCTAATGACATTGCCCTCTTTGTCTCTTAAAGCATACATCCGATTTTTGCCTATGACTAGTTTATTATTCAGCGCTTTTAGGCAACCTCCGTTCTTTGGTGCATGCTCGATTCTCTCCATATTAAACTTCCTTACGTCGGTTACCTTGCGCCTATTGGTTAACTTTGATAGCTTTGCCAGTTCTACTCTGTCTGTGGGGTTTCAACTTTCAAGCTTTGGCATTTCTTGATAAGATCATTCGTATCCTGAGAGAGCTTGCTGGTATCCTGTCGAGCCATCCTACCGCCTACTTCTACTCTGCACCCCTTAATGATAGCTGTGAGGTTATCGTTCATTGCTCGAACATAAAGGTCATCGTCCTCAGTTAAAGCTGGAAATATGTTCTGCAGCGAGATCCTCAATTCCTGTGCTTTCCCTCTCGCCTTTAACTGGTTGATTGGCTTCTGCCTCAGTAGTTTTATTCCATGACCTCTTGAGGTCTAGGCTAATTCGAGAGCTTACCGTCCTGTGGTCGCAACAACGCACCTCTCCGGGGACCCCCCTATCCTGCACAATGTCAGGGTGCGCGCATAGTATGAAGTCTATTTCAGTTTTACTTCCACCATTGGGCTCTTACGTCCACTTCCGCTTCTTTCGTTTGCGAAAGATTCATGATCGGTAAATTATTTCTTTCTGAGGACTCTAGTAAAAACTCGCCCATGCTGTTTCATGAACCTGTGCCATGGTCGCCTACTGCGTGGTCTCCAACCTACTTCTTTCCTGCCTTAGCATTGAAATAACTCATCAATTTTGCTTACTGTGTTATTACTTTGCTCATTTCTGATTCCACGTCTTCATAATAGCTTTCTACGATCCAGTCATCATGGCTGGATGTAAGCGCGTAAGCCTGTACCACCTTCAGTTTGTACTTTTTGTTAAGCCTAATTACAATAGCTGCCACCCTCTTGTTAATACTACTGAATTCCTCGATGAAGCCAGCTATATTCTGATTGATGAGGAATCTCAGGCCTAGTTGTCGTCTGTCCGTTAATCCACGATAGCATCATGCGTATTCGCCGTTTAGATAGATAGTGCATACGCCCTCGCTAAACCCTAGGACAGCCTCACTGGATAAAGTTCTAGCGTGAAGCGTTGCCAGGTTCAGTTTCCAATGGCGGCCTGTCCGGAGCCAGAGATTCTTACCGCCCTCCACTGCGTCGCAGGTCTCACCGCCGCTTTGATCCATTGCTTCGCAGCCGCTGGGGACTGAGAGCCTAGTGATAATTTGTTTAGTTATATATATTTTGTCATTTAGTCATGATATTGGTAATCTTTGTAGAATAACCTGCTTGTCTTTTTTGCGGACACACCCCTGATTAGGTTTTTAGACTGGTGACATGATAATCCATAATTAGACGAAATCTTGAATTAGTTTTTTGATTAACTGGAAAATGGAAATTTTCGCTATCGTAGAAGGTGAATGTTGCGATGGAGCAAGGCAATGACAATGGGGATGTTGGCGAAAAGCAACCTGAGCAGAGGGACGGTAAGAGTAAACTGACCCCTGCCCTCGCACTTTTATATTTCTTTTTTTACCGCTCCCTTCCTCCTGTGAGCATCAGCAGCGAGCAGCTAGAAGCGACCGGGGCGTGCACACTGCAACTCGCGCACCAGCCTACGTGCGACACATGTGGCGCACCCTAAACTCTGGCAACAATGCAGCGTGGCCGCTTTTTCTGGAGAACGCGTATTCGGTGCAGCTCTCATAAACAAGTTCTGTTTTCTGCTTGGCCGATAGATATCCACGCCGCTTAGAGCTGTGGATGAGGTGGCACCTTCTTGTCGCCTGTGCGGTATAGCATTTGTTCCAGATGCAGAGTCTACAGGTTTCCTCTATTTTATGAACTCTTCAAGTGTGAACTCCTTGTTTGTAAACAGGCCCGAGCCAGGTGCACTGCGCCTGGTGCCTGATAAGCACACTGATGGGCTGCAATCCGCGCTAATCTTTACTGAAGCGCTTTATGAAGCTCGCCAGTAGGAAGAGTTACGTGGAAAGCTTTCATTTTGTCTACAGTCGCTTTTCAGGAAGGCTATGCAAGTTTTAAACATGTATGTTGTTCACATGACGTATTATCAGCTCTAACAATCTCCTGTCTGCCACAAGAACGGGGAGGAATGATACATAACACAACGTGAACAGGAGAGAGCGGCATAAATCTATCCCATACAAAGTAAAAAAAGCCGCTTTAGATTTCTACACTCTGCAAAATAAGACAATTTTTCCTTCGTTTCTTTGTTGTGAATGGCGGTAACCAAAGCGGTCCCAATCACATTTCATACCCACTGTGCCCTCGTGTCCTATTTTGACGTCATACATCTAAATCCACTGATACTTGCACTATGACCTCTCAATTTTTGCTGCATGGTTATGGTACCTTAAAAGGGTCATGACATGGTCTAGCAAGGAATCGCCGTTTTTGCGGCTACTAACAACGATGTTATTAAACGTGCTTAAGAGAGAAGTAGTCTCTACACGCACATTTCAGATAGAAATTGCAATTAGAAGTTGTGGACTCTACGCTCCAACTCCCAGAAGCGACGGCCACATTGAAGCAGCCTGAGCGACGTCATGACCTTCCGCGCTCACGGTCATTGCGGAGCAGAGCGTGTGCATACTCGAGTCAGACCGTGGCACATGGTGGGGAAGTCACCGAGATCGGGCAGAAGCTAGACAAGAAAGGGGAAGACACGGGCCACTCCCCTGCGCTCACTGCGCGCAGTCTCTTTTTTTTTTTTTTGTTTGGGGGGGGGAGCGAAAGAGGAGAGTGAGAAGGAGGTGCCGTAATGGAGGACTCCAGAATAATTTCGGCCATCTTCGCCTACGCATTGCCTCCATAGCATTGCCTACGCATTGCCTCCATTCCACCCAACTGGCCCAATAGAACTGGGTGCAGTTCTGTGCCTCCTTGAAAGGATCCCTTAGTGCTGCTCAAACCTTGTCCAGTCGGGGACAAAATTCTCTGGACCACGTGTTCCTCAAACGAAGCTTATAGCTCTACTATCAGGCAGCGGCTGGAGACCGCCCTTGTGGAGATGGAAGAACAAAAATTTAACTTTTACCTCCACAAGTGTGGTCTCCAGCCGCCGAATAGTAGCAGAGCTATCGGCTTCGTTAAAGGAACACGTGGTCCGGAGACTTTTGTCCCCGACTGTCCATCTGCCGCAGTCTCACTGAACCTGAAAAAGACAAATCGGCCTCAGATTGTACACTCCAAACGATGGCTCAACAATTCTATGGGACCGACAAGGAACTCACGGACGCCTTGTGGACGCGTCACATTGGCGACACTCCGATACCACTTTGTCCAACCACCTACAACGGTCTTCCAAACCCCACACTTGATGCCCCAACAACAATAGCCGAGGTGCAAGCCGAGGCCCGTGCATCGCAGAGAAACACCGCTCCTGGAGCGGATAAAATCACAAAGCTATTATTCGTAACCTCAGTCATGCGCATATCAAATTCATCACTGACTACTTCAAGGAATGAATTTCAAAGCATAATCAATGGCTTAGACAGGCCGATCAGAACGGTGGGTGTAAAAATTAATATGCAGAACGCTAAAATAAGGTTCAGCAGTCTTTCTGGCTCTAATTAATTACCGAATTACTCCAGTTTAAGCCCCTGATTTCTCGTACGAGATTTTTTGATGCTCTATCCGGTGGTACCATTCCCTTTCGCATAAACCCATTCGTTCGGATGTAATCGTGCGGACAAACACGTGATGACACTAAACCCCCGACTTTTTGGACATTTTTGGCTCTAATTAATTAACAAATTAACCCACCTCAAACCCTCCATTTTCCGTCCGAGATGTTTTGATGTACTATGCGATGGAGCCATTCTTTTTTTGCATAAACCCATCCTTTCGGACGTAATCTTGCGGACGAGCTCCTGCAAATACAGCCATTCAATGCTTCCGCATTAAAAGCGCCAGATTTCCTCGCGCTGTACGGTTTTAGATAGCAAACTTTTCGTCTTTATAAAACATAACTTATATCGCATCGTTTTCTCCGCGGCTGCGAATTCACCGTTCACCTTAACCACAACGCTGTGCTAACTGAAAGGTGAGTTCATTAGTAAGTTTAGATCATTAGGTAATTCTCCAGAGCAATTCTCATAATTAGTGACACACACCGCGACTGACAGTTTGCTCCTGAACATACTTTCGTTTCCGACCGGCCCACGTTTAGGCATTTGTTAACGTGTTCACTGCAGTACTTGGCACGTCATTTTGGCACTTATTGTAAGTATTCTAGTTTACGTCAACGCCACTTTTAGAGCGTTAGTTTTGATCACTTCCTAATGGCCGCCGTGGGGGCTCAGTGGTTATGGTGCTCGGCTGCTGACCCAAGAGACGCGGGCTCGATCCCGGCCGCGGCGGTTGCATTTCGATGGCGGCAAAATGCTAGAGGCCCGTGTTCTGTGCGATGTCAGTGCACGCCACAGCACCAGGTAAAAGAACCCTAGGTGGTCGAAATTTCCGGAGCCCTCCTCTACGGCGTCCCTCACAGCCTGAGTCGCTTTGGGACGTTAAAGTCCATAAAACCAAAGCAAACCATTTCCGAATGATTCAAGCCATGTATGTTTTGAGAAGGCACAATGTAAAGTAAAAAAATATTTCATGAAATAATTTGCGAATACTCAGCATTCGATTTCAGGTTCTCATATGAAGCAGGAATAAACAATTTCATATCCGAGATTCAAGAAAATTCCATTCGTTCAACATGTCTATGTTAAGGTGCGTCAAATATCCCCCTCAGCTCAGACAACAGTTGTTTATCGTGCACACGCAGACCAAACCCGTCTCGTGGCGCGCAATAAAGGCAAGCCGACATTCCAGAGGGACGGTTCAAACACATGGCTCACTGTTTCCAAGCACTGGTTCAGAGTAAAATCTTTCTGTGCACTTACGATCCGGCCGAAACATCGCGATGCCTTTTAGCTGCAGAAATAAACTGGTATGAATTCGACCCTTAATTGTTATTGCTGAAAGGTTAGTTTGTCACACGCGGATGCTTTTGTTGGCATCATAATGAGCGTAAAAGCTCAAATCTTAGAAGAAATCTGAAGCAAGGAGTTGAGGTTCTTTTCCACTTTTCTTCTCCTCGCTTGTTGTTGCGAAGCGAGGTCAGGCCGTCTTGTTGCCGTTACGGCCCGGTCTTGTGATTAGCATTAGCGCGAAGGATGATGACGACGATTTTCGTTGTAGAAACAAAAAAAAACTTTATACATATGAGATTAGCATAGATGGTACAGTGGAAACAGAATCGAATAAAGGGGGAGCAACAACAGAGTGGAGCCGCCAGAGCTCTCCCGGTCAAAAGCTCCTGGCGAGAACCCCTAGATTCCCGCCAACATCTCTTCTTAACCCCTCCGCTCATCGCTGATTGGGCCGGCGCTCTCGTGACGTAACCGTTGCCTGTAGCTGTGTATTTAGGCGGGCCCACAGTGCTTACAGCGAGACCCACGTGACTGATATAAGATACAACACAAGCAAAACACAACGAAACCATAACAGAGTATCTTCCCCTCAGGAAGTCGGACTGCGCTCACGAAAAGAGGCAGGAATACACAAACACACGACCAGAACCGTCATTTGCCCTCTGTTCCTCGAAGCGGCGCCAGCCATCGGAAACAGAAGGGCACGGCCAAAAGAAAAAATCGTCTCGGCGCCGCCGTTAGGCCGCAAGTTCGGGCAATGAGCATAGCTCAGATGTATATCTGTCCGCGCAGCTCAGGAACTATGCAATGCCGCCGCCGAAGCCGCCGGTTGCCTTAAAGAAAAAGAAACCTAAAGGCCAGCGTTCGGAAAGCGCGCCACTGACACCGACCAGGCACAGTCCATGTTCCCGGCTTCCCGCGCGTCGCTCAGAAGCGGCGCCGTTTCCCTCACGGTGAATACGCGGAGCTGGCACATACACGCACAAGCAAAAGAAAAAGGAGTGCTCCCCCGAAAAGCGGTGCGGGTGAAAGTGTCGTTTAGGGTTTCTCGCGGCGGGGATCCTCTAAAGGGACCGAGACGAGACTGCCGGCGTGCCGTAACTGACGTAACGCGTACCCGGCTAGCTCCTCGGCGCGGGCACTCTTCGGCGCGACCGTGTCAACCGCGCCGACAAACAGCTTGCAGGCCGGCGGGAACACATATATTTGGGCTGCTGCGTGGCGGTCTTGAGTTCCGTGGCTCTACACAAGGTAACGGTAAAGCGCTGTGAGTTATATTCTAGGAATTAAAATAAAATAAGGTGATCGCGAGGGTACAGGCCTGAGGACGTCATCATCATCATCAGGCGCCACGCGCTGCGTCCCGTACCTGGCGCACGCAGCAGCGGTGGCAGCAGCAGCAGCAGGGTTCCCGGCAGCCTGTTCGCCAAATGCAGCCGGTACAGCCAGCGATGACAGCGCCGCCCACCGGCAGGTAGCAGCCACATTAAGGCTGGTTATAAATATTCATTCTGAACGACGGCTTGACGTCGGCGCTATGGCGCAGTGGATTAGAGGCACGTGTTGCGTATGGAAGGTCGGCCGTTCGACTCCCCTCTCTGCACTGTAATTCTATTGTTTTTTTTTTAATTTATTTTTTTTCTTCCTTTCCCTTTCAGGTCGCAAATCGTGATGCTTAGTGCCATATAACGCCGTTTAACATTTTCAAAACATTTTCTGCCAACTTTTTTACACATTATTCAGAGCGCTGGAATATCAGTATTGATTTTAAACTAAACATTACATGGTTAGTAACAATACGTTGGTATAGACTTTTAAGCATTATTTAGGGATTAATTTTTCCTTTTAGGTAAGGCATTGTGACAACCTTCAGTCACCGTGATCGATTCACCGTGCTTTCAAGCCTTGTGGCTGTACAGGCTGCAGTTGGTGAATACGCTTCCCGGCAACTGGCCGAGTCACGCCAAGAGCAGCAGAGGCTTGAGAGGCACTTCTTGCGAGCCAGCACACTGGAGTTCGAGCAACACAGCGAGAGCCATGGCCACGCCCACCGTCGGAACGAGTGGATTCTGCGACGTCGCGCGAGGCAACGAGGTGACGAGCGTTGCACGCAGTGGAACCACGACCGCTTCCTCGGACTCCGAATTCGAGGCGTTCTCTGGTGGCCGGGGCATCACGATGTCGCAGAAGTATCCCCTGCCCCCTCGTCGCAGCCTCCGGGAGCTCATCTGTCTCCGATGGAAGTCTTGGCTGCCTGTGGCCCGGGACGCTGTCCAGGGTGACGTCCCCGTCGCCGCCGCAGCGTCTTCATCCGCTGCGCGTGACCAGCCAGGGCTTCCAACAGCAGACGGGGTATGAAAGAGGTCGTCGCTGCTGTCGATAAGTACAGGTTAGGCAACTGCTGCTGGTGTTGGATACGTTGACTGTGCTCATACGGACGAGAGGCCAGCTCAAGACGCATTACGGGCGCGCTGGAGGTAACCAGAACTCTATGGACGACACTACGTTCGAGAAAACTTGGCTTCATGCGCTGCAGGCAAGCCTCCATTTCTAACCGCAACGAATTCCCCGTTAGTGTTCAAAATGCGGCAGGATTTCGCCTGTCCCAAAATCTCTTAATTAACGTCATGTGCGATTAATCAGGACACCGTATCCAGAGCTGCGTAGAGTAAATTTCACAGACTTTCCGAGCGCAAAATTTTCTAACGCGTTATTCAGATGTATGCTTCTCATTTGTCCGGGCCCTGCCAATTACGTCGCGAAGGCATGCGAAGACAGTTTTCCCTCGTCGAACAGGATTTCTGAGCAGAAGTAGTTATCACCGATCGGTCGAAGCCAAAAGGTAGAATCAGAATTTCCCCCTGCGATACTATTCGACTGTCTCTCTTAACTGGGTGTGTTATCCATTATAGGGCAGCTCTTGAAGTACTGAAAAGTTTACACCGTTATAATATACCGCTTGGGACCTCATGGCTGTACAGACCGCAGTTGACGAATCGGCGACCGGTACGCCTGTTCGATCAGCCGTTCTTCTGTACAAAAAGAAAATCGCCGCTGGGCCGAGAGTCTTTACAGCGTCGTCTCCTTTAACTTCTTAAAAGTCAGCTTTGTGAGGGGCTTTATCCGTAGTAATAGGCGTCTTTGACGGCATTGTATGACTTAAATGAAAAAACCCGCGCTCTCACTAGCCAAAGATAATATTGACCGGCAGGTGCCGAGAATAAAGAACACGTGGTCTTGCCAGGGGGTGTTTTCGGTGTTGCAGCATTTCTTCTCCCGTGTCAGGGCACTCAAGACTGTTGATGCGTGAGCATTAGACGAATCTGTGCACGAGGAAATGGCGACCGCCGTCTCTCAGTAGCCTGGGGAAAGCAGGTTGCCCACAACCGGGTGGGCAGGTGGCAACAGTATGCCACCTCGGACATAACGACCTTTCGGGTGTTAACCTCAGATATAACGAACCTTAATGTGCTGACCTCGGATATAACGAACTTTAATGTGTAAACCGCGAACATAATGAACGTTCGGCTGCTAGCGCATTCAAACGATGCACCAAGGATCGCCTAAGAGTTCTTATTTCTAGCTCCTCCGGCGTTCTTTGAACGGTTGACCACGAATAAGTGGAGGGTCACTTCGCCCGTGTAGGGATTACAAGACGGTCCGAGTTGGGGATTTCCGAACGAGGAAAGCATGCTCGGCGACGCCCGGCAACGGATGCCGTTTTAAGCCTTCGTTTGGTAGGGAACCATATCGACTAAAAGGCGGCAGGCGAAGTAACCATATCATCTGCACAGTGTAGTCGTGTATTCTTTATGTTCGAAACGAAGTTGCCGACTATAGGGACGCCGTCGGAACGCCTCAGAGTGCGGCAATCTTGTGCTGTCCACATAAGCATTCAGGTTTTGTTGAATGAACACTTAACTGTCCAGGACAGAGAATGCGTATTCCTGGACTAGATTTCCAATTTCACCAGCTTTTTTAGAACCCGGAATAGAGGATCCCAAAAACGTACAGCCTTTTTACTCCCATTGAGTCCGCCTTTAGCAAAACGCTAGGGGTGGAATTAAGAGATGGGGGGAGGGGGTGGGCTGGGAGGGTGACCGCTTGCCTTCCCCCATTTCCAAAGCGGGAGATTCTCTAAATGGTGAAATCGCACTATGCCCCATTTTCTGCGGAAGAATGTTTAAGAAATGCTTTTTGAAAATAGGATCATAACCTCCATAAATTCCCTTTCGCCCCATTATTATCTTTGAAATTTTCCACAAACGGTCTAAATAAGGTAACCATAGTCGGATACAACTTAAGTCTCCAGTGAAGCTCCGCCCATATTAAGGACCGCAGCACAGAATCCCTTCACGACAAAAAAAGAAGTAGTCCGTTTTCAAAGCTTTTCTGGTTACCTAGATAAGAAACTAATCACAAAAAAAATTATCAAGCTCTATAATTTTGATACCTGGCGTTGTAAATGAAGTCAAACTTTAAGAACCTAATTTCATTTCCTGTTGAAACACAGGACGCCTCGTACAGTGTCCCAGTGTGAAGAACTTCTGTTTTTTTTCTAAGTTGTATCCTACCATAGGGGACGTGTGCAAATAGTACTTTTCGAAACCAAATCGAATGCGAATAGTATTGATAAAAGATGAACAGAATATGAATCGAATTGTGATAGAACGTAATCGAATACGATTCGAATATTGCAAATATTCGTTACTAGTGCGAATAATCGTGGGAAACACCAAAGTGCTAACGGCAGTTGCGGTACGGCTCTATAACTTGTGTACTAGGCATGGCTGCCCAAGATGCAAAACTGATCTCCACTGAAGGGCAGACTGCCTGAAGCCAGTATAATAATTGATCGTTATGTTATACATAGAGGACAATAACCTTTTGCTAGTGATGACAGCGCCACAACTCAGTAGATGAAAGGAGCTAGAGCAAAGTTAGAGCCATGACCTCCGAGATCGAGCGTCAAAGCAGCGTTTGTTAAACCTGCTTGAGCCCTGCTGCATCACCCAATCTTGGAGGCCATGTATGAGCATTATGAAACCGCGAATCAAATGGACCATGTCGCGATAACTCTGCCTCCAGCGCAGAAAGATGGCGGTAGAGCGCTATGAGGCGTAGGTGTGGGCCCTTCCCTTGAAACAGTCGACCGAGAAAACTACGGCTTGCCTTATTTCACTTTCATGCCAATTATTGGAAACTATTCAAAAAATTCCGAATTTATTCGGCCCTTTTAAATAATCTTGAACATGCGCTATCTGATTCATTCGACGAATCAAATAAGAAGATATTCTATTAGTTCCAAGCTGTGATGAGACAGGGGACAGCATAATTTTAGGCGTTTTAATAAATCAGATAGAGTGCCTCGCCCGCACCACTAATCTATCGCGGGTGGTGTGATCCGGCAGTAAAAATTTACACTTTTTGTTTTTCTCAGGCGCAGGATCACGGCGCTCTTGAAGTCTTCGCCCGTCAGGCAAACTGCGCTCTGAGCCTGTGGATTAAGGTGGCCCTACTAGGAACAACACTTGTCTGCGTCGTCACTCCAATCATCTATCTGATAGTTACGAACTGGATTCACCTCCAGCACGGCGAATTTTTTCATCCCACTACCCCAAAGCTGCAAACTGACCCCACGGATCTGCCCCTGTTCTCTGGCTGCGACAGTACGGCGTGCCAGAGGTACAAGGCTAGCATAGAATCTTCCCTGAACTGGTCTACAGACCCATGTGAAAAACTTCTACAGATTTGTATGTGACGGCTGGAGGCAGCAGCACCATATGGTCTCTATTCTCGACGTAGCCGAAGAGGGAATGTACAACCTTGCATTGAATTCCGTTAACTGGGCTCCCCGGTTCCCGAGAAGGCACGGCACTTCAACAAGGCCAGCACGGAACGCCGAAGAAAAGGTAGCCGGTTTAGTCATGTCATGCATGAGGCATTCTAACAGCGGTTTCGACGAACTGAAAACGTTCATGGCCCAACACCACCTCCCATGGCCGATGACATCCCGCAAAGACCTGCTGGATATTTTGTTCGACCTCTCCGGAAATTGGAACATCCACCTATGGTTCCAGGTGACTCTCGATCTTGCCCCTTATCAGGCCGGGACGGGAAACCCCTTACTGAAGATCGGAAGCAGCGCCATGTTTGGAGCCTGAGTAGCGTTAATGCGGACATTCGGCGGTCAGCGAAGGGGAACCGATCCGTCCCTCCGCTACCAAAAGTACCTCCAGAACATGCTGGCTCTTTTCGGCGTTTCCGAGTTGCGGGCCTCCGAATTGGCTTCTAAAATCCAGGAAATGGATATGCTTACTTTAGAAGCGTTGGCAACCGCCATTGCAGACCCAGAACAGAAACTTCTGCGGCTGCCGATCCCGAATTTGAGTCAGGACGTGACTCCCGGTTTCCCCACCGACCGCTGGGCCCTCCTCGTCGACGTGCACTTCCCTTGGGCTCGCCGCTATTCCGCCAACATCGAGGTACATGCGGAGAAGCCCAGCCTGCTCAGGGCTGTTGGTTACCTTCTGCGGCTCAAGTCCGAGACGCGGGAAGCACTGACCCTCAGCCTGGGGCTTCGCGTAGTCACTGAGCTAGGCTGGATGGCGCACCGGGAAATCGCTGAGGCCACACTTCAACTCCTTGGTCTTCCTTGGTCATCGCACAACCGCCGCTGCCTATTGGAGGTTGAAAGCAGAAAAGGCGTGGCCTGGTTCAGCCTTTTCCCCAAAGATCCAGGAGCCGACAGTCTGATTCATGATATCCGAGACGTTCTCCTTGGTGTTGTGATGCGTCGCAGCGGTGCTGTGCTCCGTATGACCGCCAGGAAGGAAACCACTCAGTCGGACGTCCAAAAATATCTTGCCAGCGTACTGCCACAGCCCACCCCCGGCACTAGCTTTTTCAACAGCTGGGTGAAACTCATGAAAGTTCAGTGGCGGCTGCAACAGCTTGACCTGACCAACATCCTGAAGCCCAGGTCCGTGCTGAGCCACAAATGGAGCGTGCATGGCGCACTAATAGCCTCCGAATACTTCTTCGTGTTCCCTCTGTACCATCCGGACCTGCCGCCGGCCGTCAACTACGGCGGTGCAGGCAGGCTGCTTGCAGATGAAGTTCTTGGGGAACTCTTCTTCGCGCCCACCAAAGACCAGCAGCAAGTGGCTCGTCACTACTACCTGAGTGAAGCCAACGAGACTGACGGTGCCCTGCAGGAGTGGTCCCCGCATTACGTGGACACGAAAGCCCTTTTAGCTGCCTTGAAGGCCTACAGGCTTGCTTTAATCCGACGCTCCGCTGACACTCATTCCGCGAAATCGAGCCTCATAGCAGACAAGCTTTTTTTCGTGGCCTCCTGCTATGCCCTCTGCTCAAGCGGGAACCACATTGGCGAGTTCTACGGAGATGCGGAGCAGCGTTGCAACGTCGCCGCCAGGGCACTTGTGGATTTCAGGAGAGCCTTCGAGTGTTATGGTCATAAGGGTTAGCCATTGACGCTGCTGTTTTTTTTTCGCTGCAGGCAGCTTTTTGGTGTCTTTGAACTAATGCACTCGTCGACGTTTTTTTTTTATTACATCATTTGTACATGTCGAGCTTCAGGGCTGGGAAACTTCTGCAGTTTCTTGTACGCGCAAAAACTGCCTTGTGGACATGTGCACTGCCCGTCGACACATGTGGGTGTGAATGCTGCAGGTGAAGTGGACAGAGATCGTCTGAGGTATTCCGCCCACGGGAGCATCTCGCTCTCCCAACGCGCTTTCCATGTGAAGCATGTAGTGGTTTCCCACATGCTGTGCAGTGGCTGCCGACTGTACAGCATGTATGATCCGCGTTTAGGGTGGACTGTAAGGTTGACGGTTGCTGTTGCACGGTGCACGGTTGCTGTTGGGGCAAAAAATGTTCTCGGAGGACGGTGCAGGAGATTACCTGCACTACCGCGATTTCGCAGCCTCCGGTCTCCTGTAGCAATCTCCAAGAAGAGCTTCGATTCGAAACGAGCTCACAATGAGGGCGTCCTCGGAGACAGTGCGACCGCGCTACTTTATAAAATGCGAGCCCCCAACAGCGCGCTGGGGCGCGCGACGTGCACGCTTTGTCCGCGGAGTCGGGACGCCTCAAGGAGACCATCGCTGCCGTTACTGTTTTTACTTTAATAACCTGAGCAGCCATCTGGAAGAAGCGCGGTCATCTCTAAGTTAATATCTCCGGCACAATTAACAAGCTTCTTGCCTACTTTATGTCGCTCAGCGTCAGGTTCTCTCCTTTTTTTTCGAAAAAGGAACGATGAATGGTAAGACACAGTAACCGTTTTAACGCTCAGATTATACCACCAGGTTGACACTGAGTCCAATGCCTCTCACTTAAAATCAGTAAACTTTTTAGTCACCGCACTTTCCGTGCTTATTTTGAGAACTAATTAGAGCCGGTCGTATTTCTCGGCTGGGTCATGTTGTAACACTTTTGCAGCTCGCCTATGTTCCGTGATATCAGTCTCCAAATTTCTGACTCGGTCGGTCTGCTTGCGCATTCCAGGCAGCGGACACTGGCCTAAAACTCCACCCCAGTTTCAGGAAGCTGTCGTAAATGGCATCCCGTTTGCCAACATGGCGGTGGCCTGTAGCTGATAGCTGTTCCTATTTCACTTTTGGCGAGATTAATCGAAGAAGTGCCATACACAAAACATGCATCGCACAATCGACGAATATCACGCTGCTCGTGAACATGCTGCGTGGGTAACTTCGCGGAATTAGTCGAAATTTCGAGGCGGTTATTATTGGACATGATCTTGAAACGATAATCTGGCAGTGTCATAGGCTATAATTGCGAACGCCTATGAGCTTGCAATACAAGCACCCCTGCTAACTGCAGTTACTGAGGCTAAACTTGAAAGAACGGGAACGACAGTGCACGTGGGGCACGCGCCGCCAGCGCTTACTAGCTGCGTAGTGCGCGAGGTTAATTTGTGAATACCACGGTTAATACTAAGCACTTGCAGTAACCACGAAGGACGGGACAACGAGGGAGATGGCAGCGCAAGGGGTGACTGGTAACCACTCGCTCGCTCCACGCTCACAAAAATGGATTTTGCCTTTCTGCTTCCTCGGTGTTTCCTCTGTTTCTTGAATCAGCTTTTTACTGGTTCTTCCTTTCAAGCAATTCGCTGTTTTATTTTTGTTTATATTAATAATATTGCCAAAGACATCGATGATTTTGTAATAGTGAAACTGTTTGCGGACGACTGTGTTTTGTAGAGTTATAAGCACTGCTTCAAAACAAACTTTGTTCACTGAAAACTTTTCTTACTTTCCGGACTGGTGTGAAGAGAGTGGTATGAAGATTGCATTTACTAAGCCTGCTTTTATAACAAACAACAAATAAAAAGCCTCTTGATTACAATTACCACATATAGGACCTGTTTATTCAGTGTGTTACTGGCAAATACCTAGGCCTAGCTATATGGGACCTGTATGGGACCCTACCTCTATGGCACCCTAGTCATGACAACTTAATTAATGATCTTGAGATGGCGCAGAATAACTCTGCAGTTTTAGCCTTGCTAACTACAACGGCACAGCGAGTATAACTACTATGAAGCCTAATCTCTGCCTCCCATCACTGACATCGCGTAGAAAGGTGTTTCGTATAGCCCTGTTTAGCACGTTGCACCATATCCAACCCTTCGTGATCATCTCATCCCCTAGCCAATTTATTTATCCCGCCTCATTTATTATAATCACAAAGTCGGAATTGTGTCATACAACACGAAATTCTCGCAGTCATTCCTGCCGCGAACCTCCCGTGACTGGAACCACCTTCCCGCAGAAGTTGCTGGAATTCTTGGCACAGGACCACTGAAACATATGCACCGGACACCAAGGTACACCAAGGTATGAGGAACTAGCTTTGATGGAACGCAGGCTGCATTTTACTACCTGTACGTTGCTCGTACATCAGGCGTTTAAAAGTCGCGCCATAGTACAGAAACCTCGGGGCGCCCGAGTTCGAGTTCTACAACTTGGAACAAATCAGAATTCTTGCGGCCGATGTAGGCTGGTAGGATAAAGATTAAATTAATTACAAACATTTGATAATCTCCTATAAATTATTTTTAAAGACCCTTTGAACAAGTAGGTAGAATATAAATTGGCCTGTAATTACGTAAATAATTTCTATCGCAACTTTTAAACCAAACTGTAACTTTAGAAATTCGCATCTGTTTGAAAAGAAGTAGCTACTAATCTCTTTTCGTGCGCTTAGTTCTGGGTGTTCTGGTGGATGGCGATGGGGGTCGTTCGGTACACTGGGACTGTTGGCTGTCTCAGCTTGACCTTGTAACGGTAAATTGGCTGTCTGGGCGTCTTCTGGGACACTGTGCTGCTTGCAGCTGTCCTTGTGCTCGGCTCAGGTGTCCGTGAGAGCATGAGCACTATCACAAAGCGCACCCAGCTGCTTCGTTTTCGGGGTGTCCTCCTCGCTCGTAAGAAGGCGACGACATGGAACCAGCAGGCTTTCCCTCGGCTTTCTGCAATTGGCGGTGCTGTATGACGGGCGGCGAGAAGACAGCCGCCGATGGCTTTGTGGTGGAGCCTTTATCAACCGACTTGGAGGCTGGACAAGCCCGTAACCTTCAGCATCAGCTGATCTCTTGGCTCGCTTCTTCGAAGATAGCTGCCTTTCAGGTGACAGCGGCTTAGCATCTCCGACCGGAGACTCCGCCCCTCCCCGTGTCTTGCGCTTGGCGGAGCCATGGCTGCGGGTTGCCGTGGAGGTTGGCTCCAACTCCTGCTCTGCTTCGGTGTCAGGCGCTTCAGCAGTTGTGTCCAGCGCTGCGCTGCTGTAGAGCCGACGGCTGCGGTGATCTAGACGCGCCCTTTTTGGTTGCACAGTCTGGTCGGGCTTGCCTGTGTGGCTTCGTTTTCTCGTGCGAGTACTGGTATCTGCGTCACTTCCACCGCCATCACCTTCAGCAATGCTTTCAAGAGCATGGTGGGTAATAGCTGCTGAAGAAGTCCTGCGTCGAAAACCACTCAGCATGGTCGGTGGTGTTGCAGTGCGCCCTTCAGGACCCTGCTGCCTGTCGGTTGCCAGGCGGGAACTGCGTCTGGCCGACATAGCCGGCAACTCCTTCGCAGCACCTGTGGCAGGGGAACGCCTTGGTGTTCTGCCGCCTGCGTTCTTGCTGGGCACTTTGTCTTCACCGGAACCTGGATCTGGTAAGCGTTCCTGAACGTCCACAAAAAGGCAACGCTGCTGGAACATTGTGGATTTCTTTGCAGAACTTGGTGCTTTGTCCTCAGCAGGGCTAGGCATGGCGAACCCAAGAGCGGGACTAGGCGTCCGAGCAGTCCGCTGCTGGGAACTCTGCTTGAGTGATAACGACGCATGTTCTTTGGGTGTTTTCTGCTTTTCTACAGCCAGACGGGAGCTGTGTTCAGGTGATTTCGGTGCAGGACCGCTTACGGCATCAGCAGAAGCGGAATTGCTTGCAGGCCTGTCCATTATCCTCTGTAACTGCGTTTTGTCTTTAACGTAACTTGGCACTGGCAGTCGTCCCAGCAAACCGCTTCCTGAAGAAGCACGCCGTCTGGCTCTCGCAGTCTTCGAATGACTCGGAGTCTTGTCCTTGGCGGGATTACCCACACGTGGTTCTCTGTCATGGCTCGGTGTCTGAGCAGTCGGCTTTTCAGGACTGGTTCTGCCTGTTTTCTTCTGGCCCCTCATATCTTGAGCGTCCTCCTGCCTTGCAGGGCTTGGAGGAGCAGGCTGCTTACATGTTTTCACTTGGCTGGTACGTGGCTGTCGTTTGGGACTCGGCGCTGCAGACCGCTTCCTCACAAATCCTGCCCTTCTCGGTCTGGGCGCCTTTGATTGTCTGTGACGGCTGTGTGTGGCCAGCCTGTTGGCTGCACTCCGTGGAGAGACCAAGGTGGCTTTCACGTTGCTTCTTCCTCCAGGACAGGGCGTCTCTGTCAGCCACCTTAGACTTCGTGTTGCATGTTTGGTGCCTGGTGTACCTCTGATCTTGCCGGCTGCCCATGTGCCTCTAGCAGATCCCTGTGATGGCATCCTCTTATTGCGACTTTGTGCTGACACTGGTTCCTCGCTGGCAGCTCTTGTCTTGTGCGCTCGTGATGCCTTGCTTGTGCGGCTCCCTTTTGACTCCCTGCTGTGGGCAGCCTTGGTCAGGACAGCTGGCGACCTGGGAAATAGTGACACGGAACCACTTTTCCAAAAAGACGCATGTGGTGTCACTGTTGCCAACCCGTGTTCCTCCTTATTCGAAGCAGTCTTCCGCCTTTCCCCGAGTTTGTAGGAAGAGGTCACAACTTTATGCCACCACAGCGGTTCATCTGGACGGTCAGGTGCCTTTACAGCTTTTTCCGCGCGGCTTTCATGAGGCTCACATTCAGGTGCAGTGCGTTCTGAGGCTGAGTGTTCTGAGCTTGCTGCTGGCGGATATGGATTCTCAGGCGTCATCCTTCTGGCATAAGACGGCGATGGAGAGCGATCCAAAGGGGTTATCGGAGTCACACGAAGAGAAGCACCGGCAGCACCCCGTCGCTCCTTATCTGCGGCGACGAGGACTCCTCCCGTAGTTTCAACAAGAGGACTGTCCACAGTTGCAAGAAAGCGAAAACACTCATTGACTGGTACAGGTTTGTCTTCAAGGTGGGCTGCTTTTGCCGGTGTCATCAGCGTACCTTCTGGGTGGAGACCATGAGGTCTTGGGGAGAAGTCAATCTCCTTCACAGGGTAGAGAGCATCGTTGGAAAGAGTCCGCTCAACCTGCAGGGGCCCCACATCGGCTGCTGGCATCATCAGTCCTGCTGAGAGCTCACGCGCGACGTCGAGAGGTTCCACTGACGGCGAGGGCTGCATGTCACTGTGCTCGGCCAGTCGTGCCTCTGCCCTTTCCATGCGAGTGGAATTCAATCTCTAGAGGGCTTCTCGGGCGGCGTCTGACAAAATGGCATCGTCTTCCTCGTCTTCTTCCCTTTCACTTTCTGAGGCTTCAGAAAGACAGATGATGATTCGTGTCTCAATAACAGGTTTTTCTTCCTCGGCACCACGTTGTTCTCCCCGAACTGCAAGTGGTGGCAGGCGCAGGAATATTGATGACGCCTCAGAACAGGCTCTGCTTGGTGGGTCTTCTAGTACCAAGTTACCGTCATTGTCGCAGATAGGGCTGGGCTCTGCCGTCAAAGCGCATGCCGCCCACTGCATTCGTGTGGGAAGCAGTGCACTGTACGGTGCACGGTTGCGGTTGGTCGGGAGGGGGGGGGGGGGGTCCGAAAAATGTCCTCGGAGTACTGTGCAGGTGATTACTAGCACTAGCATGTGTTCCTAGCCTTCGGTCTCCTGTAGCAATCTCCAAGGAAGGGCTTCGATTCTAAACGAGCTCACAATGAGGGCGCTCTCTGAGGCAGTGCGACCGCGCTACTCTATAAAGGCCATAATAAAATGCCAGCCCCCAACAGCGCGCTGGGGCGCGCGACGTACACGCTTTGTCCGCGGAGTCGGACGCCTCAAGGAGACCATCGCTGCCTTTGCTGTTTTTTACTTTAATAACCTGAGCAGCCATCTGGAAGAAGCGCGGGCATCTCTAACTTTATATCTCTGGCACATTAACAAGCTTTTGGCCTACTGTATGTCGCTCAGCGCCAGGTTCTCTCATTTAAAAAAAAAGAAACGATGACCAGTACTACTTGAAAGCTGTTTTAGCGCACAGATTATGCCAACAGCTTGACACTGAATAAAATGTCTCGCAGTTAAAATCAGTAAATGTTTTAGTCACCGCAGTTTCCGTGTTTATTTTTAGAACTATTTAGTTTCTCGATCGGGTCATGCTGTAACGCTTTCGCAGCTCGCCTATGTTCCGCGATATCAGCCTCCAAATTTATAACTCAGTCGGTCTCCTTGCGCAATTCCAAGCAGTGGACACTAGCCCAATGCTCCACCCCGGTTTCACGCAGAGGTCGTAAATGGTATCCCGTTTAACAACATGGCAATCGCCTGAAACTGACAGCTGTTCCTATTTCATTTTTGATGAGATTAATTGAAGTGCCATACACAAAACATGCATCGGACGATCGACGAATATCGGCATGCGCGTGAACATGCTGCGTGGGTAAATCGCGGAATGAGTCGAAATTTCGAGGCGGCTATCATTTTACCAGCGCTGTCAGTAACGCGTTACAAGTAACGGCGTTACCGGTAACGCGTTACTTTTTCGGTAACAGTAACGTACTCGTTACCATTTCGGAACTGTAACGGGTAGCCTACTTACGTTAGCATTTTCCGGTAACGTGAGGTGTCACGTTACTAGTTACTTTTTATTTCAATTGTCCCCCTCCGCCTCTTTTTCAGAAAAACAGCGCCGAAAATGATGTTGCAAACAAACAAAATCTACAGGTGCTCTCGACGACCCTTGTTGCGGCTCGCATGCATGCCAGAAAACACCTGCCCTTGAAGACGCACTCAATTAAAAAAAAGCACGAGCACGAATTCACACACTTGTCTTCACCCCCAAGCCACTCACACACACAACTCTCTAAAGAGTGGACGCATGCCGAGCCACCAATGGACCATTTGCAGAAATCTGTAAGTCAGTTTCTCCGTAAGCTTGTTTTCCAACCAAAAGGTCTCGTTCCCAGGCGACACTCTCGCATTCTTTGTGGAAGCAGTTCCCTCTTCTGAGTAAACTCAGGAATGTCGCCGGTTTACTTCAAGATGGCCCCAAGAGAGCCGTCGAAAGAGTACAATGGTACAGCACAGAACGGGGGATTGCAGTCAACCGACTGTAGCACCGAAGTATAGAGAAAAAATAAGGAAATGGGCCTTTGTTCCTGTGCCGGCAGTAATGCGCTGCCTCATACTAAACTTTCTAAAACGTTTCTGCTCAACAACACTGTCGCTCCAACTAAATTTCTCCCTTCATAGTCATAACCCCCTCCCCTTTTTCCCCTAGCCAGGACAAGGAACAACGCACTCCCCGCAGCACTGTGACGGCCTCCCTCCTTTTCCTGCCTAGACTCTGTTGCAAGCAGAGTGCGACCATCCGGAGCTTTAATTCGCTTGAAGAATATGAACGTCTCGTCTGGGTTTAAGATCGTTTGGTTGGAAAGCGAGCCTTGCAGAGAAGACGAGTTACAGGTTACAGTTACAGCGAAGACGCACTGATTAAAATTTATGGCCATGGAGTGACAGCAAAGTAACGTGCGATACTTTTTTTCGGTAACGGTAATGGTAACGCGTTACCTTTTTTTGTAGGTAACGTAGGGTGGTAACGCGTTCTTTTCTTTTTTAGTGTAACTAGTAACGTATTTAGTTACTTTTTTTCGGTAACGCCTACTACACTGCATTTTACATGATCTTGAAACGATAGTCTAGCAGTGTCACAGGCTATAACTGCGAACGCCTATGCGTTTGAAACACGTACACGCCTGCTAACTGCAGTTACTTACAAGGCTCTGAAACAACGGGATTGACAGTACACGTGGGAAAGGCGCCGCCAGTGCTGAGTAGCTGAGTGGTGCGCAAGATTCATTTGTGAATACCACGGTGAACACCAAGCACTTGCAGCAACCACGAAGGACGGTACAATGAGGGAGATGACAGCGCGAGCAGTGACTGGCGACAACTCGTTCGCTCCACTCTCATCAACATGGATTTTGCATTTCTGCTTCCTCGGCGTTTCCTCTGTTTCTTGAACCAGCTTTTTACTGAGTCTTCCATTCAATCAGTTCGCTGTTTTTTTTATTTATATGAATAGCATTGCCAACGACATCGATGACTACATAATAGTGAAACTGTTTGCCGACGACCGTGCTTTGCACAGTGTCATAAACACTGCTTCAAAACTTTTGTCCATTGAAAACCTTTCTTAAATTGCGGACTGGCGTGAGGAGAGCGGTATGAAGATTGACTTTACTGAACCTGTTTTTATAACAACAACAAATAAAAACCCTTTGATTCAAATTACTCCATATGGGACCAGTTTGTTTACTCTGTTACGGGTGAATCCCCAGGCATAGCTATTACAGAAAACATAAAATGGGACACGACCAATATACGAGTGTGTATCTTGGGAAACGCCGGCTTTTAATAAGAAAGGTCAATCAAAATCGGTTATTGATGTCCTCAGCATTTTTGTATTCGCATGATAATTTTGATCATGAAGCTAATTGATGCTTGCGTTACGTGACTGCAGGTGCATGCGCGTTGCCACGAAATCCAAGCCGAGTTAGCAATGTTCGCGCCAAAATGTTTTTTTGTTTTCGTAGTTTGAAGCAGACATTATAGTTGACAAAATCCAGAATGACTTCCGGCGCTGGGGGTTGTTTTGGTCAGCGGCGCGCTACAGTTTGAAAATATTTAGGGGGTGGGGGGAGGCAGCTGAAGCCCCATAATCCCTACCCCCCTCCGCCCTGGCTACGCCCTTGCTGAGGCTCACTAACTATCATGCGCTCTCGCTCACAATCGCAAAGGAAAAATTGCACTTAGGGGGGCAAATTAGGGACTGCCATTCTCAGGGACTCTATGAAATGAGTGTAGTCAAGATTGAGCATGACGTGATATGTTAACACCTAAACTGATTTCTTTCTGTGTAAGTGCCGAATACACATGCTCACAAGCTCTGCAACGGCTGCTGAATGCCACCTATGGACAGCTATGAGGGCATGGTTCCTTAAAGCATGAGTCGAGCACATTGCCCGCCACATGTGGCAGATTTTGTGCAGAAGCCCTGTGGTGACGGCAGCTAGGAAGAAGGCAGTACCCAGCTGGGGTACTGCTGCGACCAGTTTGGCACTGCACAGTTCGGCACTCCACATGTCGACACTCCACACGTTAGCACTTAACACGTCGGCCCTCCACACGTCGGTACTGCAAACTTCTGCACTGCACACTTCGGCACGGCACATGTAGGCAATGTACAAGTCAGCACTGATCAGTTTCGGATGACTGCTTAAGTGGAAGAGCCCACTCCTCTCTGCGACAATGACGGTACCTACCTAGTAGAAGACCCCCCAAGCGGAGCCTGTTCTCAGGCGTCAAGTCTCCCTACACATCCCAGCACTAGCAGTCAGTGGCGAACAACACACTCCCGATGAAGAAAACGAACCTGTTATTGAGCAGCACGCAGACCCGTGTGCTTTCCTTTTGCCTTTACTACGTACAGGTGAATACCAACATTCACCACCCGATTCTTGGCCGATCCCCCAGAGTGGGTATGTGCCATTCTGTCGTAGGCTACAACAACTACAATAACATCATCAGTGTTCCTGAAGCCTCAGAAAGGGAAAGGGAAGAAGAGGAGGAAGACGATGTTGATTTGTCAGACACCGCCTCAGAAGCGCTCTTGGGATTGAAGACCACTCGCATGGAAAGGCCAGAGGTCAGCTGGTCGAGGAGCTCTGCCACGAGCACCAGGGAGAATGAGGCACCACTGGCCGTGCTCAGTGACATGCAGCCGTCGCCGTCAGTGGAACCACTCGAAGTGGCGTGTGAGCCCTCAGCAGGGTTGATGACGCCAGCAGCCGATGTAGAGCCCCTGCAGGTTGAGCGGTCTCTTCCCAACGATGCTATCTGCCCTGTGGAAGAGGAAGATCTGTCCCCAAGATCTGACGGTCTCCATCCAGAAGGTGCGCTGATGACATCGGCAAAAGAAACACATTTCGAAGAAAAAGCTGTACCAGTCAACGAGTCTTTTCGCTTTGCTCCAATTGTGGACAGTCCTCTTCTTGAAGCTGGGGGAGGAGTGCTCGTCGCGGCAGAAAAGAAACCACCAGTTCCTGCCGGTGTTTCTCTTCCTGTGATTCAGATCACCTCTTTGGATCGCTCCCCATCGCCGGCTGATGCCGGAAGGATGCAAGAGATGCCTGCGAAGCCATCTCTGCCAACGGCATGCTCAGAACAGTCAGCTCCAAAACGCCCTTCACTTGAAGCTGAGCATGATGAAAGCGGCGCGGAAAAAGCTGTAAAGATACTTAAGCGTTCAGGTGAAACACTCTGGTGGCATAAAGTTGTGTCCTCTCCCTACAACCTGAGGCAAAGGCGGAAGACTGCTGCAAATGAGGAGGAACACAGTTTGGCAACAGTGACACCACGAGCATCACGTAGGAAAAGTGGTTCTGTGCCAGCATCTCACAGGTCGCCAGCTACTCTGACCAAGACTGTGCACAGCAGGGAGTTGAAATGAAGCCCCACAAGCAAGGCATCACCAGCGGTCAAGACAAGGGCTGCCAGCGAGGAACCAGTGTCAGCACAAAGCCGCACTAAGAGGAGGCCAGAAGCGAATGGGCAGCCAGCAAGATCGCAGGTACACCCAGCACCAGGCATCCCAGACAGCCATTTTAGATCCAGATGACAATGGCAATTTACCTACCAAAACATTTATTATTCTGCCGATGTTTCTTAATGACCTGACTGTCAATTCTATGTCTATATAATGTACCTATTCCTTCGGGATGGACATCTACGGAATATAACCGAATATTTTTCGCGCAGAAAAATGTGTCGGCAGTTGGGCATTGTGGCCCACTTTGCATATTCTGAATAGGTGACACGAAAAGAGTTTTTGAAATGTTGTGAACTGATCGCAAGGAAAATAAATGGTTCGACGGGACAGGTGTTCATGTTTTGACGGTTGATTAACGTAAGGAGTATCAAACATTACTCAGCTACTTAGTCAAGCAATCAACCACAATCACTATGAGACAGAGAACGCCATGCAACATTCTCAATTAGAACTTGCTGCTGAGCTAGTAGGTGCATGGTTTTTGGCCGCAAGAACGCGCAACATAAAACGGGCACGAGAAACGTGGACAGTTGTCAATAGCGCGTCGACCTGTCCACTTTTCTCGTGGCCGTTTTATATTGCGCCTTTTACGACCAAAAACCATGCAACATATCGACGTGCTACGCACACACATCCACAAGACAGTGACTTTCAACGAGCTTATTATCCAACATATAAGACTCTCCTGGTAGAGTCAGTGGCACTTGCCAATGGAGACAAATTATCTCACTCAGTTATAGACTAGTGACGGTAAACTCGAGAAACCAAAGTGAGCACATCATGCTGCCCTTTTATTAAAAAACGTATTAGTCTGCTTTGTTGTCTTTGTGCGAATATTATGTAAATGCATTAGGTAGAAACAAACATGCTTCTAAACAAGACGCATTTCCGAGCCTCATTCGAGCATAACATCTCAAAGGGCGAGATGTTATTTTTTACGTAGAACTAGTAAGCTTTTTCGTCTGTGATGCGTCAAGTAGTCTCCTATTTCGTACGTTCACCGTTCACACAGCTCTACGTTCTACAAGTTGGTAGTTATACGAGCACAATTTACAGTGGTTGTCGAGGTATCGTGGTCCTGCCGTGACCCCACCGTTATCTTGCATCGGCGCCGGCGCGGCGACGGTGGCGGCGGCGGTTGCATTCACCTGCGGTTGCGGTGGCCAGCAATCTCGTCGGGGCGGCATGTCGTTATCCCGCCAAGGGAGACAGCGACACCAGCGAGGGGATCATCCCTTTTGTTGACTTGGCAAGGAGCGCCGACAAGCCGCCTTGTCGGAGGGGACCGAGGGCGGAACAAAGCCCCTTCCCCGAAGTGAGCAATGAAGGCCACTAACGTCGCTCGTGAAATGCCCGGGCAGGTACTTTGACCTTCCTGGATACGCCGTGGCGGAATATCTCAGCCGATGACCTGTTTTTCCCTGGTATCGAAATGAATATTGCTCACGTAGCCGTTAACATTCAAAGCATGAGTTATGGTATGACATCTATATCGCTCGCCATACATATTTAACAAAGCGCACAAAAATTGTAGAAATAAAATGCGAATAAAAATGGTTTTCTATTTTTTCTCTTTTTTTTTGTATACGGAAGTTCGTCCGTCCCCCCCTCCAAGAACCAATCTCTAGGATCACAAGGTTTGTAGGGTCTGCTCGCGGGCAAGTCAAATCCCGCGCCGCTCACCGCGGGTAGTCTGGAACCCTTCTTCCCGAGTGGTGGGGCGGGGGGAGAGAGGCGAGGAGAAAGCCTTTATAAGGCGAGACCGGAGAGGCTCGCGGTCTCTTGCTCCTGGACCAGCCCTGCCAAAAGGACCACCTGACCCAGCTGCCACGACGACGACCGGCCCCCCTGCCATGTGAGAATAAACCGTTTGTACGAAGTCCTGCCTCGAGTGACTGCCTGTGCGTCCCCGCGCAGAGGAATTGCCCACAAATAATGGCGCCCAACGTGCGGCTTTAATTAACACCTTGTGGACGATTTCTCTGCCGATTTCGGGACGTGCAGCCAGACTCGTGGCAGGCCCTCTTTGTTCAGGGCCACGCCGGACCGATAGGGTTAAGGAGCGGGTCAGGCGGAATGTTCGCGGGGTAGCGACTTGTGTAGTGTTGTAAATTTGTTAGGGGTTTTGTGTTATTTATGTAGTTTTCGGGCGTTTTGTGTTGTGTATTTCCGCGTGTTTGTAGATAGATTGTTGTGTATGTGAATGTTATTGTTGCCATGAGCAGTTAGCCGGTGCGGCCGGACAGTTAGCGCGAACTATGCCTCCCAGAAAGGATGTTTCAGCCACGGCTTTGGATGGCGGGGCAGCCGGTAGTGAGACGGCCGACGCGGCGGCCGTAATGGGGCAGGTGACTGAGATGTTTGCCGCATTAGCCCGTCAGCTCGGCTCGGTGGCTGGCGCCAACCAGGCCGCAGCATCGGTAGCATCGGCGACAGCATCGCGCCCGCGGATAAATATGGAGGTCCCCTCCTTTTCCGGGTACACGGACGCGAAATCAGTCCACGAGTTTTTGCAACAACTCGAGGACTACCAGACGGCTCTGGGCGCCCCAGATGACGTAATGCTAGGGCAGGTCCTGCCTGTAGCACTCGTCGAGAGCGCGGTGCGATGGAGGCGCTGCCAGCCGACTTTCCAGTCGCTGGCGGACTTCAAAGACCGTTTCCGCGCCGAGTTCTTGCCGCCTGATTATGAGCGCTGGATGCTGGATGAGCTCGCGTTGCGCACCCAACACCCAGAGGAAAGCCTCCTCGAGTACGTACGCGCAATGCAAGAGCTGTACAAGAGGGCAGACCCGACGGCAACCGACCGAGATCAGGTTGCGCGTGTGATCAGGCAGTGCCATCCACGCTTCAAGCCGTATCTGCGGGGCCGCAGTTTTACAAACCTCGAGGCCCTATCGCAGGAGGCCAAGACCGTGCAGGCGGATTTACTCGCCGAACTGCGCTACCGGCCGCCCCCCAGGCCGGCCGAATCGCTAGAACCGGGATGCGCATGGGATGGAGGCCGAGAATGCACGATGAGGGCTCGGCGCGCCGAGGTAATGGCCGTGGAAAATCAGGCGGAACCCCATGTTGTCCCTCGCGCGCTTGACCCGTACGCATTCGAGCAGCGGCGTCGTGCTGGTCTCACAGGCCACGCGCGGAGCGAGCGTCAGGAATGCGCGGAGAAAGGGGAGAGCCGTCCCCAACCGCTTCGTGGAACGAGGGGTCCTCCGTCCACGCGGCGGGTGAACGACCTGCGTTGCTGGAATTGCAACCAGCCCGGCCACGTGGCACGCGAATGCCAAGCTAGGCGTATGCAGGGAAACGCCAGGCGCTGGCGGTGATGTCTGGTGGCAGCGGCCTTTCACCGTCAGCGGGAGAATTTCATGGTTGTCAAGGCGCTAGTCAGGAAAAGAACTCCCGCGCCGGCGACGGGGAGGCCTTTGTCCCGCTCGCCTGTAGAACTCAGGGAGTCGTTCCGCGCTCAAGCCCTTTTATGCTAGTGCAGTTAGCGGGTCGATGCTACTCTGCACTCGTAGACACGGGCTCAACGCTGTCACTGGTCGGTGACGAGGTGTACGAGGCCTGCCGGATAGGTAACATCCGTGTCAGACCGGCCGAAACCCCGTTAAGCTTAGCAGCTGGGGCGGCAAAGGCAAAGGGAGCAGTGCGTCTTACGATGCGTTTTGACGGCAGAAAGCGGAGACATCGCTTCGTCTATCTGCCTGGCTTGTCGATACCAGTAATTCTGGGAAGGGATTTTCTCTCGAGCGAAGGCATTGTGCTCGACATGGGGGAGAATGGCTATCGTTACAGCCAGCTCGCCCCCCTCATTCCCTTCGAAAGCGCATCCTTGCCCGGCTGTCCTGCACAAAAGGTGGTTGTCCACACCTGTGCGACAGAAAGGCAGGTGAGCTCCCTCGAGACGCTGAGAGACGGTGGCCCGTTAGAAGCGATTATTGCGTCTTTCTCGGGACCCAGTAGTCAGCGCCGAAGGCTCGCGGAAACTTTACTCCCGTTTTCGGATCGCTTCACGGAGAAACCGGGCAGAACCGACCTGCTTCAGCACGAGATTCAGACGGGTGGTACGCGCCCTTTCAGGTGTAACCCGAGGCCGTTAAGTGCGCATAAGAGGCAGCTTCTCGACTGTGCCCTAGACGAGATGATTGACACCGGTGCGGTGAGACCCTCACAAAGTCCCTGGGCGTCCCCAGTGGTTCTAGCGCCGAAGAAAGATGGATCGGTCAGGCTGTGTGTTGATTATCGTAAGCTCAACTCACTGACGCCTACGGTTGCGTACCCTTTTCAGTCGATCGAGGCTGTGATGTACGCGTTAGGGAACGCGAGGTTCTTCACAGTCCTAGATGCAAGCAGAGGGTACCTGCAGATTGAGGTGGCCGAAGGTGACATTGAGAAAACCGCATTCACCTGCCACCGCGGGCTCTTCGAATTTACTCGACTCCCGTTTGGTTTGTCTAACGCCCCGAGCACGTTCATGCGACTGATGGACATCGTGCTGGGCGATGCAAGGTTCAACTACGCCATGGCGTACCTCGACGACGTTGTGATATTCTCACAGTCGTTCGAGGAGCACCTCATTCACCTGAATTCCGTTCTCGATAGAATGAGACGTGCCGGTCTAACCATAAATCCAAAGAAAGTGCAGTTGGCATCGAAGAGAGTGAACCTCTTGGGCTTTGTCGTGGATGATGGCACACTGAGACCGAATGATGACAAACTGCAGGCAATTCTGAACTACCCCTGCCCCATGGATGTGAAAAGCTTGCAGAGGTTTTTGGGGATGGTTGCGTTCTACAGGCAATTCATCCCGCGCTGTTCGGAGCTTGCAAGGCCGCTGAACCTGCTGTTGCGTAAAGGCTCGAAGTGGGTCTGGGGCAAGGAACAGAGTGACGCATTTGTTGCCTTGGCTCGCGCGATAGCGAATACCGCTAGTCTGCGCCTCCCCGACCTGAACAAGCAGTTTGTCTTGCAGACAGACGCTAGTGACTACGGTGTTGGAGCTGTTTTGTTACAGGAACACGAGGGCAAACTGCGCCCTGTCGCGTTCGCTAGTCGCACGCTCACATCGGCGGAGCGGAATTACTCCGTGACCGAAAAAGAATGCCTGGCGATCATGTTCGCATTGTCCAAGTTCGACATGTACCTAGACGGAGCGGTCTTCACCGTGCAGACAGATCATCAGGCATTGTCTTGGTTAAAGAGGCTCAAGAACCCCGCAGGCAGACTCGCGAGATGGGCGCTGACGTTGCAACGTTACGCGTACGCCATCGAGTACCGCCGGGGCAGCTTGAACAAGGTGGCCGATGCTTTATCGCGCGCACCATGGAATGCTGGCGGAAGCGCTTCAGAGGCGCAGCCCAGCTTTGTAAAAAGCGGCGTCACCGCTGTTGGAGAGGAAGAGAGGGCGGACGGGAGTGTCGCGCCCTGTTTGGAGAGAGAGGAGACGGACAAAGGTCCCGCACGGTGCTGTGACGGAAGGGAAACACAGCAGCTCGTGGCGGCGACCGCTCGCCTGCCTAGGAGCGAGGCAGAAAGAAATCTGTCTTGGGGAGTAGCGGTCAGTAGAGAAGAGCTGATCGAGGCCCAGAAAGCAGACGGTCTTTGCCAGCGGGTGCTGAAAGAGCTTGCGAGCAGCGCAGCTTGCACCGGGAACGCTGAGGGCAAGTACGACGCGTATCTGCTGGGCGATGATGGCTTGCTGCTCCGCTACATCCCCCAACTTGACGAGGAAGCGGCGATAGCATCCCCTTTCCGAGTCGTGGTCCCGAGAAGGTTGCGGAAACGGTTCCTGCAGTACTTCCATGACTCAGCGCTGGCAGGCCATGGCAGCGGCAGTAAGACTTACGACAAGTTATGCCGTGTCGCGACCTGGCCAGGCATGAGAAAGGATGTGCTGGGATACGCCCGTACCTGCCCGGTATGCCAGGTAGCCAAGCCTCGGGCGGGCAAGCCCGCTGGCATGATGAAGGCGGTAGTTAGCAACTACCCGTGGCAAGTGGTCGCGTGCGATATCATGGGACCCCTCCCTCGGTCCGCACGCGGAAACCAATTCATCCTGGTAATAACGGACCACTATTCCAAGTGGGTTGAGGTTTTCCCCCTTAGGAAGCTTGTGTCGGAACGAATTTGGGAAAAACTGTTGGAGACTTTCACTCGTTTCGGTTTCCCTTCCGACCTGATTACAGACAATGCTTCGTATTTCACAAGCAAAGTCTTTGTAGACTCCTGTCGGGCGCTTCAAATCCGCCACAGGAGAACGAGTCCCTACCACGCTCAGAGCAACATAACCGAGCGGGTGAATCGAAATCTGAAGAGCATGCTGGTCGCGACGACCGAGCAGCACAGAGATTGGGACGCGCGGCTGTCCGAACTGGCGTTCGCTACAAGGACAACCGTGAACAGGTCAGTGGGTATTACACCCGCTTACTTGAATTTTGGGAGAGAGATCGCTTTTCCGCTAGAGAATGCCCTACTCGACGCGGCGGGGCCTGCGCCCCCTCCGCTTTCGCAGTACGCGGCAAGGCTCCGGGAGCGCCTGGAGGCAGCGCAGCGAGCAGCCCGCGAAAACCTCGATGTGGCGCGCATGGAGCAGGCGGATCAGTACAACAAAGGTCGCCGTCACGTCGTTTTCAACACGGGCGACTTAGTACTCAAGAGAACGCACCCACTTAGTAACGCAGCGCGCGGTTTCGCCGCGTCGCTAGCGCACAAGTGGGCTGGGCCGTACGAAGTTACGGCACGGACTACGCCGCTCACCTACCAGTTGCGGTTGTTGACAAACGGCGAAACCGCCGGTCCGGTGCATGTCGCTGATTTGAAGGCTTTCCACCTTCGCAAGGACGATGGCTGCGAAGCGGTGGAAAATCAGCGCGATGCGGCGATCTCACCCCCGGGAGGACGAGCAGGTAGCGGTGCGGTTCGCAACCCACGCTACAACCTGAGGACCAGGTAGCACCCGTGTCTCTCGATCAATTATCACTCGCAGTGCTCTCGCCCTCTCAGTATGTCTTCTAGGAAGCTCCAGCGGACCGACGCCCGTGGCTCGGACTCCAGAAGGCAAGGCAGACCACCGTCGAACGGTGGCCGCCATCAAGGCGCGCCACCCGGCTGGCGGCAGGAGCCGCGCGAGTGGCGCAGGTTCCACGGCCGCGGTGGCCCCCACCGCCCGCCAAACCACATGCCTAACCACTGGAGAGCACCTCCCAGTGGTGCAGGCCAACGCAAGAGGGCCAGTGACGACCAGGCGCAGGGCCCCCCTCAGCACCCAGCTGGCGCTTCGGCCGCCGAGCAGCCGCAACCCAAGCGGCCCAGGGTCCTGCGGCACGTGGCCACCTGGACCACGGTCGCCAACGGAGCGGCCATCTCTTACTGCGCGCGGTCCAGGTGGCGGGACCAGGCGCAGCCCCTTCGCGGCGGAAAAGCGCTTGGCGGCTGCAGCGCCTTCCCCCGCTGCGCCACTGCAGAGGGGCAGCCCGGAGGAGGCGGCCCTTAGCAATCCTCCAGTCCAGCCGCCCAGACCTGCTGTCCCCGGCGGCCGAGGAGCTTTGGAGGGCGCTGCCGGCAGTGCCCCCAGCGGAGCCAGGCGCCTCGCTCCCCCAGGCGGCTCGTGAGGAGCCCGTCCAGCCAGCGGTGAGCGGCCCCCCGGCGAGCACCCCTCCCCCCTGCGACGACTCTATGGACCCGGACCCGGAGGTCGTCGAACGCCTACTGGCGGACCCCGGGACGGACGTTTGAGGGGGGGGAGATGTAGGGTCTGCTCGCGGGCAAGTCAAATCCCGCGCCGCTCACCGCGGGTAGTCTGGAACCCTTCTTCCCGAGTGGTGGGGCGGGGGGAGAGAGGCGAGGAGAAAGCCTTTATAAGGCGAGACCGGAGAGGCTCGCGGTCTCTTGCTCCTGGACCAGCCCTGCCAAAAGGACCACCTGACCCAGCTGCCACGACGACGACCGGCCCCCCTGCCATGTGAGAATAAACCGTTTGTACGAAGTCCTGCCTCGAGTGACTGCCTGTGCGTCCCCGCGCAGAGGAATTGCCCACAGGTTGCAGTAGCGTTCCTCTCCTGCGGACGTCCAGGAACGCTTTCCAAAGTCAGGCTCTGGCAAAGTCAAAGTACCCAGCAAGAAGGCAGATGGCAGAACTAGGCGTGCCCCTGCCACAGGTGCTTCGAAGAAGCTGCTGCCATGTCGGCCCGACGCAATTCTCGCCTGACACCTCACAGGCAGCAGGGCCCTGAAAGACGCACTGCAACACCACCGTCCAGGCTAGGGGGTTATCGACGCTGGGCTCCCTGAAGAGCTAGCGCCTGCCGTGCTCTTGGAAGGATTGCTGAAGATGGTGGTACTGGAGGTGACGCAGAGACAAGTTCTCATACGAGAAATCGACGCCACTCAGGCAAACCCTACCAGGCTACGCAGCCCAAAAAAAATGACCTGGCTTAGCTTATGGTTAAGCCTAGGATGCGAAGCATACCGCCGGCGGAGGCTGCGCGTCCGCAAGCGAGCGCACGAGTTGAGCCCCAGCTTTCACAGCTGTTGTGACGTCATATCACGTGGTGCGCCGATGTAGGTCAAGTGGTAGCTACGCGGCCGCGCGCGGCGCAGCAAGGAAGAGCTCGGTTGTGCGGCTTGTATGCTTCGCATAAAAGGCGCCGCAGCCGTCCACTCTCTTGGAGCACAGCGCTGGACATCGAAGCAGAGCAGGAGCTAGAGCCTACGTCCACGGCAGCCCGCAGCCATGGCTCCGCCAAGAGCAAGACTCGTAAAGGGATGAAGTCTCCGGTCGGAGATGCAAAGCCACCGCCGCCTGAAAGGCTTCGAAGAAACGGGCCAAGAGATTGGCTGATGCTGAAGGTTACGAGCTTGTCCAGCCTGCAGAGCCTGCTGATAAAGGCTCCAAGACAAAGCCTCCAGCGGATCTCTTCTCGCCGCCCGTCATATGGCACCGTCATTTGCATGAAGCCGGGGGATAGTCTGCTGGTACCAAGTCGCCCCCTCCTACGAGCAAGGAGGACACCCGAAATCGGAGTAGCGGAGGAGTGTCGTGATAGTATCTGTGCTCTCACGGACACTTCAGCACAGCAGAAGGGCAGTTGCAAGCAGCAGAAAATTCTAGACGATGCACAGGCAACCAATGGTTCGTTACAAGCTCAAGCTAAAAAAGCCAACAGTTCCAGTGTACCGAACGACCCCATCAACATCAACCAGGACTCTCACAACTAAGAGCACGAAAAGAGATGAATAATAGCCACTTCTTTTCAAGCTGGTGCAAATTTCCGTAATTATACTTTTGTTTAACAGAGAGATAGAATGGATTTATGTAATTACAGGCCAATATCTATTCTGGCTTTTTTTTTTCAAGCGAAAGCTTCACTACGCTAGGTAAAGCCAAGGTCACCGTGTCTGGAGGTGTCACCTTCATTTGACCTTCAGATAAAGCAAAGGAAAGGAAAGATGCATAACTGGCCCCCTGGGAGAGTGGATACCTTAGTCGCGCTTTAAGCTACGAAGCTACGAAACCGATGAAGAGCGGGAGCTTCGAAATCAAAGCAAGGGAAAAAAACTGGCCCCCTGGGACAGTGGACATCCGAGTCGTGCTTAACTACCTGGCGGTAGTGAAAGATGTCAGCTGCATGCGTTGACAGTGACAACGTTGTGGCAGAAACGCGGCACTGAAGCCTTAGGCAGTCGGCGCTCATTGTGTTCACTAGCGTTGGCGTTGACGTTTTATACTCCGATGATTTGAAGGAAAGGAAGTGCGCTGACTCTGGGTCAGTGTTCGCCTGAATTGCGCCTTGAGGTGCGTGGGGTGGTGAGAGAGAGATGTGGGCTGCATGCATCAGCGCTGACAACGTTGTGGCAGACACGCGGCACTGCAGCAATATAGGCCGTAGCCTTCATTAGATGAGCAAACTCCCACGATAAATCATTAACTGCCACCTGCCAGGGTGGCAGGTTGGGCGCGCTGCCCACCCAGTGTCCGGAACGCACTCAGCGTTACAGACGCTAAGCCGCGTATAGTTGCCCGATACGCCACAGCTTTCGCTCTCTAACCAGGTTCAGCAATAGTTAAACACAAGCTAATCTTTTCCGAGTCTGGAAAAAAATTATTTATAAGTGATTCTAAATTTTTTGTGATGAAATAACCTTTTGAGCCCGTCACAGCATGGTTTTCTGTACGGTAGATCCACGGAAACTGTATTGCAGACGCAGAAAGAAATTTTGCTGAAAGCTTTTGACCTAGAACAGTCGTGCATAGGAATTTACGTTGACTTTTCAAAGGCCTTTGATCGCCTCATTCACCAAACCCTCCTTGAAAAACTAAAGCCGTACTGGACATCTTCTCCAGTCTTATCTTTAGTACCGCGTTCAATGCGTCGGCATAGAAAGCACTACAGCCTACTTTGAAGACGTTCCTACAGGTGTTCCCCAGAGAAGCATTCTATCGGGCCACTACTTTTTATTTTGTGTATTAATGACCCAACTACGTTATCTACGCTGGTGATACTGCCCTGTTCTTTCAGGGCAGCAATATGCAGTCACTCCTACGCACAGTTGATGACGCCCTGGCGGAATTAAATAAATGGAGTGAATTGAACTCGCTGCTCAATAATCCTGCAAAAACAAAAGCCGTCCTGTTCCACTCACAACATCGTGCGATGACAGCACACTATGAATTATTTCTTAAAACTCTACAGGTGTTTTCTTCAAAGCAAACATGTCATCGGATGCCCGCTTTGAGTATGTTCAAACACAGCTCTCAAAAAGCACCGGAATGCTCACCAAATCTCGATCTCTTCTTTCTGTTTTCACAAAGCTTATGATATATAACGCCCTGTTTCTTTCTCAACTTAATTACTACCTTTTGGTATGGGGAATTTTACACAGAAAATGCGAACAATTTATACTTCAAAAAATGCGATTCGTTGTATTGAAAATATGAGTTTTTAAGCCCTTAATTCCAGAGTATTCAAATATTTTAACACTGTACCAGTACACAACTTACATGACTACTGTTTAGGTGCCAACTATAAAAGAGTCCTTATATCAGAATGTGCTTTTGCAGTTAGCAGATTTAACGACCAATGTTCCCACTAACCTTTTTCGACGGCAAGAATTTTGGTTTGTACTAAGTTGTAGAATTTAACTCGAACACCAGATGTGTTGTACTATGCGGCGGGCTTTAAATGCATTATGTATCAGCAACGTTCAGGTAGAAAAATATAGCCTGCGTTCCATCAGAGGTAGGTTCTTGTAACTTTTTTAATATGAACAGCGCTGAGGTGGAACTGTATCACACGTATTTATTATTTTCTTTCTCTTATGGTCTGTTTAAAGTTCTCTGAGTACTCATTGATATGCAAGTAATTTTGTATGCACAATGCGCTCATAGTACGCTAAGCATCCTATAGTGCGCTTATGGAGGGGACAGGTGACGCTTGCGCAAACGGCATTGTTTTTAGAATTTGTTCGCCTGAAGTGCTGCCTCACGATCCATTGACAAGGATGGCATGCGCTGCTCTTTCTATAACCCGATTATTTTTTGTTGTGGCCAGCTTGAATATAGCACTCGTCGCTGGTACGAACCCGCAGTTGCGCTCCTTGCAACTTTATCAACTGCTGCACAAATGTTTTTACAGCTTCTTGTCGTTGTTTTGCAACAACGAAGTTTAGTCATAAAAAAACAAACAGGCCTGCACGGGTCCGACCGAATGAGCATCTGGTTGGGCCGGTGATTAGAAATTGATAGCGGGCCTAGGTCGGGTCCGGACCGAAGTGGCGGTGAGTAAGGCCGGGCCCTGTCTATAGATACCGGTCCGTGTACTCATCGAGCACCGAATATGAATTTATACTGTAGCTTTCCTCGAATAAAAACCTGCGCTGCGCCGACTAAACATTCCAGTTCAGCGGTTGTGCTATTTCTACAGCGTTTAACTTGCATCGCTTTCTCGCTATATATTCACAGCCTCCATGTTCATTTATTTTTGGTTATAGGTGGCTTGGAAGCCCGAGATGATTGAAGGGACGTTAGCAATCTTCTAATCGGAGTGGCTGTTTCAAGAAACTGAAAGTGAAGGCAGCGGACGTTGCGCAATGTTTTATTCACTTCCATTTTTAAAATAAAGATGGCCAGCTGATATGAAGTAGTTTTATGCATGCCGCGAAGGAGAGAGTCGCACCTATCAGCGCCTGTCTCGCGCCTTGTTAAAACGTTCGCCAGGAGCGAACGAGATTCCGAAGAAAGCTGGGAGGATTTGAGTGGTGCCAACCATGGAACGCGCAGGACTACCCTTTAACGCCTGTCTCAATCATAAATCGACTCAATGCTAGAAAAGCAGAGGCATGAAGTTAAATTAAATACAACCACCTGGAGTCATGGCATGTTTTTTTTTTTGTTGTTGGCAGATTGTAATTATGACAGCACCGTTTTTGAACATTGATTCTGCTGAGCCATAATCTGTGGAAGGGGACTCCTCGCTCCCACGGCTTCCTCGTATTGCGTGTGCTGCTCGAATTATTCCATGCCAACCGAGCAGTCCCGGGACATTTTAAAGCGAAAGCTATGCTGGCCTAGTCAAAGCCAAGGTCATCGGCGCCGCAATTTTACCTTCGAGTAGAGGAGCGGTGAAGGTGTGGCAGCCACGCGACATATCTTCTGTCATTCCCTCCTTTATCCCTTCACTTAAGGCGCAGTTCAGGTGTCCATCGAGACGTGAGATTGACACTGCACCACCACCACCACTGCACTATTTACTTTCCTCAAAAACCAATTTTCAAATTCCTCCGTCTTCTTTTAGAGCCGCCGTGGTGGCTGAGTGGTTATGGCGCTCGGCTGCTGACCCGAAAGACGCGGGTTCGATCCCGGCCGCGGAGATCGAATTTCGATGGAGGCAAAATTATAGAGGCCCATGTACTGTGCGATGTCAGTGCACGTTAAAGAACCCCACGTGGTTGAAATTTCCGGAGCCCTTCACTACAGCGTCCCTGATAGCCTGAGTCGCTTTGGGGTGTTAAACCCCCACAAACCAAACCAATCTTCTTCTGTTCTTTCATTCCCTCCTTTATCCCTTCCCTTGCGGAGCGGTTCGGGTGTCCATCGAGACATTTGAGACAGTTAATTACTGCGCTGCTTACTTTCCTGAAAACCAATTTCCTCTCTCTTCTTTTCTTCTTTCACTCCCTCCTTTATCACTTCCATCACGGTGCAGTTCAGGTGTCCACCGAGGTGTGAGACAGATACTGTACCATTTCCTTTCCTCAAGAACCAATTTTCAATTTCCTTTTTCTTCTTTCACTCCCTCTTGTATCCCTCCCCTTGCAGCGCGGTTCGGGTGCCCACCAAGATGCGAGCTATAGTGCGCCATTTCCTTTCCTCAAAGACCAATTTTCCATTTCTCTTTCTTCTTTTCTGCTTTCACTCCCTCCTTTATCCCTTCCCTTAACGCGCAGTTCAGGTGTCCACCGAGATGTGAGACAGCTACTGCTATTTCCTTTCCTGAAAAACCAATTTTCAATTGCCTCTTTCTTCACTCCCTCCTTTATCCCTTCCCTTACGGAGTGGTTCGGGTGTCCACCGAGATGTGATAGTTACTGCGCCACTTCCTTTCTTCAAAAACCAAACAAAACAAGTGGGCGCCGACGTTCATTGGCGTTGGCGTTGGCAACGTTATAGAGTCCGTTGGTTTCGACGAAAGGAAAGGCGCACAACTGGCTCCCAAGGTCAGTGGACACCTCCATCTCGCATTCATGTACGTGGCGTCGGCGTGCACCTGCAGAAACCTGCTTTCGCTCATTCCGTGCTTAGCAATGCTAAACCGCAGGCAATTTTTTCCAGAGGGTTGCGCTCGCATGCTGCCCTCCCCACCTCCCCCCCCCCCCCCCCCACCGCGATTTACGCCATTGGGTCTATGTATCCGTTTATGTAGGCACCGTGGCCGGCAACCCTCTGGTTACAATGCCACTCGAGGCCGCCGCTAAAGACTGCGACGATGACGATCCCCTAAAAGCTTCGCTCGCCACGACTAGACCAATCAGAGCGCCGCGCCACGCGCACATGTGAGCAGTTAGATCACTGGCATGCTGACGCTCGCAAGCCGAGCGAGCAGCCAGTCGATGCGCTGCTGCCGTAGCGATCTCGAAGCACGGGCCGTGTCATACAACGCACGACGCCCACCAACAGAAGAGGAGCTCCTTGAAAGAAAACGTCGATGCGCAGCCGCCAAGCGCCGCCAATACGCAGAGAAGCAGAACGATTCTAAGCAGCGCCCGCAACCATTGGCGTAGCCAGAAATATTTTTCAGGGGGTGTTATATGCCGTCGGTAAAAAAATAAAAAGGAAGAGAGCCTGGGCCCAACCAATATCTCAGACATTTTTCTGCTTTTAAAGCCGAATGGTTAGTTCGTTCACTGTAATATCTAAAATAAAAATGCAAGTGCACACAGGACTCCGAGGACTTGATTCATAAAGAACATTTATTTTCTCACAAAAAGCGCTAATACCAAAAATCGCTGCTATTGCAATATTTTCACATACTACACAACAACGAAAAAGCTTCTGCTCAAACAAATTCAGCAACTGCGATGGAATGCCGTAAAACTTCTACCCTATGCATGCGAACCAGCACCGCACGGACGCAGAGGCGTTTAAAAAGAAGCACTTCTTATTCGCGCGATAGTATATAATGATATGAGGACAATGCAAAGGATGAAAAAGTCGGCTGACGTGAAAAGGTATGTTTAATTGGGTGAACTGAGCCTACAAATAAAAGGAGTGTCATGGGTCTTGAGATGGCGAAGAAGCTCGCTTTTCTGTAATAACTTCGATGCAATAATGTACGGATGCGGTGTGTAAATAGCAAGGGCGAAAAAAAAAAGACCGAAAGGAGGGGAGAGGTTGGGCTGCAGCGCTCAAAAAATTTCGGAGGGTGTTCTGACACCGAAATACCCCCCCGGCAACGCCCCTGCCTGCAACAGATGCTGGAGTCGACCGACGCCGATGCGCAGCGAAGGTTGAGAAGTAACGGTGTCTCCAACAGATGCGGGAAGCCACCTGACAACGGCGCGGAACACAAGGCGGGGCTCGAAAATATGCATTTAGCTGGCGTTGTCGTGTGCCAAAACAGCCATCTATAGCGCCCGAGCCGATGCTATATACTTTGCGAAGCACTTCACGCAGGACGAGCTCAGAGTGTCTTGCAGCGTGTGCGACAGACTGTGGTTTACGCCGGACTTCCCTCACACGAGATACCCCCGTTGCGTCATTGTGTTATAGTGAGTTGCGTCGCATCATGACGAATGCTCTCGCACTTCGTATGTACAACCAGCGTAGTGGTTTCTACATTCCTTTGGCAAAGAACACGAAGCTTAGAAAATCGCATTTGAAGTGCGCGCGCCAGCCATTCGGAGGTCGTTGCAGGGGCCTCAAAATGCAGCGCAATGCGGACATTCCAAAAATATTTCACAGTAGTGAGTAATACTAGGTAGTGAGCTAGGGGCCAGCCCAGCTTTCAAACAAAGATGGCGGCCGTCGGGGACGCGGTCGTGGGAAGCGACGGGCGCGAAATCCTGCCGCATTTCGCTCCGAAATCGCGATTTCCAGGCTTCGTAGGCTGCGAAATATATGGATACTTTAGTAGTTGAAGGTCGAATTTAGACCTTGAAACTTCTTAGGCAGGAACTTATACATCCCGCATGAGCTTTCCTCAAATGTATACTGTATCCTCAGGCACATGAAAAGGTGAAATCTACCAATTAGAACACACAAACTTCCAGACCTCACTACTGGGCCTGAGAAGTGCACGTAGAGTGTATTGACCCCGAATATGCCATTTTCGCAAAATCGAAATTTTCGCATTTTGTTATCATTTCAAGACTGGCGTCTCTCCTTAATTCACCTGCCGTGGTGGGCAGTTTATTTACAATCCAGTGGAGAGGTTGCCACCTGCCACAGTGGGCTGGTTGTGATGTCCCAAGATCACGTGACCTAAGTGGCAAGTGGGCCACACGCTTTTCCGCTGACAACGTCACTAGATTTTCTGCGGAACGTGCACCTTAAAGGGTCAGTCTACTGAATTTTATCGGCCATATTTTCTTTGTGGCAACCGATAGCTCTATACTCAAATTACCGTTTAGCCAGGTGTGGTGCCAAGAAGTGCGGTAGAACATTTTAAAATAGAATTTATTGATGTGGGAACACATCTGTACGAGATGGTAGTCTCATCTGGCAACCATCTGGATTTCATGGAACATGGCGGCGCCCGTCGAAGCCGGACCTCTCGCTTTGGACTGAATTCTCGTTGTTGCTGCCTTTTTCAGTGCGTTCACTGGCCATAAATGGGGCGCCGGTCTTTCGCTTCGTCTCATCTCGCCTATAAGAGAACATATAAGTGATAAATTTGCTTTTTGCTTTGTTTTAATAATTAGTGACGATTCTGCCACTTCTAGGCTTAAATGGAGAGTGGGTTTGTTTACAGCAATGGTTCCCGTCCTGACCAATAGATGGCGCCACTATAGGCTGAGTTTATTTTTGCGTCTCTGCTAGCATACGCTGAACTAAATGTTGGAATGTGCCTGCGTTTAGCGTACGTATAACTATAAATATTCATGTGATTTACAGAAAAAGCGAGCGGTACGCCTTCTACAGTTTACTAGAACAAAACGTACGTTTCTCTGACTTTGGGGCATACAAACGGTACGTAGTATATTCACTTATGCTTCTACAAAAAAAGACTACCATCTGCACCAACAAAATGAACGTTTCGGGTCGCCACCAAGCATTTTTACGCGACTTTTCACGCCGAAATAAAATATAAATTCCTGCCTAAACCGGGAGCACTACCAGAATATGCCATTATTTATACACTCATCTTGGTGAGTAGACTGACCCTTTAACGCTTTCATCAGAAATTCTTTTTTTATTCAGCCCTCCCTGTTCATGACATATCTTGTATATTGTCTAAAAACCTACACTGAACTTACATCTTGACGAAAAGGAGAAATCTGAAGCAGCTCCTCAATGGAAGCGGTACAAAACGCTGCTGAAGCCTTCTGAAAGCTCGAGACACCTGCGTTCACTGCTTCAAGATACCAAAAAAATTTTGCCACTTCGTTTATCAAAGTTTTCCTCTCCCAAATGCATATATTTTTGCAATACAGGCGAGAGAACGAAATGGCAATGATATTTAACACGAAACCAAGATCTTCCGAGAGCAATTGTCTAACAATCCATCGTTGAATTATTTACTGTTGGCCTCTGTAATGCTGTGTTAGTCTTAATTTCTTAAATTTATTCTCAATTAATACTTTATTCAGGCCTTCTGAAGTCATTTCAGACCAAGTTTATTTGACCAATGTAATTCACGTCTATGAGTCTTAACTGGACGGATGCAGAGGGACGGTAAGAATTTTCCCGCCTGACTGCTTCACTTCTGAGGCCAGTGCAAGTCAGCCCCTAAAATGGCCACAATCTATGTTACAAGCTGCACTCGTGCAGAGCTAGATCCTCTGAAACAGAACAGACACCTGCATGGACCATTCCCTGTCCAGCCCACAGGGAATTAAACCAAGGTCACCCGTTCGGGCTTGTGTTACATTTCACCTTTGATATAAAGCCCCCGCGGTGGCTCAGTGGATATGGCGCTTGGCTGCTTGCCGAAAAGACGTGTGTTCTATCCCGGCCTTGGCGGTCGATTTTCGTTGGAGGCGGAATTCTAGAGGCCCGTGTACTGTGCGATGTCAGTGCACATTAAAGAGCCCCGGTGGTCGAAATTCCCGGAGCCCTTCACTATGGCATCCCTCATAGCGTAAGTCGCTTTGGGACATTAAACCCCCATAAACCAAACCATAAACCATCATCTTTGACACAGATAATACTTTGAATTAATAAAGTCACACTCAAATTGTTTTGTTCCCTTATTAGAGTTTCTTTTTTGTGTTCACCAACAGTAAATGGTTATTCCATATGCACTCCTTCCCTACACCCACACATTCCATAATTTTAGTTTTCTCAATACTGTACACTAGCAAAATGCGCTGTTATCGTCTGCCGTTTGTTCTTTTGCAGTTAACATCACCATCCTGCTCTACAGATCGGGGCAAAGCATTTGGAATGTGAGTGAACCAGCGCGCGCCCATAGGAAAGAACCATTCTGGGATGCAAATGCCCATTTACCCTGTTGTGAGGTCTGGAGAACGTGTTGAACAGCTGCATGAGAGCACGACAGCATATACTTCATCTCACAAGTTGTTTGCAGCACTATGAAAGGTAGAGCTCTCTCATCCAATCAGGGCCAAGGATGACAACAAGCAGTCCCTCAATCTTTGAGCAGTCTTGTGATTATTTGTCACACAATTATTGCAGTAATTAAAAAGGTAGTTCAGGATGCTGTTTTGAAAGTACAACAGGCGTTTCATTCACCGGTTAAATCAGCAGCGAAAGACTGCACGAAAATAGCACTGTGGAGGCCTGCTGTGAAGTGTTTTGCCACCATTCATAAACCCAGCACCCGCTGAGTCAGCAGAGTCTCCTCTACGAAGCAGCAGGACACTAGTGCTCTTCCCTTTACAGAGATGGAGCCACTAGTTGCGGGATGGGGAGTACGGAGAAACACATTTTGCAGCGCACACCATTCTGATTGGTTCGGATCGTCGCAGCCTTCCCAGCGCTGCAAACGACTTGTCAGATGAAGTATAGAAAATATAGAAGGCTATGGCACAGGTCAGTAACTTATCACGGGTGTTGCTAGACAGCACGGGCTGTATTAAGAGCCATGCATATTCCAGTGTTCGCATTTCATTCAGGCCTGATAGTACTATCATGCTCAACGTGACTTGCAATGCATCCAGAATGAACCAGCTCAGGATTTCGCCTTATAATAAAAATAATGTGCCCTTACACAGAGCACCAAAAATGCACAAATATTTAGTTGGTTGGTTTATGGGGTTTAACGTCCCAAAGCGACTAAGGATATGAGAGACGCCGCAGTGGAGGGCTCCGGAAATTTCGACCACCTGGTGTTCTTTAACGTGCACTGACATCGCACAGTACACGGGCCTCTAGAATTTCTCCTCCAAAGAAATTCCAGCCGCCGCGGCCGGGATCGAACCCGCGTCTTTCGGGCCAGCAGCCGAGCACCATAACCGCTGAGCCACCGCGGCGGCACAAACACAAATATTTAGTGTACTTTGGTCTTTCCATCAACGGCTGTGTCAACACAATTCCAGCAGCCCTGGGCTCGCACTGCTTCAAGAACCGACCTCCGGTCACAGTTCATGTATTGCATCTCATATTGAGCGTGATAGTAAATCTACTTTGACACTGCTGCTCTACACCGCTCTTGCGATCAGTAAAGCCGAGGCCATGGGGGAGCGGATCGACACAGTGACAAACCGTCAGTGTCTTGCCGAAAAGCCATCGCTGTTTCACGCATTACTCAGCAAGCGGGAAAAATTTTTTTGTAGTCTTAGGTATAGATCAAAAGCAAAAACAGAGGTAGCTTCATTTGTGCACACAGTCTTCTCAGGGGAATTAAGCGAACCGTAATGCTTTCAGTTCGTTCGCAAGTAGTGTACAGAAGGCATGCAGCAAATGCAAGATCGCTATGGAGGGCCTCAATTACAGAGGCAGTCGTGACGAAAAGTCCTCACATTTGAAGTGCGCATGTTAGCCATGTAAGCTAAGCAATGTTCCATAACAGTGCCACATATTTACATAACTACTTCTAGTCCAGACAACTTACCTTTCTAAGTACATAGGCTGGGTGCCAAATAAGAACTGTGCTCCTATGGTCCTGCAAGCGTACCACTTCAAGTTGGATGCATCCTCTGCACATGCTCTCTCTGCATTGCTGGCACCAGAAAAATAACACTATGACACTTAGCAGTTCCTCTATATTGTTAGTTTGCACACATCCATGTAAGAACAATTCCAAGAAATATGTTTACAGCAAAACTCAGACAACAATGCCTGAACAGGCTGGCAAACCACTCAGGGAACAAAGCAAACAGCATCGTCCCGGCGCCGGTTCTCCTTGGACAAGTTTGCGGCGACGCCACAGCATGGCATCGATTTTGTGAAAATCGCCAGTACTGTGAATGAAGGGCATTGCAGGGACCCATTAGGTGAGCAACAATGCTGGCGGTTACATTTGAAACTGAGCAAAAGTGCATTGCAGCGTTAATGGCGTGATACTTTACATACCCATCAAATGCGGTCACTTTTTAAGACAGCTGCAAGAGATTATTTTGCCAGGGACAGTGGTGGCAGCCAAAAAACAGTTTGTTGTTAAACTCCTGCGTTCAATGGATGACCGAAGAGAATGCGATCTAAGTGGCTGTGTAGCCCAGAAAGTGGGAAAAGGTACCACCTGTGCCAGTGTGATCCCAGCAGGCCTGGGATTGGGTGCACTCAAAGAACAGGCCCAACACAGATTGCAGTAAGCTAAAAGTGGGAGCTTTAGTGTAAGAGCTGGTAAACTTTAACCCCACTAAGTGTGCATGAAAAATACCGTGCTACAGTTGGAGTGAGTCACTGCGAAATGCTTTCATTAGGTATTTGCTTATGTTAAGGCTCTATTAAGCACACTGAACATGCCAGATAAGCTTAAGAAATGCCAATCTCCACTGAGGTGCACAAACTGATCACTGGAAAAACTTTATTTGATATTATTACAAACTGCGACATCACAAAGACGCTTACTCCGCTTAGTCATCTACAAGCGAGGCATCCTCGTCCTCTGGCCGAATGGATGACTCTGGAGTATCTCTGAATACAGCAGCGTAGCTTTGACGCAGGCTGTTTATATATGATGTGAGATTCCGGTTGCTGGCCTCGACACGGTTCAGCCGCTCTTGCAGTTCAGCAACCTGCCCGCGTAGTTTCTCTTTCTCCTGGTTGCAGAAAAACAAAAACAGCATGCACATGGCTGATAAACAGAGCTAAACTTCAGTCTGATGAGATATAAAAAAATTTGCAACGTATGAAAGACAACATATTTGCTTACAATTTCTGCGCTCGCATGTTCAAGTTAGTTCCACAATGTTTTATTCTTGGAGCATATCTATTATCTCGCCTTGGTCCAATCACTCCCGATCTTTCGTCGCCTACTTTTCACCCAGAAAAATAAATTACTTACATTTCCTTGTATGAGGGGTCAGGAGAGCATATTACCTAGCGTTTGTTTTAATGAAAAAGTGCTAAAAGACAAAGCACATGAATGCATCAGCAGAGACTGAGTTTGGGCTAGTTGATATTACATAACAAAACAGTTGCTCAGTGGCACAGAACTTAGACAGGAGGTACCAGGGAAGCCCAAATATAAGACATGGAGTGCAAACTAAGGACTGATCAATATTCTTCTAAAAACAATTCACGTAAACTTAAATGACAGTTACCTGGGGGGAACATTATCAACAATGCAAAAAAGACAAAAAAAAACTAAAAAAATGATGCATGCACACATCCGCATTCACAGCATTTTTCTGCACGTTATTCATCGTAACAAGCTGGCCAAACTTGCCCGTCGCATTGAAATCCTATAATTGTGGCTTCAGTACAAGTGTTATCATGTAGAGAAATATTATGTGCCCAAAAACAGCCACCTCCTTTTTACTCGGGCCATTGACGGCATGCTGATGCACATACCATCTTTTTCCAAAACTATGTGATAAGCCTCTCTTAATCTCACAGTTCACATGGCCACCCGACCTTGCTAGCACAGTAGCCCCTTTGAAACAGATCTCATGTTCACGTCTCACACACTTGTAGCTGGTGGCAGATTTTTCTATGCTCCCACAACCTCTCATTCAAGCAGTGCCTTGTTTTCCCAACCTGCTGGACAACAGAATCTTGTAGACGATACTACCAGAGCACTATCAATTTTGCAGGTGCCTGACACAGCACCCTTGTGAATGAAGCTTTTTTAGACCATTCACTGCTTTGCCCATCTTTCCAGCTTCCAAAGCACAGAGACTGCCACAGCAACGTTGTACCTGCTAGCTAATTTTTTTCATTTAGTGTTTAAGGCCACAAAACTATGATAGGACCACCAAGGCTTTTTTTCCCTTACTTTCTGCTTGCTTGCTCTTTCTTGAGCCTAGTCTCCTCCGGCACTTTTTGGTAACTGAGGTAAGCAGTGTGTTCTGGTAACCACTCCTGCAGAGCTATGTCCTCTGGAAAACCAAACCCTTCTCTGCAGTGTGGCTACAAAGTTTTTAATTAGATGTGGCATGAACATTATGGTAGTATCGCCTTTCCATTTCCCGTTTTATACATCCGGCATGTATGGTTCCTGGAGAATTCTGGCTGCATGTAATCATCGTAGTCAACCTTCTGCTGGCGGCACACCATATGTGCAGCTTAGACCTTCATGGGAACTGTGGAACAACTAGCATTTCCTGCATTTTACCTTCCGAGTACCCTTCTGCCAGAATGAAAACCCACATACCAGAAATTTCTTTCAGAAATAGTGCAAAGATGCAGTTGCCCTTTGCCAAGTACTATTCTGTTAACAATGACTCGACGCAAAAGCCTATGTGTATTCTGCCTTTCTGTGGAACTACATGGCTATCAGACTGCCCAAAAATTGAGTTATAGGTTTATCTAATTGCAGGATGAATGCAGAGTGTTTACTCAAGAATCTAAGGACCTTTTTAAAACTTGTGCAGTGAAATAACAGCCCAAACTTGCGAATTCTCATGAACAAAAACATTTAAGGTGAAGCCATTTAGCTTTCTAGACAGAAGACAAGGTTAACACATTCATGCTATGTATACACCAGAGAATGTTTCTCCTTTTACTTTCTCCATCTTTGCAGAACTCATTGTAAATTTTCATCCACAATAATGTGGGGCTGGTAAATAGAGAGACCTCTGCAGAGTAAAATAAAAAAAATCCTTCATCCAAGCATGACACATGAAGGTCATTTCCTGGCCAAGTGAAAAATCAGAGCCCAGGTGTTCAGGATTACATCTTAAGGCGCAACCTTAGAACTTCCGAAATCAGCTATCGTTGCCTGCAGTCTAGAATAGTCAGGTGGAACAGTTTGTAGGTGCAACACTTGGGTGTTTGCAGAGGCTCCCGGATAGCCCCCACTGTTTCAGAACTACATCTCAGTAAAACAGGCCAGGCCCCTGAAGCCAACCTCAGCAAACTTCACTAACATTTTAGTGAGAAAGCACTATTCCAATGGGTAAACCCAGAGCAAGATCATGCGACGTTTGTCGGTTTGTGGCAAGTATCTTGCGATGTTTGTGGGTTTGTGCCAAGCGAAATACATAAATAAAAATAAATAAAACAAATACCGTAGTATATACTCGTGTAAGGGCCACATCCCCAACTTGGCCGTTGGCAATTCGAAAAAAAAAAGTGAGCCAAAAAGCGTTTCATGCGCGCATAATTTTTGCCGCGTAAAAATCGCTGCGGCCACGAACGCGTCGTCCCGTGCGCTGTGCTCGGCCTGGAACCTTGCACACGCGGTCCGTCATTGACGCTACCTTGCTCGGTGTTAGCAGCAGAAAGGACTGACAAAATGTTACAGTGTGCAAAAGCCAGGATGGGGTACAGGCGTGTTGGGTGTGCCTCACTGTGCAAGAAAATGTGAGTGGCGCGTTTTTGGGCGCTGAGGCACCGCTCCCAGCAGTCATAAGTGCCGCGCCTTAGGTGGATCTTAACTTAGGATCACATGAAATCTGCAGTAAAGTAATACAGTAATCAAGCAACCTGTCTTACTGCGGGTGGTAATTGCGCACATCGCGCGGGCACAATCCACACTTCTAATTCATTGTGTATTCGAAGGATTCATTGCGCCTGCGCTAATTCGTCATAAAAATGGGTATCGCCACGTAAAAAACGGCGTAATTGGGGCTGCTCTGTAGCAGAAATTTTTTGTGGAAAAACGCCGGTTCCATGTAAGGGCCGCACCCCATGAGAACTGCGGAAAAAAAGTGGTGCGGCCCTTACACGTTATATACGGTATTGCCATGACTGGGATTCGAAGTATTAAAATGTCCTCAAAGCTGTAGAAATAACATTTTTTTTATAACTACAATTTCGCACGCTTAATTCAAGGCTGCAATGGCCACGTTCCAATGGAGGCAAAAGCACCAATTGATCGCTGAAGACCTGCAGTGTCCTAAACCAATATGCTTTGCTCCAATGCTGTTTCTCACAGCGTAGAGATGTGTTTCTGGGGAGGCGGCGGCAGACAATCAATGACTATCTTGTTACAGATGGCTGCCTGTCTAGCAATCGACCGAAAGTCCTTCTCCAGCGGCTCTAATGAGACTTAAAACATCCAGTTGTGAGCGGTAAAACAAAACACAAGCAGAATGCATACTGACAGATGTGTGCTCGAGGTTACCTGAAACAGCCCAAGCCAGCAGTGCAGTGCACTTTAGTAGGTGAACCACTCTTGAAAATGAGCCGCGTCTCAGACAAGGCTCCCCAAACAGCACCGCTGTAACACAGCCAGCTGCTGGATTTTGCACACTTTCTTTTTAACTTCTGTATTGTTCAATGAGGCCAGGCGCGCATGTCCGGAGTTACTTAGAAACAGCACTCCAAGTGACGGTGATTAAACTTTGTATACAAATAAGCTTTCTCTCATTCCACATCAACAGTAGAACAGTGGTTTACTAATAAACTACTGGGAAGGTTTTAGCATAGGTTTTCTTCATTTCCGAGACGTTCCAGGCAATAGCGACCACCCCACCCCCGAACTAAAAAAAAAAAGTACTGTCTGTAATTTTTCTAGCATGAAGAAAATGCAACTATAGCAGACACCAAGAGTCAGTAAATAAGCACTGAGCAATTTTTTTGAGCGCAGCTCTCAAAATTACTTTCTGGGTTGCAGGTTTGTGGTTTGAGCGGAGTCCCTCGCTGTTGACCTCGGCACAGCTGCCAGAGCAAAAGAGCAGCACAGCGGAGGATGAAAGAGAGCGAATGCAGCACGCAGCAGAGGGTAAAAGTACAGCGATAGAGAAGAGGGCACGAGGAGGAAAACAGAGGAAGATGATCTCCTCTCTTTTTTTTTCTTCCTTGCTGCTACATTTCACTTCGATTCGAAATTATATTCAAACAAATTAACTAGTTGCTTCGTATTTGCTTCCAACTGCTTCGAACATCGTTACCATAAAAAAAAATTCACAAATTATCTAGTCAAGCAACAGCAAAGGCAAAAGCAGCCGGGAAGAAAGCAGCCGGGAAGTCACACATCTTTGTTTTCACCGCGTGGCTTTCACATGCTTTGCCTCACTGTATTTACACACTGTGGAAAAGCTGAGTGTGCACAATTGCCCCCAGGCTTGGCTCGTCCGTTAGCGCACTGCCTTCGTTTATGGGTGACTCGCCCCATTGCATTTATGAACTGCGAGGAAGGCTGCCGCTGTGCTCCTGCATGTGGTCCGTGCCTCTTTTCCCCCTCCCTCCCCCATTGTTGTTTTTTAGCGCACCTCCTGGTGGTTGCTCAACGATCAGAATGTGACAAAAATATGAACGCATGAACCAGAAAATTGTATTACACAGGAAGGTACTTACGAGGAGAAAAACAGTGGGGCGCATTTTACTGCTCATGATTTTGAGGCCGTGAACCGGGAAATCAAATGAACAAGAAACATACCAACAAGTTTCCTCACACTAGAAACAGGCACAACAGCCCCACTTTACCAGTGAGTGAGCTTCTTCGGTTTTACAGGGTGTATAGGCTAACTTTAGCCAAGGGTTAAGATATAAAATATTAGTGGTAGGCTAGGGGAACCACTTGCATACCGCTACCAGCTGGCTTGCGCATCATAGGCAATTTTTTGTTTTACAATTACTTAAGATAATTTTCCTAAATCCGTAAATATTGACTTTAGATGGCAGACGTGAATAGCAAAGTTGGAGAGCACCTTCAAAAACCCCCATTCTTTTCATTTGCGCTAAAAAAAGCCTCACGTGTATCTTTTTCCGAGCTCCAAAGAAAGCCCGCGAAATGCAAAAAAATCACGTGACTTGCGCATTTGCGCGCCACGATTGTGCTGCTCTCAACCGTGGCTTGGGTGATTGAAATCAGCTGCTGGCAAGGCGCGACGACCCCACTGCTCCGGCAGGCCGATATGTCGACAGTGGTTGTGACGCCCGCGCGAGCCAGTCTGTAAGCGTGACGGCGCAAGTTGCAGCAAAGGCACCAGACATTGTGAGCACGATGAGAAACCCAAAGGTGGCAAACACAAATGCGACAAGTTTTATTCGTCACTGAGAGGTAAAACAAGATAACTAAAATACTTACTGTTGTGTCCCCTTATTGCTTTTGTGTGTGTGCGCCCCCGCATCCTCCTCCTAACGACCACTCGCATCCTCCTCCTAACGACCACTCGCATCCTCCTCCTAACGACCACTTGCCCCTCGTCGCACGCTGTCGCCAGATGCCCCCCCATGGTGCGCCCCCCGCATCCTCCTCCTGTTTTGGGAAGCCACTCCCTCCCGTGGACGCTTCTCCGCTCCCTCCTTTCTTCGGGCGGCCAGTTCGGCTCCTGCCTCGGTCGACGCTGGTCGCACCCTCATCGGCTTTAAATAAACGAAGTCTTAAAGTACCGTGTGCGTCTTTCGCTGCATTCAACACAGCGACCGGACACGACAGTGGCGACGAGAAAGTGGATTCGACCCGCGCTACGCAACGCTATTGACAAGCCATGGCTACGCGAGGGTTTCCCAATCAGATACCAGAGTTCAACGGCTCATCGTGGTCATCGTGGGTTGGACGCCTTCAGTTCTACTTTGAAGCTAACAACATCACAGACCCAGCCTTGAAGAGGGCCAACCTGCTGACGCTGTGCGGGGAGCAGACCTACGATACTGTCTGCGCCCTTATTCAGCCAAGCACACCAGCGGCAGTGTCTTACGACGACATCGTAAAAGCGCTGCAAAAGCACTACGACCCAAGGCCATCCGAGGTCTACAGCCGGGCTCGCTTCCAACGACGAGATCAACTGGGAGGAGAAACTGTGAGCGCCTACGTAGCCGCGCTCAAGAAGCTCGCTGCCGACTGCAATTTTGGAACGCTGTCGACAACAGCTACCGGGCAGGAGGGAGACGCAGCTTCTTCTGCTAACACCACCATGCTTCCCTTGGACGTGATGTTACGCGACAGATTTGTGTGCGGACTGAGTGACGAGTCACTGCAGCAGCGCCTGTTCGCTGAGAAGGACCTCACATTCAGCAAAGCTTACGACATCGCCGTTCGAGCGGAGAGCGCCGGTCACCAGCAGAGAGGGATTCGCCGGAACACCGAGCCGGTACACCAGACAAGCAACCAGGTGCGCAAGCCTTCTGTTGTTGTAAAATCGGTCAAAAAGGCACAACGCTGCTGGCGGTGTGACGACCCAGGGTGTCTACCAAGTTGACGTTTCCAAATTCCCTGAGTTTTCCAGGTTTTCCCTGAGTGCATTTGTTAAATTCCCTGAGTGACACATTACTTTGGTTTATGCAAAAACAGCCTGACACAAAGCCGCCTGACGGTATCACTCTTCAGTAAGCATGTTAAAAAATAAAAAAAACTGCGATTTAGTCTTATTTGAATAGTAAGGAGTAGCTTTTAACCGTATTTACTCGCATAATAGGCGCACTTTTTTTCCAGAAAATTCGGCTCAAAGTTCGGGGTGCGCCTATTAGCGGGGTAAAATTTCCGGAAATTTTTCGACTCTCAAAATTGAACACACCGCGTAAACGCACTCGTGTATGGGCCGCACCCCGTTTTCCCGAAGAAAATATTTAAAAAAAAAAGATCCGTGTAAGGGCCGCACCGAAACTTTCTACGACCCACGCGGGAGTAGCCTTCGGAATGCATGCGCCGAGGCCTCTGCGATCGGCTCCGGCTGCGCGCACCGGGCGCTTGATCGTGGAGGCCACACACGCGCACAGGAGCTTCTAGACGCCACCCACGGAGGGCGCCCGAGGTAGAGCTTATCATCATCATCAACGTTTTCCTCCGCCGCGAGCTTTCGCTATCGATATCGCCATCAGCATCTCTAGCTCGTTTTTTTTTGTTTTGTTTTTTTTTGTTGCTGTCAAGTGCCGGGATCTGCGGTAGCGCGATAGTTCATCGTGGTTTATGGCTTTGCCGCGGAGCGTTGCTGTTTTAGCTCGACGGCCAAGCACGACCTTAACAGCTACACGGCTGGGAGTTTGCTCTCGAACACGGCTAGCGTGCGGCAGGTCGGAAAATACGACGTGGCCGAGAAGTCATTAAAACAGCAGTCATTAAAACTAAGTCGGTTCAAAACGGCGCAGCTAAGTACGGACAGACTTCGTTGCTTCGCCAGCGTCGCCAGATCGCGATAAGGCGGGAAACTATTACCCCTCTCCCAAAGCTGCGCTGCCTGCATCGCGTGTGTGCACCCCCTGCGGCAGAAATGGACGCTTCCATCAGCGAGACGCGCAGGGAGGAAGAGTTCACTCAGAAACACCGGAAAACAAGGGGAGGCCGCTGGCCGTCGAACAGCGCACGCGCGAACCACAGCGCCGGAGAAGCACCGGAAAGTACGCTTCAAAATTCGAAGTGCCGCTGGCGCCGCGAAGCTTTTTGCCGCCTTGCTGGGATGCTCCACTTGACGGCAAAACGTTGGAGGCCGGCGCTCGCTGAGGAGAGTACGCGTAACGCCGCAGTGGACAATCCGTGCAATGCCAGTCCGCATCGTTTACACGAGGCAGCATTATCGCGCCTTTAATTCTTTTTATGTAGAAATGCAGCTATTTTTCCCTGATATAAGCACAAATCCCCTGAGTTTTCCCTGAGTTTTTCCAGATTGTCCAAATTCCCTGATAATTCCCGGTTTTCACGGTTTTCCCGGTTGGTAGACACCCTGCGACCAACACAACCCCCAGGGATGTCGATTCCAGTCAGCCACGTGTAATTTTTGCCACAAGCGAGGGCATATCGAAAGAGCATGCATTACGAAACGGAGACTTGCCAAGATAAAGTCACCTTCCCAGCCTAATCACAGCGTCAACGCCTCAGAGAATACGCCGCTATCTGATCTCCATGGAGCAACATCAGCAACACCATCTGTGTTGTACGACCTGAACACCATGAATCTCGGCACGCGACCGAAGATTTTTACAGAAGTAAGCGTACATCACCAGCTGATTAGGTTCGAGGTGGACTCCGGCGCAGCCTGTACTCTGATCAGTGAGGACACGTTCCGAACTTCATGGCCATCTGACGCACCCGCCCTGCAACAAGACGACACGCACCTGCGAACGTGGTCAGGACAGAATCTGCCACTATTGGGCTCTGCCAACGTGCAGGTTAACTACAACGGCCAGACCCATACGCTACCTCTGCTTGTTGTGAAGGGCACAGGATCAAGCCTTCTAGGGAGAAACTGGTTTTCTCCACTAGGCGTGATGATATGCGGCATACACCAGACGCCGAGCCAGAACATGGTTGAGCAACTGCAAGAGAAATACGAAAGAGTATTCTCGGAAGAGATTCCAGGAAACGAAGGGCCCCCGGTCACACTGGAGTTGTTGGACAACGCGCAACCCAAATTTCTGAAGGCCAGGCCGGTGCCGTTTGCTCTCCGAGATTCAGTTGAAAAAGAGTTGGACAAACTGGAGCAGCAAGGTGTCATCGAGCCGACGCAGCATTCAGAATGGGCCACACCACTTGTCGTAGTTCGCAAGAAGAACGGAACCATACGCCTCTGCGGAGACTACCGGAGCACCGTCAATCTTGCGACTAAAGCGTCCTCTTACCCGCTACCGACACCTGAAGAAGTATTCAGTGTACTACGTGGCGCAAGAGTCTTCAGCACATTGGACCTCACCCAGGCGTATCAGCAGCTGAAGGTGAGCGAGTCAACTGCTGAATTATTGGCAATTAACACACTGAAAGGCTTGTACAAAGTCAAGCGACTGCCTTTTGGCGTAGCTGCAGCCCCGGCCATATTTCAAAAATTCATGGAGACAGTGCTTCAGGGCATCCCAGGAGTTTGTGTCTACCTTGACGATGTCATCATCAGTGGCACTTCCACTGAAGAGCATGCAGTGCGCCTAGAGCTCGTTCTCGAAAGGCTAGCAAACGCTAATTTGTGCATAAGCAAATCGAAGTGCTGTTTTGCGGTGCCAGAGGTGCAATTTCTGGGACACCGAATTGATGCGGAAGGCATTCACCCTACCGAGGACAAAGTGCGAGCGATCACAGAAGCACGAGCTCCAACAAACAAGCAGGAGCTACAGGCTTTTCTCGGACTCTTGACGTTCTACGACCGGTTCTTGGAACAAAGAGCTACCGTGGCCAACGACTTATACCAACTCCTTCGGAAAGATGTGACATGGACATGGTCGCCACGCCATCAGCAGTCATTCGATGCCCTGAAAGACCTGATTCGAAGATGTACAGTCCTCCGCCACTACGACGAAAGGAAGCCTCTGCTTTTGGCTTGCGACGCATCACCGTACGGAGTCGGCGCGGTTCTATCGCAAACTGACGAGCAAGGAAGGGAAGCTCCCATCGCCTTCGCCTCACGTACGTTGTCGCAAGCAGAACGCAACTACGCGCAACTTGACAAAGAAGGGCTAGCCATCGTCTACGCGGCGACACATTTTCACCAGTACATTGCCGGCCGGAAGGTGACCTTTATAACCGATCACCGACCGCTATTGGGCATTCTGGGACCACAAAGGCCTATGCCACCAACTTTGTCTCCGCGAATGACACGTTGGTGCATCAAACTCTCAGCGTACGACTACGCTCTGGTCTACCGCAATGGGAGTAAACATCAAAACGCCGATGCGCTAAGCCGTCTGCCACTAGACGCAACTGTTGACGAACCATTTCCACCAGGAGACGTTCTGATGTTCGAAGCACTGCCAGAACCTCCGCTTACAGCAGGCACAGTTGCAGCATCTACGCAGAAGTGCGCAGCTCTCCGGCTAGTTTACACAGCTGTTCAACAAGGCAACGTGCATAAACTCAAAGGGGACAACTTCGACGCTTACCGCAGACGAGCTACAGAGTTGAGCACCCATCGCGGCTGCATCATATTTGGGTCCCGAGTTGTGATGCCGAGAGAACTACGCGCACAAGCTATGTCTCTCATCCACGCCGGACATCGGGGCATCGTTGCAATGAAAAAGTGTGCCAGAAGCTACATGTGGTGGCCTGGCATTGACAACGACATCGAAACAGTGGTGCGAGAATGCAAGCCTTGCCAGAGCAGCCGGAGCGCCCCGCCGAAAGCTCCTGTCCCAGAATGGGAAAAGCCAGACACACCATGGCACACACTGCACATTGATTTTGCAGGACCAATTGAGGGCTGCACTTTCCTTGTGGTCGTAGATGCCTACACAAAGTGGCTTGAGATAAGGCAAATGGGACAGACGACTTCGGCAGTAGTCATTGACAACCTCCGATCACTATTTGCAACGTTCGGCCTGCCGCGCAAGGTAGTGTCGGACAACGGAACACCGTTTGTGTCTGCGGAGATCCTCAAGTTTTATCGCGACAACGGGATCTCATCAGTTACATCGGCCCCCTACCACCCAGCGACAAACGAACAAGCCGAGCGCTACGTAGCCAAGCTAAAACGCGCCCTTGAAAGAGATCAGACAGGCTCGCTGCAGCGCCGCCTTGCGCGCTTTCTCTTCAAGCAGCACACGACGGTTCAGAGCACAACAGGCGAGACCCCCTCGAAAATGATGTTCGAGCGTGAAATGCGAACCCAGCTCACAGCCATCCTCCCCGAGCCAAAGGCAGAGACGTTCCGGGAAGAAAAAGCAATTCCGCGCTGCGGCACGCTTAATGAGGGACAGCGCGTCCTCGCCCGACAGTTTCTGAAAAAGCCACGCTGGGAGGAAGCTACAATTGTCAGACGCATAGGCCTGCGCTCTTGGCTCGTCAACATACATGGCACAGTAGCACGCCGACATCTCAACCAGCTGCGTAGATTTACGACGCCGTCTGAGAGCTGTCCGCCAGCGGAGAGAACACGTGCACCATCTTCCCACATAGCCTGGCACCTCTTCCCGGAAGAAGAGACTTCGCCCAGGACAGACCTAGGAGACACAGCGAACAACAGCCAGCCTACAAGTGTTTCTCCCCCGAGCGCACAAAGCCAGCGCGCCTCCACGCGTGAGCGCCGACCCCCTGCACGATACCAGGCAACTTTCTAAGGGGGAAGGAAGTGTTGTGTCCCCTTATTGCTTTTGTGTGTGTGCGCCCCCGCATCCTCCTCCTAACGACCACTCGCATCCTCCTCCTAACGACCACTCGCATCCTCCTCCTAACGACCACTTGCCCCTCGTCGCACGCTGTCGCCAGATGCCCCCCCATGGTGCGCCCCCCGCATCCTCCTCCTGTTTTGGGAAGCCACTCCCTCCCGTGGACGCTTCTCCGCTCCCTCCTTTCTTTGGGCGGCCAGTTCGGCTCCTGCCTCGGTCGACGCTGGTCGCACCCTCATCGGCTTTAAATAAACGAAGTCTTAAAGTACCGTGTGCGTCTTTCGCTGCATTCAACACAGCGACCGGACACGACACTTACCTAAGTAAAATACCACTGTCGACATATCGGCCTGCCGGAGCAATGAGGTCGTCGCGCCTTGCCAGCAGCTGATTTCGTTCAATCATGCCACGATTGAGAGGAGCACAATCATGGCGTACGAATGTGCTAGTCACGTTATTTTTTTGTATTTCACAGGCTTTCTTTGGAGCTCGGAAAAAAAGATACATGTCAGGCTTTCTTTATCACAAAACAATGGGATGGTGGTTTCTGAAGGTGCTCTCCAACATTGCTATTCACATTTGCTGTCTAAAGTCAATATTTACGCATCAAGAAAAATGACCTTAATTGCTAATTAATTAATTGCAAAACATAAAATTGCCTACGACACGCAAGCCGGTTGGTAGGTGTATGCAAGTGATTTCCCTGGCCTACCTCAAATATTTTATTTTTCAACCCTTGGCTAAAGTTAGCCTGACACCCTGTATAACACACGTGCGAAGACTGTCACGAGCATAGCATTGTGAATCGAAGGAAGTCTAGTGTGCAAGCGTATTTCTGTAGTATACTTTTACACCAGGCTCACCTGCATTTACACTCCTATGTATACTGACTTTCCACATCACTTCAGCCACAGAGCACTTTCTTGCAGTCTCTGTGCAGCTGTCAGTGAGAATTGATAAAGCTACCTGCTAAAGCGTTCTAGCCCACCTTCGTGCAATGCACAAAATCTGCTTGATGTGCAAGTACCAGCCAAATCCTTTTTCTTACCTTATCTGAGCCATCACCTGCATTCCTTGGGTGACTGCCGGAGGCCTGAAAGTTTCTACCTTCTCCATCAACCTGCATTCTGAAAGGCAAGGAAAGAGCCTATTGCCACCATGCTGTACCATACTCCTTTCATAACCCACATTACAATGGCACTAGAGGAAGGAACTCAGCCAAAGTATTTCCTGCACTATACACTCAATACACTTGTAGTATTCATCTTCAGGAATTGTTGAAAAATAAAGCAACAAGTGTACATTTTAAATTAAGAATACTGAACAGCACAGCTTTGCTCTGAGAGAACAGAAGTATACTTTTAAAGGGGCCTTTTAAAGACTTTTTGATAGCAATAATTAGAAACTGGTTGCTGCATATTGGAAGGTATCATGTTCCAGCTCTAAAGTACTTCAAAAACTAGGGTAAAAATGACCTACACCAGCCATAAAGCTTGTGTCTTTGACTAAGTTAAGCTCCATTCATAAAAGATGTCCCCAAAACAAGACTACAGGACCACAATGGCCAAGTGGAAAATCTTTGGGGTTATATCTTATTTGAACAGATAAAAAAATCATATGCTCAGGAATCGACTACCTTGTCCCTTTAAGTCATGTTTTATGCAACGGTGACATGCCTGTTGTTCTTGGATATAAGGAGAATGTTCTTGTTAACTAACCACCCCTCCTCTTTGTACTTGACCATTTGAACTGTTTTTACAGACAACAGTTGCAATGTCACCCTAGAATGGGGACATGCCTGCAGGTAAATGGCTGCCTTACTGATCAGCTGAATGAAAACAAAGAAGCATGTACTTGCACTACAGAGCTTGGAATCAGCCTTAATGAACATTAGATTTAATATGCACACAACAAGACCGCAATCAGATATTACCCAAGTTTTGTACTGACTGCTCTTGTACAGGCCTTGTTTCCTATTACCCAAACCTATAATTAGAAATAAATACATAGATAAATGCTGTTTGAACAAATTTTACGTGAATGAACTTTTGCGATAAACTTTTGTGAGCTCCCCTCACACCCTCCCCTAAAATGCCACTGTAACCTAATGCAAATGTGTTTCATTTGAACAAATTTCAGCACACTGCAACTTTTAGTTCAGCAAACATTTTAGAAAGCATTAAAGTACAGTAGAATCTCGATAATATGGATTTCACGGGGTCACAAAAAATATTCGTATCATCCTAAAAGAACAAAAAACCGCTTGAAGAAGCACGAAACATGGATCCATGCAGATCTTTTCAAAGATTACGGAATTTATTTACGGCCACACGGCCACCACGCACTGCCCTGGGTGCGTACCATGCGGTCAGCAGTGTACGGGCCACATAGCCACCCCTCATTACTTGACAGTGCACATCCCATGACTGGTGAGTGAAGCATCAGCAAAGTGCTGAAAGCACATGCTCGAGGATGCAATCGTGGCTCGTGCGTTCGTATCATCCGTAGCAGCGCGGGAGAGTGTTTGGAAGATCCGAAACCCCGCTCATTGTATATAATGAACTCCAGCCAGGGAATTTCACAAATTCGTATCAACCATGATCGTATCAAGATTACAAGGTCAAAATACATCATTTCGGCAGACTTGTAGCAATTTTGATCTACAAAACTGCGGGCACTGCAACTCCGAAACTGTCCAGCTAGTAAACTGCACAGCATCACACTTTCCTTCGTGAAACTGCCTGATGCCATATCTGCTTTAGGGCAGTAGCATGGCCGTGCACCTGCCTTGTAGTCTTCCAATGCAAATTATCATTTGCGCAACCTTTTGGCTACGTTCCCAAGGATACTGCAACTTACTGATCTTTAAAGCCCTCTTGGAGCCCACACTTTGACCTAACCAATAAAAAATTTGAAATGTTATTATTAGCACTCATTTTTCACTCACTGTAGTAAAATTTTCCAATAGTCCCTAAATCCTGTTCTGTTCCTAGCAAAATCGGCTGGTAACAGGCTGCTAACAAACACCCCAAATAATAATTAGGCCTTGCTAAGTAGCATTCTGCATAAAATTCTTGGTTTCAACTTGTACTTGCACACCTCCAATTTTCTTGCATCTATGCCTTTTTCCCCCCTTCACACAGCTTAGATTCTGCGTAAAGTTATCTTGTGAACCTAAACAATTATCTCTTACTTATTAGTTGCATCTAATTCTTGACCATTACTTCATATACCATTGTACTTAATTTTTTCAATTAAGTAAAGTGAACTTCTGAAGCCAAGCGGACTTAACCTCGATCCTAATCTTCCAACCTGGCACAGACATTTTATTCGTTAGTGCCCACAAATTAACACTGCATTCCGGTGCAGTAAATTTTGGAGTGCCAAAAGGCTCGGTAATCGGTCTACCACTCTTCCCTATATATACTAGTGACTAACCTCCTAGCACATCACCTAATGTCCACCTTTCTACTGACGTCTGTGCTTTGTTCTTCCACATTACCAATCATAACAACATTAAAATTCTCCAAACGTTTTTAAAGTTGTTTCTACCTGAGGCATGTAATGGCTAATCAGACTTCTGAACAGAATACACTGGAGTATGTGTTGTCTATTTCCCAAAATATTTGCTAAACATTAAAATAACATCGAACACATCACGGATAATTTCCACGTTATTCGTCAACAAATTTTTCATTAATTCCATGCAATGTTCTGCAACCTTGAACTGTAGCACACTTAAACCGTTTCAGAGCAATCCTAAATTGCATCTCAAAATGACCTCAGCCACAAAGTAAGCATCACTACATCTCACACCGCAGCTTGTTTTCAGAGTTTCATCCCCAGATGGAACCGCCTTCCAGAAGCAATTGCCACCATCCACGATTGTCAGCACTTATATAATGCTGTAGTCATTTACTCGCATTGGAGCTAGTTTTCTCCTGCTGTTAGGTTACATTCCCTATCTGCAAAAACACCCGTGTGATATTTAATGTCAGCGCACACTGAAGAACCCCAGACGGCCTAAATTATTCCGCAGCACTCCCCTACAACATCCCCCCATAGCCCAAGTGTCGCTTGAACGAGAGTTAAATGAGTAGCCGTCTGAAATGCGTGGAGCCATCGGAAAATTGTGCAGCAGTACACGAGTTCAATGTTGCCAAAAAATGCATCAAACGCCATTACAGAGAGAAGTTGCAAGAGCATCTCTGAGTGCAATAGCAACACCAAGCTTTTCGTGCACCCAAAGCGGGTTGCTGCTGTTAGCGCGCTACACCGTCGGCGCTGTGGACATTAAGGGTGTCTGCCAAAGTTTAATAGACTGTATCGAAGGGCTTTATATCTGTTCTATTAATATTTTTTCGGGACGAAGCATCGAATTTGCACTTCGTGCGCATTTCTTCGATGAGTGTTCTTACTGTTTCGCTGGTACTCCGACATCTGATGCACAGTGTTGGTCACCTTAATGCTTGTGTCGGAGCTTCCTTTAGTCAACCTATACAACATTCTAACTTTTGTTCCCATCCTCTCTTTCATTTCTTGAAGCTGGGGGCCGACCTGCAGCGCACACCTTTGTCTCTGCATTATATTCAATTGCTATGCGAAGGGTGACTTTTCACTTCTACTTCTGGCAAAAAAAAAAAAACTCCTGTTACATTCAAGGTATTTATCTGTACAACGAATGAATGAGCATTTCAAGTAGCACTGTTTGCTAGCACACAGAAACCAGAGAGAAGAAATGGTAGATGTCCATGCACTGAGATGTCCCGGCAGCAAGAACCAGAATAACTGGCAGCATGCCTCATGGCACTGAAAACAGCGCTGAAATTGCACACAATTCCTAGCAACCAGGGCTTATCCGTTAATGCCGCAAGTAAAGCCAGCTTTATTAGCAGAACCTTTTCATTTTTACCGTTGACTGGAGCAGAGCTACACAAAACATGTTACATCCAATAGAATGCTGCACATAAGCACAAAGGAACAGCTCAACGTCTGCACCTACCTTTCAAACTGATGATATCGTCCATGACACCGGTCTCCCTCAGTCTGTCAGTCCGCACAATAGAAAAGATATATAAAAGTCAGTAATCACTTTTCTGCTTAAGCACCTGAAAAGCAGTATAGTCTTCTGCTTATGTAAGTAAAAAGAGCTGATGCCTACATTTAACGAGGAATTAATAAATGAAACAGCAGGAGTAATGAGAGGGCAAGATCACTTTGCCAACCAAGCACTTGAATTGACCTAAAGGCCCAAAAAGGCATTACATCAAGGGGCACGGGGTACCTTCACAGGATCACCACAAATTACTAATAAATGCTGGCTGAAAACAAGGGCAAAGTTCGACAGCACACAAGAAGCACAAGTATCAAGGTAGATTTGGAGCCAGCTGGTCTCTCTCTCTCTCTCCCTCCCTTCCGAGGAATGCCTCGTTGATGTTGTGTAGCTAGCTGGCGGCCCACTATGTGTATTGTTCACAAGTTGTAATAAATAGCGTATGAGTGACCAAGCTTTGTCGTCCCTCCCTTTGTTGCCTTGAGCACAAACCCCTCCGTGGTTAGGGAGCGAAGACGCAGCAGCCACAGAGTGGAAGTGCAGGGCGGACGTCCTGCCCCATAATGCCACAAGCATCCCACACAATCCACTGTGATACGCCAAACCTGAATATAACGAACTCGGATAGAGCGAATTATTCATTATAACAAACACTCGAAGCTGTGATATCATAATCCATGTAAAATGTATTTTTTATAACGAACTACACATTGGATACAGCAAACTCTCAGCGCCTGGTCCCAACGAGGAGACCGAGGAGCCGCCGCCGGAAGACGATCACCCCCGCCCGATGTTGCACAAAGCCCTCGCTGCTACCGATGTACTGCGCTGATATTGCTCCGGATTACAGGGAAGCAGACTGGAGTTCGTGGAAATGATGTTGTGTGTTGAAAATGTGATTCTCACTGATGGGGCAAAATGCAGTGTTCAGGCAAAAATCACTGCCTACTGCAAATAAGTGTGCATTCCTCTGCAATAAATTTCTTTGAATACCTTACTCATGGTGAGTGACACATTTTTTCTTTCGTTAGCGCGTTTTCGCTCTGCCATTCAGGACATCGTGTATAACAGTTTTGGTACTGTGGTTAAAGGTTCGTTAAATGCAGGTTCGGTTATAGTGCAGTACTTCGTACAGTCCAACCTCGTTATAACGAAGTCGCATTTTGCGCGGAAATTCGTTCGTTATATCCGATATTCGTTATAAAAGCATGCACTCAAATTCCAGCAGAAAGGGTCTGTTAATAAACCCAAGTAAAGGCGCTTTAGGATGGACAGCACAGGGTTGAAAAAATGCACTATTTTTTAATTTAACGCATGGTATAAGCATGTCAAACCTCGCCTTGCATTTCGTACTGGAAAGCAAGAGCGAACTCACAAGTCGGGATGCTGGCCAGGTGCAAAAACTAATTTATTTAAAAAACGACGTAATCATCGTTTGGCGGCACTTCACACTATTTGACAGGTTAAATTTTTCGACGAAATCAACACAGAGTAGTGCTTTCCCGATGTCAGCTGATTTGGCCACAGGTAGGTTCCCGAGGTACCCCCTCAACTTCGCCATCTTCACATGCATTGCTGTTTGTAGCATCATCTATAGAAACCACCTGATCAACAATTTCTTGGTCGGTCAGTTCGGGCGCCACAGCCACCAGACAAGACGTGGCAAACAATCCCACAGCGGTCATTAAATCGCTGCAGCCAGCCACTGCTTGCATAAAAGTCATTGTGGCCTCAGACGCAAGTCAGACTTCTCGCCTCCCTTCGAAGGACGGCACTAGACACAGGCAGGTTACGCGCTATAACGTCCTTGAACCATGCAAACAAAGCATTTTCAACACCCTGGTGGTGACAAAGCCTTACACTCTTGCTGTCATTCTTCACAACGCCTGCAGAGAGGACGTTTGCAACCTTCTGCCTTGCGCTCAAGATGGTTGATAGAGTGCTAGGCGCGACACCGAAGTCCACGGCAATGACTTTTCCTTACGCCCGCTGTCAACCGCCCTGAAGATCTTTATCTTCGTTTCAAGCGAAACTGCTGTTACGACGCGTTCCGCGACGGAGTCTACAGAATGGACTGCAGAGATCATAGAGATAGCGCGGAGATAGCGCGCGAGTCGGCAATCGTGCTGGCGGGGTGGCCGGGGAGCACGGGCGTTGGTTCGATCACGTGTCAGTCACATGCTACGCAGCTGTTGATGCTAGATTCATTCGCTCTCCCTAGATGGCGTGGCGTGCGGAAGCGCGGGTGATTCAAACACATCTTAGGTGCGGGTGATTCAAAAGATCAAAATTTAGCGTGTTTTGAAATTTTTTCCTCCTTATTTGCGCATTTTGAGCGCTGTGAATACAAAACTGCTTCGTTATAACCGATATAGTGTCGAATTTTGAATTTTTCGTTTCGTTATACAGATAGAACTCCCATAGAAATAAAGCCTGTCCAACCAAACTTTTCTTTCACTTCGTTATATCCGATAATTCGCTGTATCCGTGTTCGTTATAACGAGGTTCGACTGTATAACGAACAGATTGCGTTGAGTTATGCTGTTTGTTATAACTGGGTTTGACTGTATGCAAAAAAGTCCTCAAATTTTCCATGGAAAATCGCTTATTCATGCCGAATCCCTGCAACATGCTCACAGTCATCGGTACAAAACTTATTTTCAGGAGTTCACAATGAATTGTTGAACAGAGACAGATTTTGCTGGAACCCCTAAGGATGTGATGCCACCGCTTCCAGACTGGCCAAGCCAAGTTCACTGCTTTTAGCACAGTTTGAAAAATCGCTGGATAACCCTGGAGATTTGTTTACATTGCTACTTATAGGCTGTCGCCAGATCGAGTAGCTATGTTCACTCTGATCAATTTGGATACCCGCTGAAGTGCTCAGAGGGTAGCAGAAGCAACGATGACGAAATCAAACTACCCTACGAGACATTTATTTCAAAGAGTGCTTCTTGAATCGTCTCACAAACAACTGAAAACCATTGGTTACGTCAACAACAAACCCCGTAAATATTCGTGTGAAATGGTATGAATACATATGAACATGTACATTCATTCCCAAAGCTGAGTAACTCAGTGGTGAATCAGTCACTGGGACACAGCTTCGACACCTAGCTTGGATCCAGCAGTGCAATTCTCTACAACACAAGTATTTTTACACACACACAAAAAAAGGCTGGCTACAAGTAACCTTTTGCAGCTGCTTTTTTTCATCATCACCAATCTGTAACAGCCCTTGTGGATGACTTCCCCAAGAAAAAATTCGAGAGACACTTAAACTTTGCCTAACGGTATGACACGATAGCCGTTAATGGCCTCCTTCAGTGGCCTAGGGTCCTCTTTACACACCACTTCGCAGACACGGCACACAATTCTTTATTCTGTTTTCGTTTAATTTTGAAAAGTTAATTATTTTTGTTACTTTTTAATTTTACAACTTTTTTATTCACCACAAGGCGCACAAGTCCTCTCTTGAACCCAGGGGTAGTGTGTCTGACTCGCGACCCACTGGTCGCGGGTTCCAAAACAGCCTTTTCATATTCACTAGTTTTCAAGGACCCGTAAGAACCCGTAAGAACACAACAGGCAGCATACGCCCAAAAATCCTGTGAAGGACGAAGCCGTCTTCTACCACATTGGGTCGAGTCTGCAGGCTTTCCACAAGGTGTAGAAGAGAAAAATTCAATATAATGCTGAAATTGTGCGCACTTAGCATTACTAACAAGCAAAAAAATAATTTCACCGAAATCAAGCAAAAAAAATTAAAAGCCTGTGTTGAAAGCCATGTCCTCCCAATGACCAACTGAAGTTGGCCAGTATGGATTCCACTTTGTGTTGTAATTACAGTGACTACTCTTATTGAAAACAGAGCTTTTATAAGCTAGAAGACAAAAAGCAATGAAATACAAGTGTCACCATCACTGGCCAGTTTCACAAGTAAACAACGGTGTGTCAATACAGTTTTTTAGCACGGATCCCAGAAGGCACCACTTCTTCCTGCCCTCTAAAGGGCGCACTCTTCGTTATATAGTATTTCCCTACTCCTCCTCCCAGAAGCTAGGCTACATCGGCATTCACAGCACGACCGTTACCCCAGAGTCCTTTTCGGTACAGATGTCATGAGCTCGAAGCGAGCAACTCGAGCGAAGTGAAAATTCTTAAATGCAACTTTCTCAGTCATAAATACATCTTTTGCCGCCTTACGAACATCGACATACATATTGGGAAAGAGCCACAGAACAGACTTTTACTAGGGATCAAAACTGGACGGAGTTGTCCACAGTGTCCCCATAATACTCTCACTATATTACCTGGCTGCATCCTACACACACTTAAGGAAACAAGTGGCACCGATGAAACAGCTCTGCCAGAGCAGACTGGTTGGAATCTGCACAACGTATCTGCATGGCACCAATTTCACATGTGCCCATGGTGCAATTGGTTTGTTGCAGCCAAGTACTACACCAGGGTGGCCAAATCTTGTTCTGGTGAGGAAGTGCGTTGCCAGTTCTAGTCATCGAGACCAGGACGCACTCCACGCCTGGTTATGCAATTCCATCGACACGCGGTTTTTTTTTCTTTCTTTAAACCCAGTGGAGAATTGCATGGCACTGGGATTCGAATCTCGGTCCTCTTGCACGCGAGGCAGATGCTCTACCTCTATGCCATCATTGCAATTACCGGTACTCAACTATGGGGCAGAAACGTGGAGGCTAACAAAGAGGGTTCAGTTTAAGTTAAGGACAAGGCAGCGAGCTATGGAAAGAAAATGATAGGTGTAATGTTAAGAGACCGGAAGCGAGCAGAGTGGGTGAGGGAACAAACGCGAGTTAATGACATCCTAGTTGAAATCAAGAAAAAGAAGTGGGCTTGGGCAGGGCATGTAATGCGAAGGCAAGATAACCGCTGGTCCTTAAGGGTAACAGAGTGGATTCCAAGAGAAAGCAAGCGTAGCATGGGGTAGGCAGAAAGTTAGATGGGCGGATGGGATTAAGAAGTGTGCGGGGATAAGGTGGTCGCAACTGGCAAAGGATCCTATTTGGAGAGACATGGGAAAGGGCTTTGCCCTGCAGTGGGCGTAGTCAGGCTGATGATGATGATGATGATGACGACGATGGTGCAGAACCACAGATGACCCAGCTAGTGATTAAGTCTTGCCTGCACGTGCTCACGTCCAAACGCCAATTTCAGGTGCTTCCGCACCATTCTTGAACATGCTGATCCATCTCCATTGAAGCTACACAAAACTGCGCTTTAATTTTCTAGTTAGTAGGTCTTTTTTCTATGCACCGGTGATTTTTTTCTAACGAAAACAGCGGAGCATACAAGTTGAGAATGGCTGCCCCTGTGAGCGTGGCATGTGCCCTGAAACGTGGCAAATCTCATGATTCATCTGCCTTCAAGGTTGATTCTGTTGACGATCTAGGTAGCAGTGACTCTGTGGATGCTGCCTCATCATCCGACCTTAGTTCAGACGGCAAAGTAGACCCGAGGAACGAGCCGAGAACATCAGTGGCAGCGCCTTGGTTAGTTTCTTATTTGCGCAAGTTTTGTTTGACTACGAGTCTGTTTTGAAAAAGGCATTTAAGTTATAAATGTAATTTGTCTCATTTGTAGGGTTTGCACATCTTTTGGGCAGGATTTGATACTGCCCAAGCTGCGAAGGTTTCGCCCAATGGTGTGCCCAACTATAGGGCCTAAACAATTAAAAGCGATTGTTTTCTAGCCGGAAAATTGTACAAACTAGAACTCTGATTTTTTTTTAAGTATTTGCTATTGGACATGCAGACATTTTGCACATCATAAAGTTTCTTTGAAGTGTTTTTAATAAAAGCATATGTTTGCCAGTTTTGTTCATTTTATCTAAAAACAGACTTTGAAATAAAGTTTGATAATAAGATGAGAAATGGTGAGATAATAATAAGATGAGATGACAATAATATGAGATGAGAGATAATAAGATGAGATGAGAAACGCTTTAACGAAACTTGAATTACTAACAAGTGTTTTTAACTGGCTTCATTCTGATGTACTGCGTCAAATTTTAAACCTCATAATTCCTGGAGCAAAAGAAACTAAAAAAATACGCCCACTTTTCCCATGGTAGGGAAAAAGTTAAAGAACACCAGGTGGTCAAAGTCATTTCGGAACCCTCCAGCAGACCTCCCTCATAACCCACGTGCAGCTACAGGACATTGAACAACACAAAACAAACTACCTACCCAGTACGAATGTCTGCATCCATGGTCCTTGTTCTGTGTGGCTGCTTTGGCAAGCTCTGGCGTCACCGTGTGGTGCTTGTGAGGGCGACTCTCATCCTCAACTCCAGCTCTGCGTATCTGCTCACTCCTGCTTTGTTCAGCTTGCGCCTGCAGTACACAAGAGTCAGAAGAACCGTGTCTGCCCTGCATCACTTCATCAACTCCCCTCATGCAAATCAATCTATCTGGGCTTCCGTGGTAATCAGTTTTCCTACCCACACACAGCAAAAAAAAACGAACTTGCCGTTATGGAAAGATACCTTTATGGTAGCGAGCTTTACTTACGATTCATAGGGTTTCAATTTTGCCCACTCTACATCACCGCGGTGCAATGCACAGAGTCGGCCAAAACAGAAAAGCTCCCTTTTAGTTATGAGAATGCCATCATGACGCCACCAAGACCACACACGAGCAAGAGAGCTTGTCATCACCAAGACTACACTGCAGCAACTCGTAACATCAAAGCCGAACGAAAAAAAAAGTATGGCAAAAAGCGTAAGTGTGCACATCCAACTGCACTGACCCGCCCTCACTACCTCGCCCATCAAGACTGTCCTAAACTGGTTTGAACTGGATCTCATCTGTCACCGTTTCAGCCTTGAATGATGAAGAAATCCTGCAACCTAACTCCACGTTAGGCAGCCAATCCAGCCGCCTAGCGCTGGCAAATGCTTGCCTTGGCACAATTCCGCAAAAACGCCCATTTGCCGCACCATGCAGCAGCTTTATTGAAAAGGTGCAAGCTGGCGCAAATGGCGCAGGTTTCCTACCACCGCAACCACCATGATAAGTGTGCAGCAGGAATGTGTTCGCACCGCATGCAAATTCTAGGCATCAAGGAAAAAAAATTTGGGAAAAAAAGGCAAAAAAATTCTAGGCATTAAGGAAAAAAAGTTGCGAAAGCAATAGCCCTGGCTGCGCCTGGTTTGCCTGGTGGTGTGTCTTGGTAGTGCTCTTAGTAAAGCTTATGTTTATCAAAGTTTTGCCCATTTGTTTTACACGGCATTATACTCACCACACGAGGGCCCCCACGTGCTGGGAGATTTATGCGTGCCTCGGTCGTCAAAACGAGCGGCTGACGCTAACGGATGATTGTCTAGAAGCTTCCCTCTTCTTTCACTCCCACTTCCTCCCTTCCTGTACGGTGCGGTTCGGGGGTCCACCGAGATGACAGAGAATTTGCTTTCCTCAAAAAGCGATGCGTTCAAAGGGCAAGGCATCGCGCCGAACTGGTGGTGGCGTTCCTCCCTTCTTGTGGTTCGGGTGTCCACCGAGATGACAAAGAATTACTGCACCATGCCTTGCCCTTTGAACGCACCCCTTTTTGAGGAAAGAAAATGGCGCAGTAATTCTCTGTCATCTCGGTGGACACCCGAACCGACCGCTAAGCGCGCGGCAGGAGCTGGAGTTAGGCCGCGCTTGGTAGCTGCGGCCTCGCTACGCGACGGCGCAAGTTGGAGCCCGCTCTTGCAGCTGTGACGTCAGACCGATAAGCGCGCCGCGCGTGGCAGGAGCACGAGTTTGGCCGCGCTTGGTAGCTGCGGCCTCGCTACACGACGGCGCAAGTTGGGCCCCTGGTTTTTGCGGCAGATGGCATGACGTCACAGCAGAGGGTCATGCTAAAGGTCATTGGTAGCTACCGGCCTCGCTACGTGACGGGCTGAAAGTGCAACTAGTATTGCTTTCGCAATAATAGAACGGAGGGCCGAGGGGGATACTGGGAACTGTCCTGACTTTGGTACGAGGCCAATTAACGAAGCCATTGGAACAATGTCATTTGCAATCAGTTCCCATTGACACCCAGCCAGACAAGCCACAAAAGGCAACCCTGAAATCTGACTACTGATGCAGCTCTTGCTCAGGCACTCAAGTTTTGCAGAGCTCATTTCAAGCTGCACTTTGTATGTTCCTACGAAATTATACTGTACTGTCCATTTCAGCCAAAAAAACAAGCTGTCCTTATCACAGCTCCTTTTAACACGACAGCGTTTAAGGCCCCGTTACGCAGAAAATCCGGCATTGACGTTGTCAGCACTGTTAGCAAAAAATAACGAGCATGACTCTGGCAGGTGTTCCCCAGAGAGTAACCTGTGAGGCAGGTGGGCCACCTAGGTGACGTGACCTTGCAGCGTCATCCCAACCTGCCCACCGGGTAGTGAGCAAACTGCCCACCGTGGCAGGTGGCAGTTAAATTAATGATTGGTCACTCAGGAAGAGCGACCTGGGTTGCACAAAGCCCACTGCTGGGAGCACCTGCAATCGCAGGGCAGTGGCGGATAGCTTAAGGGGGGAGCCTGGTCTTTAAAAAAAAATTTTATCAATGAAGTCACAGCTAAGAAGTCTTCAGGGAATATGTATTTTTGTGTGCCGATTGTAAATATGTCATTTAATTTAATGTAAAACAATTCCTTGAGCACTTATGTCGTTTTTATGCATATATTTTGTGAATAGCTTTGAAAAAATTTGCTGCTGGAAACTTGCTGAAATTATGCCATTGGGTTCTCTTGACACCAAGGAATGCAATAAGGGCAAAATTGTCTTCCTGCCTATCATAGAACTTGAGTTATACGGTTTTGAAGTTGTCGCTTGAGAAATGAGAAGAAAAGTGTGTATTCCTGTTTCTAAAGTGGCAGCTTCAGTACCCTATAACTCAAGTTCTATGATAGCCAGGATGATAATTTTACCCTTATTGCATTCCTTGGTGTCAAGAGAACCCAATGGCATACATTTCAGCACGTTTCCAGCAGCAAATTTTCTCCAAAACTCTTTACAAAATACTTGCATAAAAATTGCATTAGAGCTCAAGAAATTGTTTTACATAAAATTAAATAACATATCTAGAATCGGCGTACAAAAATACATGTGCCCTCAAAATTTCATAACTATGACTAGATTAATAAAATTTTCTTTTCAAGACCAGGCTCCTCCCTTAACCGCTGCACCACTGTGCCAAGAGGGGCATGAGGACTCCCAGGGATCTGTGAATGTAAATTAGAGTGTGACCTTCTGCATATAAGGGAATTAAACCAATTCACTATCGCGCCATACCCTCAAGGCAGAGCTTAAGTGTTCCCTCCAATTTTTTTCACTGTTTTACATCACTGCTGCAAACACCTCTCCCTACACACTACTGAAGTCAGTCATTAAAAACTATTAAGAAAGAAACAAAGCAAATCAGATGCTCACTGTACGATGCTTGCATTCATCCGCTGCAGCTCTACCCATAGGTTCCAGGCCAGCCAGCTTCCTGCGACAAAATGACAAATTGTAAAAATGAAAGCACTTCTCTCAGTAAAAAAAAACTGAGAGGCTGCTGGCATTATATTAACGCACATGTGCAAAAAACACCGCAGTGTAGCAAGCACCATGTGAGCTAAACACTTGCACTGAATGGCCTAGCCTCGCCTATTCTCCGTGACAACTTTTCTTGGCAATGGGGCTAAAGCCACGAGGAAGACTGCATTTTGCTCCTTTAGTTTATGCGGGTGCGGTAATGAGCCACGTGGGGATGTGTCGGAAGCTTTGAGTTTCACTGTGTTCGCATCAAAGACGGGAGTTCCCTGTCGCGCGCCTTTAACATACCTCGAGCCCTTATTACGCAGTGCATTCCCATGATCGTGTGAGTTGAAATGAGTGAGTGATTCTAAATGAGTCATGAGTCAAGGTGAGTGAGTGAGGCCAATGAGTCCCCAATTGAAGTGAGTCGCGAGCCATTATGAGTGGTTGACCCCAGATGACTCGTGAGTGTGAGCGAGCCCAAGTGAGTTGAGAGCCTAAATGAGTGAGTCGAGTGAGCCCGAAGGTTGACCAAAGTTCTGTCAGTGAGCCTGAGTGAGCACTTGTGATTCTGCCGAGGTATGATTACATCAAATTTTTTAGTAACAACCGGTTACAAGAAGCTTCCATAGATGGCATCAGTTACACCACTGAGGTAGCGAAGGAACCACACAGAGCGCAACGTACCAGGCAGCCAGGTACATTGTCCTGCAGCCAAACTACTTGGCGGAGTAACACAATTACGGGTCGTTCCACCCCCATAACGTTCCCTTCACTGCCAAGAACAAATCACGGAGGGTACTGTAGGCTACTTACATCCTTTGGAGGCGAAAGCATTAGTTTTTTAATTTAGCATGCAATTTAGCATGTTTGCGTGCTCATTAGCACACAATCATAAGGCAATGCGTACACAAGGTTCACGTTTATGCGCTAAGCAGCACTGTGGTTTTGTGGCCTATGGGTTGGGTGCTCGCCTCACAATCTGAAGGTGCTTTGTTCAATTCCCCACACCTTCGGAAGAAACTTTTTCTTTGCCGACGACGTCACTGAAGGTTTTCTGGACCACTTTTCCTGGACGCCGACAATGACACCAGGTTTTGTTGCTAATGGGCCGTATAAGGCTTTTGCCTTAAAAGTTGTTGACGAGTTAAATATGGCACCTTTGGAAGGCCACCCTTGTCCTGCTCTGAGCTCTCACACAATGATCAGTAATGCACAAGTTAGAAAGGTAACAAAACTTTTTAGGTACAGCTCTCACATCTTAATATGTGGAGAGAGATGATTCCTTTCATCTACTGACTGCTGCAGGAGTTTAATTAAATAAAATTACAGGTTACTGGTATGAAAATCGAAGCATTTAAAGCCTGGATTGCTCCCACTGAATCCGTCGGTTATTGTAGAATACATTTAAGCAGCTGCACTGTGAGCAACCCAAGCAAGGAGATAGAACAATCGGACGTACAGGCGGGCAGGAAAGGAGGATGAGAAAGCAAGCAGGCCTTGCCACAGTGCACCCACAGGAGTAACCTGAGCTGTGACTCCAAGGAGCGCCAAGCGAGGTCAAACGGAGAGGATAAGGTGAGTGTGCTGCATCATTAAACTATTACCACTTCGCCCCGAATATTAGGCCGTCAAATAAATCCAAACGCAATTAACAAGTGATGAACTGCACCATCAGATAGCGATAAGGATACACTTGGAGAGACCAATTACGGGCCACCCTTTCATTACTAGTGGTGAGCGAATATTCGAACCTTCGAACAGTATTTGCTATTCGATTCAATTTGCACCACACCCCCACTATTCAAACCTCCTAAACATTCAGAAATTACGAATTTCTCGTTCAAACTCGCAGTGAAACATCACAACATCCCCAAACGGCAGTATCTTGCACTTGTCACAAGAGTAAATTTGCTCTTTCCTCACAGAATCGACTACCGGCATGCGACAAAAGCCCGCACACAGCAGCACTAGGCCTTGGATAAAATCAATGCGCTGATGGCCATAGAAAGCCGCTGGGGTGCACCCACAGGTCAGAAAACAAAAAGCAGCACCATGAGGCACATCAGTGCTTCTGTCCACGATGCAGTCACAGCTGGCTGTGAACCTGGCTAGCAGTGATCCTCTCGTTTTAGATCACTACAATAGATACATTTAGGATAACATGCACCGTTACCGCTTACTGTGCACTGTGCCCCGCCGCTGTACACACGCTGATTGGCGTGCACCAGACGGGCACGGTTTTGAAGGAAACATGGTACCAACTAGTACCCTCAGGGCGATCTGCATATGCGTAGTGGCGGGGCATGGTGTGTGGTAGCAGCACATGTTATGCTAAAGGTAGGGAGTTATAGCAAAGTGCAATCCGCTACCTAGATCTACTTCCACGAGGCACCACTGCGCGTGCACAGGACGCCCTGAGGACACCAGATGGCGCCACGTGCTAAACTTCCTTTTGGTGTCGTTATAACGTCAAATTCTCAATAAAGAATGCATGGCCTATCTGCTTCTCTTCCTCCAAGAGCCTTATGGCATTCAAGACATTTGTGAAAAACTGGGTCCATTGCACACTGCAAAACTTTGATGCCATTCAATTTTAATTACAGTAGGATGCAATGCCATTAATAGGCTCCTACACTGGATTGCTAATGTCATCACCTAGGTTGAAATACAATTTGTGACCGAATGAGTTTGATGAACTCGAGCATTCACTTCCCAATATGCACTGAAACTCCACTAGACGTACACAAGACATCCGAAACGTCCCCAGGACGTCCAAGAGAGTTTCAGTGCCCGCTGGCTTTTGATTTCACGCTGAATGCTCACGCATTCGAAATAATTATACCACTACCACCAGTGATAATCTGAATATGCGACTGAAGAAAAAACTTCTGCTTTGTAAAACTGAGGTTAACTTTAGCCAGACATAATATTGAGAAGAGCTAGTCATATTGCTGCTGGCTGTCAGAATGAGCTGCTACTTTCGATCTCAGCAGCATCAGTGCCCAGTAGTAAGCACACAGTCATCACTCTGTGAGTTACCCATATTCGATTCTCTCATACCACCTGCTTCAACATAGCTGTCATACCAGCTCTATATTCCACAAGTTCACAAAGGCTCTGGATGTTTTTTTCTTTGGAATGATGCATAGGGCATACGTAAACAAGGATCACCAGGAGGAACATAATGAATAAACAGCGCTAAAGACGAGGATGAAGGGCAGACAGGACGAGCGCTGACTCGCAACTAACGTTTATTGAGGAAAACACAGAACATATCCAAGCCAAGCAGCACCAAAACCACACAATCATCAAAAACTAAAAAACCATGTCATGACAACCCCCTACACATGCCCTGTTCAAGAAATCTAACCTCATTATCTGTTAAAGCAATGGAAGGGTCAGTGACACATTCTTCCCCTAATCTCATGATATGTCTGGCCTCAATTTATTCCTGGTTGATCTTTGCCAAATGGGCATCTGAAATAATTGTCTGTGATAGAAAAGGATGGCAGCCTTTACACCCCTTACAATGCGTAACCAGATTTGACCCCCTACCAACTCTAGTGGTCTCTCGTGTTCTTGAACAGGGCATGTGTAGGGGGTTGTCATGACACGGTTTTTTGGTTTTGGATGATTGTGTAGTTTTGGTGGTGCTTGGTTTGGATATATTCTGTGTTTTCCCCTATAAATGTCAGTTGCGAGTCAGCGCTCGTCCTGTTTGCTCTTTGTCCTCATCTTTAGCGCTGTTTATTCATTATGTCACTGTACCAACTAGCCCAGATTACTCTTCTATTACCAGGAGGAAATTCACCTGCACACAATATGCAACTTATATTGAATTTCGTCTATCACATAGTTTCAGTTTCAGCAGCCGAAAGGTGGCTGTGAAATCACAAGTAGGTTTTGAGAACATGCAAGGCATACAAAAACTATACTGGCTGTGTCCTCATTGTAATTTGCACGTTTGCTCGAACTCGTACACTAGCTTTGCCCGGGAGCATAGATGACAGTGAGGGAACAAACAGATAATAGACTGCATTTTGAATTCCTCACATGACCTTGGACCCACTGGTGACATACTGGTGACATCACAGCCACCAGTCCCTACTGAAACTGAAACTATGTCATAAAAGAAATTCAATTATCAATTCATCAGCTAATTTCACATGGTCATCCATATTTACTGATATGTTATGCATCCCACCAAAGAAAAAACACCACAAAAAATCTGGCATCTTCACCTCTTTAAAAGCAGTGCGATCGTGAATCTCTGTTCCAAATTTTGCATCGCTTCGTGCTGCCATCCTGCTCAGCCTTGATGGTTTACATTTATTGAATTCAAACCTGACTTAAGCCTTGTCTAATGGATAGATACTGGAAGCAGTGATGTGAAAATGAATTCGCGTATCCCTTTTAGGTGGCAATAATTATCCAATGGGGGAAATCTTCATTCAATCCTGTCATATGATGTGGTTACGTAAAAAACAGAGGTGTGTAAATATTTTTAAAAATCTCAAACAGAAATAAAGTATAGATATGAGGAAAAAGTGCTTTTGAATATGAATATATGTTCAAAATGAAATGAATTTTCAGAAGACAAATGGTAGATGTTGTTTTCCTCTTTTTTAATACAGTATTGCACATGGTATTTGCACCAGAAATTAGACAAAACTCAGCTCCATATATTTCTGTGAATATTTGTACAATTTGTTAGTGCACACTAAAAGTCTCCGGCATGCGGCTTTGTTAGGGGATATAAATTAATATAAAATGGCCTTGCAGTATTAATAGCACTTTAAATTACAACTTCAGACACTTTACATGCCCACTTTTTCCTTCATTTGCTACATTTTTATCACCCAACTGCTATTGCTATCACCCTCGGATGACATTTGTTACTAGGCAGCACTGAAAAAGGGTGAAATGACATTCGATGTTCTGAACCACATTCTCTTCAAATTAAATTAAAACTTCCAGTGAAACACGGGTACTGCTACCAAAAACACAGTACATGAGGCAGAATAACTGACTTCCTACCACTCAATCCCAGAAACAACGATGTGCATTTACGTCAAAATGATCTCTGCATTTACAGGTGAAAAGTGCCATGTAAACTCCTAGACAGACATGAATACATGTGGGGACTACACAAAAAGCTACAGAAAAGGTGGGAGTCGAGAAAGGTATGAAGGACCATTAAAGGACCATCTCAGGACTTCACTGGGGTGTAGAAGAGCTCTTTTTAACCTCTCATCCAGAGGTGGAAGAAATAATCAACTTATTACTGGTGCAAGCATATCCTCAAAGCTAATTCTGAGAGAAACTTGCATGATTTCTTCCCCTTCCTCATCATTTGTGCGGATATAGAAGCCCCACTTCCAGTAGCATAAGCAGTGTACTTGTATTTCAGAAGCATTGCTCCAATGAATTGAACAAATATTCCTAGCTGGAATATCAAAATTTCCCCCCTGCTACAGCCACCCGCAGCAGAATGGTGACTTGGCCACACCTGTACAACTTGCAGCTGAAATGGCAAACTTGAGGAGTTTGCCTATGAAGTCAACACTCCCGGGTCTGAGTGCAATGCTCAGCCACACCTTGAATGTACACCTTTGACAGAATGGTCACAACGCTCTCAACATTCGACCAGTGTTATTAGGGCAGAGCGGAGACGACGGCACAGCACTCACCTCTGCACCACGTCCAGGGTGTCCTGTAAATGCCCCCCTGCTGCGACTGCCTCCTGCTGGTACTTCCTCGCCTGTGCCAGTTCCTTCTCCTGTGCGGTGAATGATGAATAAAGCAAAAGGTTGAGCAGGTTCACCTGTGACGTTCCCTTGGGTGTCACTATAGATAATGCAACTATAAATGGGCACCACTCTAGATGATGCCACTATAGATGGGTGTCACTATAGATGATGCCACAACAGCTGCATGCAACTATAGATGGGTGTCATTATAGATGATGCCACTACAGACGGGTGTCACTATAGATGATGCCACTATGAATGGGTGTCACTATATATGACGCCACTATAGATGGGTGTCACTATAGATGATACCACTACAGATGGGTGTCACTATACTGTCGCGTAGCGAGCTTCGCAGGTTTCGTGCGCCAGTTTCTCGAACAAGCTGAATGTGTTCTCCCTGTGGTGCGACTTGCTGTCCTTGTGCTCGCTGCTATGCGGGGAGCCAATAGAGAGGCTCACACTCCGACATATGGCAGAGCCATTTTCTCTGTGGCTCTTTGCAAGCAGGCATTGTGCGGCACTCTCCCCAGCCTTGTTTGAATGTTTAGTTAGAGTAAAACGCTGTAAACTGGGAGAGGACGAGGTCTCCCAAGGCTGCGTCTGGGCCACCAGAGCGGGCACGCAGACCCCGTGGTTTCCAGGAGAGTCGAGCGAAGTGATTGCTTCGGGCAGCACATTGCCCGGCGGACCAGATACGCCAGAGACGAGCCGCGAGGGCCGAAGGCGCGGACGACGGGTCGCGTGGTGCACCGACTGCGAGGTTTGCGTTCCCTGTGTTTCGGGTGCCATTTTGTGTGTTTGTATCTGTGTGCTGAGTGAAAATGCGCATATCTTCGTGGAATTTACGCGGTGCTCTCGAGTAAACAACCTTATGGGCACCGGCGTGCTATTGGCTGCTTCTGTTTTAAAGAAATCCTCATTGGCTCCGAACAGCATTTCCGATTGGCTACTAAACGTGTCCCCAGAATCCTGAGCATTAACAGCGAGTTTTGGCGCAGAGAGGAGAGGAACGGCTGCTGTCCTGCTCCTCAGTACCACTGCTTTGAAGATGTTGCGTACACCCTTGGTATGACTGCCTGCGTTATTATATAATCTTAGATCTTGTGTATCAGTTTGTTCAGTTTAAATGATGTTTTGGACCCATTTTAAATAAATCGAGTTAATTCATGCTATCCATTGACACCTGCTGGTCAACTTCTTCGAGGCAGCAGAGCCCCCATTCTGTCCCGAAGTACGCTTTGTTACAATGCATGATACCATTATAGATAGGTGTAACTGGTTGGCTGGTTATGGTTTATGGGGTTTAACGTCCCAAAGCGACTAAGGCTATGAGACGCCGTAGTGGAGGGCTCCAAAAATTTCGACCACCTGGGGTTCTTTAACGTGCACTGACATCGCACAGTACACGGGCCTCTAGAATTTCTCCTCCAAAGAAATTCAGCCGCCGCGGCCAGGATCGAACCCGCGTCTTTCGGGTCAGCAGCCGAGCACCATAACCGCTGAGCCACCGCGGCAGCACAGATAGGTGTAACTATAGATGATGCCACTATACATCGATGTCATGGATATCACTATAGATGATGCCACTATAGATGGATGTCACTATAGATAATGCCACTATAGATGGATGTCACAACAGATGATGCCACTATAGATGCTCCCTCTATAATGACACCACTATGGATGCCACCATAGTAGTGACACCCATCTGTAGTGGCATCATCTATAGTGACACCCATCTAGAGTGGCATCATCTATAGTGACACCCATTTATAGTGGCATCTATAGTGATGCCCATCTATGGTGGCATCCATAGTGGTGTCATTATAGAGGGAGCATCTATAGTGACATACATCTATAGTGGCATCATCTATAGTGACACCCATCTGTAGTGACACCCATGTATAGTGACTCACTATACATGGGCGTCACTACAGATGGCTGTCACTACAGATGATGCCAATATAGATGGCTGTACTATAGAAGGGTGTCACTATACATGATGCCACTATACATAGGTTTTTCTATAGATGATGCCACTATACATAGGTTTTTCTATAGATGATGCCACTAAAGATGGGTGTCACTATAGATGAGTGTCACTATAGATGCGTGTCACTATAAGTGGGCGTCAGTATAGATACCACTATAGGTGGATGTCACTATGGTTGGTTTATAGTTTATGGGGTTTAACATCCCAAAATGACTCAGGCTATGAGGGATGCCGTAGTGAAGGGCTCCGGAAATTTCAACCACATGGGGTTCTCTAATGTGCACTGACATCGCACAATACACGGGCCTCTAGAATTTCGCCTCCATTGAAATTCGGCAGCTGCGACCAGGATCGAACCCGCGTCTTTCAGGTCAGCAGCCGAGCACCGTAACCACAGAGCCACCGTGGTGGGTGTGGGTGTAACTATAGATGATCTCACTATAAGTGGGCGTCACTGTAGATAAGCCACTATAGACGATGGCACTATAGATGGGTGTTACTATAAATGGTGTCACTATAGATGATGCAACTAGAGAAGGGTGTCAATATAGATGTCAGTAAAGATGAGTGTCACTATAGATGATGCCATTATAGATGGGTGTATTATATGTGATGCCATTATAGATGGGTGTATTATAGGTGATGCCACTATAGATGGCTGTCACTATAGATGATGCCAATAAAGATGGGTGTCACTATAGAAGATGCCCCTATAGATGGCTGTCACTATAGATGATGCCACTATAGATGGTTGTCACGATAGATGATGCCAGTAAAGATGGGTGTCACTATAGATGATGCCACTATACATGGCTGTCACTATAGATGATGTCTCAGTAGATGGGTGTCACTATAAGTCGGTGTCACTTTAGGTGGGAGTAACTGTAGATGATGTCACTATAAATGGTACCAATATAAGTGGGTGTTACTAGAGGTGCATGTCACTACAGATGGGTGTCACTATAGGTGGGCACCACTGTAGATTCCACTATAGGTGGGTGTCACTATAGATGGCACTATAGATGACACTATTGATGGGTGTCACTATAAGTGTCACTATAGGTGGGTGCCACTATAGATGGGTGTCACTATATATGATGCCACTATAGATGTGTGTCACTATAGATAATGCCAGAGATGGGTGTCACTATAGATGGGTGTCATTACAAGTGGGCATCACTATAGATAATGCCACTATAGGTGGGTGTCATAGATGGCACTATAGAGGGCATCACTATAGTGTCACTATAGGTGGCTGTCACTATAGATGGTGCCACTATAGATGGGTGTTACTGTAGACGATGCCACTATAGATAGTTGTACTATAGATGATGCCACTATAGATGTGGTCACTATAGATGATGCCATTAAAGATGGGTGTCACTAATACTACTAATGCTCCTATAGGCGGGTGTCACTATAGACGATGGCAGACAAGCATCACTATAAATGGTGTCACTATAAGTGGGCGTCACAATAGATGGTGCTACTATATGTGGGTGTCACTATTGATGATGCCAGTAGATTGGTGTCACTACAGATGATGCCACTAGACATGGGTGCACTACAGATGATGCCACTATATGTGGGTGTCACTATAGATGGGTGTCACTATAGATGCCAGTATAGATGGGTTTCACTATGGATGATGCCAGTAAAGATGGGTGTCACTATAGATGGGTTTACTGTAGATGCGACTATACATGAGTGTCACTATAGATGATGCCTCTATACATGGGTGTCACTAAAAAAGGTGTCACTATAGACAATGCCACTATAGGTGGGTGTCACTATGCATGAGCCACTGAAGATGAGTGTCACTACAGATGGGTGTTGCTATAGATGATGGCACTATAGATGTGTATCACTATAGATGACGCCATTAAAGATGGGTGTCACTATAAATGGGCATCACTATAGACAATGCCACTATAGGTGGGTGCCACTATAGACGATGGCACTAGACAGGTGTCACTATAAATGGTGTCACTATAGGTGGGTATCACTATAGATGGTGCTACTATAAGTGGGTGTCACTATAGATGATGCCAATACATGAGCCAATATAGAAGGGTGTCACTATATATGCCAGTAATGATGGATGTCACTATAGATGATGCCACTATAGATGGGTATACTATAGATGATGCCACTATACATGGGTGTCACTATAGATGCCACTAAAGATGGGCGAACTATAGATGCCTCTATATATGGGTGTCACTATAAGTGAGTGTCACTTTAAGTGAGTGTCACTTTAAGTGGGTGTCACCATAAATGGTGTTACTATAAATGGGTGTTACTATAAATGGGTGTCACTATAGGTGGGCACCACTAGATGGCACAATAGGTGGGTGTCACTATAGATGACACTATTGATGGGTCACTATAAGTGGATGTCACTAAAGGTGGGTGCCACTATATATGGGTGTCACTATAGATGATGCCACTACAGATGGTTATCACTATAAGTGGGTGTCACTATAGGTGGTGTCACTATAGGTGGGTGCCACTATAGATGATGTCACTGTAAGTGGGTGTCACTATACACGATGGCACTATAGATGGGTGTCACTATAAGCAGGTGTCACTATAGATGGTGTCACTATAGATGATGCCACTATAGATGGGTGTCACTATAAATGGTATCACTATAAACGGGTGTCACTATAAATGATAGCACTATACATTGGTGTCACTATAGATGGTGCCACAAAATATGGGTGTCAATATTGTGACGAAGACGAAGCTGGCAGTGGCGCGGGTCGGAGCGCCCGCGCTAGGCCAGCGGCCATTAAACCATCTCATAGCCATCGTTCACCACGCCTCATTCTTCGGCTGACCGCCGCGTAACATTTGGTGTGAGGTGCGGGGGTCCCTTCATCGCCATCCTGGTCCCTGAGCTTCGGCGTCCTGGGCCTGCCGTGGACGTCGGCCGTGAGTGCCTGGTCAGCGCCGCACGGCCGTGCCCCAGCCCGCCCGACCTGAACCGACCTCGACGCTCACCCCAGCCCCGTCCCCCGCCCGGACCACACTACACGACGACCCAAGACCCGACGGACCCAAGGCCCGACGGACCCAAGACCCCACCGACCCAAGACCCCACTGACCCAAACGTGAAGACACCGTCCCCCTGCCTCTGCCGTTCGGTGCGTTCAGAGACCTCGGCCGTCAGCTCCTGGCACTCTACGGCCCGGATGCTTCGTGGACCAGGACTCATTCTCTCATCTTTCTCATCGTGGCGGCCAGCACTGCACCATCTTCTACATATTGTTCGATCCTTCACTCAAGACCATCGCCATTCCGCCGTCTGTTCGTCACCGATCGGGACAATCACTCGGAGGCCCCGGGTAGTGTGACGAAGACGAAGCTGGCAGTGGCGCGGGACGGAGCGCCCGCGCTAGGCCAGCGGCCATTAAACCATCTCATAGCCATCGTTCACCACGCCTCATTCTTCGGCTGGCCGCCGCGTAACAATATAGATAATGCCACTATAGGTGGGTGTCACTATAGATGATGGCACTATAGATGGGTGTCACTATAAGTGGGTGCCACTATAGATGGGTGTCACTATAAGTGGTTGCCACTATAGGTTGGTGTCACTATAGATGGGTGTCACTATAAGTGGTTGCCACTATAGGTTGGTGTCACTATAGGTTTGGTTTGGTTTATGGGGTTTAACGTCCCAAAGCGACTAAGGCTATGAGAGACGCCGTAGTGGAGGGCTCCGGAAATTTCGACCACCTGGGGTTCTTTTACGTGCACTGACATCGCACAGTACACGGGCCTCTAGAATTTCTCCTCCAAAGAAATTCTAGCCGCCGCGGCCGGGATCGAACCCGCGTCTTTTGGGTCAGCAGCCGAGCACCATAGCCGCTGAGCCACCGCGGCGGCAGGGTGTCACTATAGATGGGTGTACTATAGATGAGCCACTATATATGGGTGTCACTAGATGATGCCACTAGAGATGTGTCACTATAGATGGGTGTGACTATAAGTGGGTGTCACTATAGATAATGCCACTATAGACGATCCCATTGTAGATGGGTGCCACCATACATGATGCCACTATAGACGGGTATCACTATAGATGACATCACTGTAGTTGGGTGTTACTATAGATGTCACTATAGTTGGGTGTCACTATAAGTGGGAGTCACTATAGATGATTCCACTATAGGTGGGTGTCACTATAGATGATGCCACTGTAGATGGGTGTCACTAAAGATGGGCGTCATTATATATGATGATACTATAGATGGGTGTGACTACATGAGCCACTATAGATGATTCCACTATAGGTGTGTGTCACTATAGATGAGTGTCACTATACATGAGCCACTACAGATGGGTGTAACTATACATCGGCCACTACAGATGGGTGTCACTACAGGTGATCACTATAGATGTGACGCATAGTTTCTGGGAGAAAAGGAGAAGCAAACTAGCAGCTCAGACTGGCAACAGCAGGGGTGCGATTACGAGTTTGTCTCAATTTTGAGATTGACATCAAAATGACGACACCGCAAGACGCTAACTGCGGAATCAACCAATTAGCAGCGAGGTTGTGGTGGCTAGTAGCGGGGTGCCACCCAGAAAGCATTTAGTTGCGCAATAAGGGACCGTATGCTAACATTTTGCTGTAAACACGCCGTTAATAAAATGAACAGTTTTATCTTCCTAACAAACTGTTTCAAACCTAGCAACATGAAGTAAAACAAGAAGCGTCCTCAGTTTTGCAATTAAGTTTGCTCTTCAGTCACTTTTGCTGCCGCCAGGGTGCGCTGACGCTGGAAAAGCGTCGGCTAGGCGGCGTGAGCTGCCGCCTGATTCAAAGGATCCAGCCTTATTCCTCCACGCACATATTCAGCCATCGTAAAAATGGCAGCCAGAAATAAATCACCTGATTCGACGGCTGTCTTTTTCTTTACACACTACGTAGAATCAAGGTACTGTGCAGACGCCTTAGGTGCGCGGAAAAATCTATTCAAAGGCAGTGGTTGCTACGGGTCTGCCGAGATCAATTTGCAAGGAACGCTTGGCTCGAAAACCGGCGAAGGCAGCTTTAAGGCAAGTTCACACTGGCGAGTTGCAAACGTCGCGCTAGTATTCTAGGCGACCGATTTTGGTCAATTAGTTAAGGTTTCCGAAGCAGATGCAAAGCGGGGAGGGAGCGTAACAAATCGATTTAAGCCTGTCGCGCGACCTCCGCAACTCGCCAGTGTGAACTCACCTAGCCTGCTATCGATGGCATATGTGCTCTAAGAGCGATGCATGGTTTTATTTATTTTTGTTCAGAAAATATCAGGCGACCATGAATAATCACACTGCAGCAACTGCCGACATAGGGGAGCAGACCGGTGCAGCTGCTGGGAGCTTGCAATCTCACTGCGGGAAAAGAGCCGGCACGCCCGGTCACTGCGGCAACAATCACTCTTCCACCTCGTAACCAACTCATGCCGCCTGCTTCGGGTTAAGCACTTGATATTCGTGTTGGTGTTGTTGCCGTTCCGTTCGGATGATGCTCGGATGACGCCGCCGGGGATACTGCGGTGGCGAAAGTTTATGCGAAGGAAGTCCTCCTTCGCCGCCACCTTGTCTTGGGGGTCTCGCCGGAAAGCGCGCACCTTCTGCGACTTAACTTTGACAGTGGTCTCCGCAACTCACCACAAACACTTGCTCACAGTCGGTTGGGCTACGCCGACGTTTACTTCATTTCTTACGGTGTCTTGAAACCCACCGGCGGCGAAGGCGCGCACAGCACTTGCCGCTTAACTGACCGCGCACTCACCCACACACCTCCAAGTTCAACGGCGAGTTCGTCGCACAGCCATTATGCTCCTAGCCTCCTTCCTATGCCAAAACGTCTAAAAACTCGTCCAGCATGTCAAAACCGTCTTCATGTGCCCTCTTACACCGTTGCTCGCGCGGTCATCGGCGATGCTCGCAACCTGTCTACGGGAGTTTGCATGGAGATCCCTCGACACCACTTCAGCCACCATGGGCGCTCAAAGCATCATGAGGCGGTGAGCTACCGACTGCCCTAACGTTCAATATCCTCTCTGTAAATTGCAACAAACGAGCAGAAAAGCATTTAAGTGCAAAATTTGCCCAAAATAAGAGATGGCTAGCTCTCCTATTGGCCAAGTAATGAACACTACAAAAGCTAATATTTTGTAATTAACAGGCACACTTTTAAAAGTAAATATGTTTTCAAAAAAATGTCGTTGCTTAAACACTTTAAGAGGTTTTTAATGGCATTTCGGAAAAGTGAAACCTTTTATTGGGGCGTCGTGTGTCTATGCGTTTTCATTACTATGGCTTTGGCACACTGCGTTCGCGCAAAAGTCGTCTGCGCACACACGAACAGCGTTTTCGGAATGAAACATCTTAGTAGTGCCACTCCGTGTTCCCAAAAAAATACAACTGTCCCGCAACAAGTAGCTCACCGCCCGATGATGCTTTGAGCGTCCATGGTGGCTGAAGGCTCCGGACAGGCCGCCATTGGAAACTGAACCTTGCAACGTTTAACGCAAGAACCTTATCAAGTGAGGCTAGCTTAGCAGTGCTATTGGAGGAATTAGCCGGTATTAAATGGGATGTCATAGGGCTTAGTGAGGTTAGGAGGACAGATGAGGCGTATACAGTACTAAAGGGCGGGAATGTACTGTGCTATCGTGGATTAGCAGATAGGAGAGAACTAGGTGTGGGATTCCTCATTAATCAGGATATAGCTGGCAACATAGAGGAGTTTTACAGTATTAACGAGAGGGTGGCAGCTATCGTAATTAGGCTTAATAAGAGGTACAAGCTGAAGGTGGACCAGATAGTTGAAAGCCTCTATGAGGATGTAGAATCGGCAATGACCAAAGTAAAATCACAGTACACTGTACTGATGGGTGACTTTAATGCAAAGGTGGGTAAAAAGCAGGCTAGAGACAAGGCGGTAGGTGACTATGGCTTAGGTTCTAGGAACAGTAGGGGAGAGTTAGTAGAGTTCGCAGATAGAAATAATTTACTGATTATGAATACCTTCTTCCGCCAACGAGCAAACAGGAAGTGGATGTGGAAGAGCCCCAATGGTGAGACTAAAAATGAAATAGACTTCATACTGTGTGCACACCCTGGCATTGTAGAGGATGTGGAGGTCCTCGGTAAGGTCCGTTGTAGCGACCACAGAATGGTAAGGTCTTGTGTTAGCTTAGAATTGAAGAGGGAACGGAGGAAGCTGGTGAAGCGAAAGGCTATTAATGAGTTAGCATTAAGAGGGAAGGTAGAGTAATTCAGAATGTCGCTGCAAAACAGTTTTCTGCTTTAACTGAAGAAGACGACCGTAGTGTTGAAACAATGAATGATAATCTTACAGCTATCGTTACAGAGTGCGCCGCAGAAGTAGGTGGTAGGATGGTTCGACAGGATACCAGCAAGCTATCTCAGGAGACTAAAGATCTGATTAAGAAACGCCAAAGCATGAGGACGTCTAACTCCACAGACAGGATAGAACTAGCAGAGCTATCGAAGTTAATAAATAAGCGCAAGGTAGCCGACATAAGAAAGTTTAACATGGAGAAAATCGAGCATGCTCTAAGGAACGGAGGTAGCCTAAAATCAGTGAGGAGAAAACTGGGCATAGGTAAAAACCAGATGTATGCGCTAAAAGACAAACGGCAATGTCATCAGCAATATGGATAAGATAGTTGAATTAGCCGAAGAGTTCTACACAAATCTATACAGTAGCGAATGTAATCAAGTTACTGAGGGAGGCAGTCGAGCACAGCAATGCGACATCCTGCCAGTAACGAAGGAGCAAGTAAAGAAAACCTTAGGAGCAATGCAAAGAGGGAAAGCAGCTGGTGAGGATCAGATAACAGCAGATTTGTTGAAGGACGGACGAGAGATTGTGCTACAAAAACTAGCCACCCTGTATACGAATTCCTTGTGACCTCGAGAGTATCAGAAGCTTGGAAGAACGCTAACATTATCTTAATTCATAAGAAAGGAGACGTCAAGGACTTGAAGAATTACAGACCAATCAGCTTATTGTCCGTTGCCAACAAGGCATTTACTAAGGTAATCGCTAATAGAGTCAGGACAACCTTGGACTTTAGTCAACCAAATGATCAGGCAGGCTTTCGTAAAGGATACTCGACAATGGACCACATTCACACTATCAATCAGGTGATAGAGAAATGCGCAGAATATAACCAAACCCTATATATAGCCTTCATTGATTACGAGAAAGCCTTTGACTCAGTGGAAACCTCAGCTGTCATGCAGGCATTGCGGAATCAGGGTGTAGAAGAGTGTTATGTGAAAATATTGGAAGATATTTATAACGATTGCACAACTACTATAGTTCTCCATAAAGTCAGCAATAAAATTCCAATACGGAAAGGTGTCAGGCAGGGAGACACTATCTCGCCAATGCTCTTCACTGCCTGCTTACAGGAGGTATTCCGGGGACTGGAATGGGAACAGTTGGGGATAAGAGTTAATGGAGAATACCTGAGTAATTTGTGATGACAAATTGATGACAAACAAATTGTGATGACAAATTGAGGCTGATGACAATGCCTTGCTAAGCCACTCAGGACAAGAACTGCAAAGCATGATCAATCAGTAAGACAGGCAGAGCATAACGGTGGGGCTAAGAATTAACATGCACAAAACCAAAGTAATGTTCAACAGCCTAGCAAGGGAACAGCAGTTCGCAATTGGTAGCGAGGTGCTGGAAGTAGTAAGAGAATATGTCTACTTAGGCCAGGTAGTGACCGCAGATCCAGATCATGAGAGGGAAATAACTAGAAGAATAAGAATGGGGTGGAGCGCATATGGCAGGTTCTCTCAGATCATGAATGGTAGCTTACCAATATCCCTGAAGAGAAAAGTATACAACACCTGTATCCTACCGGTACTCACCTATGGGGCAGAAACGTGGAGGCTAACAAAGAGGGTTCAGCTTAAGTTAAGAACAACGCAGCGAGCTATGGAAAGGAAAATGATAGGTGTAACGTTAAGAGATCGGAAGAGGGCAGAGTGGGTGAGGGAACAAACGCGGGTTAATGACATCTTAGTTGAAATCAAGAGGAAGAAATGGGCTTGGGCACGGCATGTAATGCAAAGGCAAGATAACCGCTGGTCTTTAAGGGTAACGGAGTGGATTCCAAGAGAAAGCAAACGCAGCAGGGGACGGCAGAAAGTTAGGTGGGCGGATGAGATTAAGAAGTTTGCGGGGACACAGTGGTGGCAACTGACAAAGGACAGGGTTAATTGGAGAGACATGGAAGAGGCCTTTGCCCTGCAGTGGGTGTAGTCAGGCTGATGATGATGATGGTGGCTGAAGGGCAGCGCCACCAGCTTTCCCTCTAGGTAATAGTAGGCAACTCTATGGTTTGAGACCACTCGTTCCAGTCCCGAAAAATCATCTCAATCGGCTCGCATAATTAGGTAAGCAACGTCAACACTTTTGCACATTTATGACGTTGGCCGGTGACGCAAAAATCAATATGGCCGCTAGTCACAGCCGACCAATAGGAACAGGGTAAATGAGACACTATTTGAGACACTTTTGAGCGACTCGTAATCGCACCCCAGTTTTTCCCTTCACGAATTCATACCAGAGATAAAGCCAAAGGTACACATACACCCCCCATTCCTGGATTTTTCTCTCTGAGCTGCTGCAACACACCCTCGTTTCATAAAACTGTTGCCCCTTGCCCCCCATCAGGTTCCCTCATTTTCCAGTGTTGTGCTTTCAGCGTGGAGTGCCCCCTTTCACAGACCCTCGCTCTACAAAACTAATGCACAAACGCTGCACTGAACAAACTTTACAACTAGAAATGCACAAGACCAATATAACAATTCAAAATATGTCACATCTGCTAGTGGTGTAATGCAGTACCATTTGATTTCGTAAGATGAAAAAATCAGGAAATGCTGCCCTGCTTGCAGACAATGCTTCTTGCCGGTATTTTTAGATTTTTAGCTAAAAAAAGTTGCCATTTGTACACTGCCCAGCTCGAAAGGTAGCCTGACGTAGGTTAGAGTGCATTGGAAAAAGCATGCCCTAAGAGAACAATGACGTGTTTTTGCCAAAGAGCTTGCATTTGCAAGCGTTGTTGTGGCCTTCACTAGTGTTATGGTTCACAGAGTGAGATAGACAGGAGCATCGACTCTGCTGATAAAAGGGGATTTACCCGCGGGGTTTACCCGCCAAGGGATCTGCACCCAGACAGAGCGCGGAGGTAGCGACCTTTGAGAGCTTGTGCAAGGCGGACCAGTTTTATTGTTGGGACGCGGTGTCCCTTACCTTTGTGCAGCTGGTCGGCTAGGCCAGCCACGGATAGTTGTGGCTGTACTGACTGTTGTACAAATCTCCAAGTAGCCTGTATAAAAGTTTGTTTCTCACTAAACCACTGCCTAAAATTCATTTCTTCCGCAAGCCCTTCAAGCAGTGCATCCAGTTTCCGGGAACCACTGGACCAACATCACGGACAATTTTACTAAAGTGCAGTATGACTATACCTTGAAAACATTTTTCTGGAAGAAAAACCACCAAAATGAAATAACAAAAGCCCATGGTAGAATTCCGCAAACAATTTTCATCCAGAAAGCACGTAAATTACTGTGTTCAATATTTACTACTGGAATAATAGTTTTCCTAGACCAGCAGTTTGGTGCAATAACACAGACCGAGAAAAGTTGACTCAAAAGCTTCAAGAGCCTGCCATTTAATTTTAAGAATTGGCATTTTCAAAAAAAGCTTTAAATTTGCTTCAAAATTAGGTTTCCATTCAAGATTTGCTTCAAAAGCTTCAAAACATTATGTGGCAGAAATTTTCTTCTCCAGAAACTTTGATGTACTGGAAACTATCCTATACAATAGATTTTTCATGAAAATTCTGCAACAGCTTCAGAACACTCGCTGATGTTAGGTTACCTGGTAGGCAAAGCACTATTCAAGCATTTGCAAATAATGATTTCTCATCACGAAAATGTTCTAACTTTCTAATTAGTTATTATGTTGCAATCAATCTGTATTCAACTACACGAAACACTCTGTGTATTCACTGCAGTAGTGCTTGATGTATGAAAGATTAAACTTTCAATGAGAGCATTCACACCCTGATCAGTTCCTGCCAAGCGCCTTAGATGTGTTTCAACACACACAACCTTGTTGCTTCCTAATATACAGGTCGTAAAAACTTTGTGGACAGGTTTTTGAATGGCTGGGGAATTGACTGCAATTAAAATATACAGGGGCATTTTCTGGTCAACAACTGACTTTTGCTTCCCTTAAAGCATGCATGGAAAATGTCATTCACACCACAGGCAACGTTTTCCTTCCAAGGGACGTACGACACGTTCTATCCCAAGGGCCGAAGTTTGCTACTGAACCCAGGAGGTCATCGGCTGAACTTCTAGGGAAGGCCAGACAAGTCTCCAAGTTTGCACCTGCGGCCGAAACCAACAGGTGTGTGTCCGAAGGAGTTGATGCCATACTACGTTGCAAGCCCCCAGTGAAAACCCTGCCTGTAAGGGAGACTATATTTCGCATCTGAAAGAACATTTTTTATGCCTGCTTCCGGCAGACAAGGAAGGAGGTTTTCTTGCGCTGCCGGCACAGATTTATGTTACGAAAGGACGTGAAGCAATTCCTTCGTCTTTCAATCACATAAAGAATGTCTCTTTGGCGAAAGCTAAATTTAAAGCAAAGAAAGCTTGTAAGAAACTTGACTTTCAAGCACTAGGAAATTCACTTGACAAAAGTAAAGGCCTTAGTTTACAGCTATCCTTTAGTGCAAAGACGCACAAACCGGACTGCCCATTTCGAGTAATTGTTTCTGAGAAAGGCATGCGCCAAAGCTCTGTGGCCACATATTTTAAGAAGATTTTAAACTCCTTGACCTTAGACAACTCATACCAGATAAAAAAATTCAGAACATGGAATCAAGTCCTTGGAAGTGCATGAGAACAGAGGTCTAATAGCCTGCTCATTTGATGACAAGGATCTGTGCTACTCGCTACCGCATGACAAGCTCCTTTCGTGCACAGCAGACTGTACTGACTGGCAAGGTGTCATGGCGTTCCAAAACGCAACAGGCCTGTCTGTGAGGGGTTTTTTAGAACTGTTACAGTTGTATCTAACATCTACCTTTGCCACCTGGAAAGACGAAATCTACCTGCAAAAACAAGGGGCATGCATAGGATCATGTCTTGCACCTGTGCTACATGATCTTCTTTTAGCACAAAAAGACAGGAAGCTTAGAATTCAATTAGAAGGAACAAAGGTAGTGCAATGCTTTCGTTTTTTAGACAATTTTCTCGTCCTGACTGACTCCAACGTTAATGACTTCGAAGGAATTATGCCCCAGGTCCAAAGTGTTTTTGAAGAGTGCCTTCATCCGCTCAAATTAACCTGTGAATTTCCTAAAGATAACGCGATCAGGTTCCTGGACCTCAAGCTGTCTTTTTTTTTTTGCCTACTCGTACATGCTGAACGTATGAACCACGTAACAGTAAGCCACTGCTTCCATTTGCATCAACACATTCTAAACTAGTAAAACGAGCGTAGCCAAGTCCTGTTATACGGATGCACTTAACAAATCATGCTTCCATTCCATGAAAGACAGCTTCAGTTATTAGACCCATTGCCTAGTGAGGGCCGGTTATCCCAGGCAGCTGCTTGTCGCAGTAGCGGATTCTATTCTTTCAGGTTTAAAGTCACACAAAGCGAACAACAATGAGGCACCATCTGCAACCGTTCAGAAAAAAGTAACAGTGGTTCCATACATTCACAGCCTCTCACACAAATTGAAAAAGACAGCGAATCGAGTTAACACTAAAGTTGTCTTTCCGGCCCCCGACAAGCTGGGGAAGATTTGCAAGAAGGTCAATAATGCTCTGTTCATTGCACAACAATGCTCCATAAGACACCAAAACCAATTTGCACCTTGTCAGGAAGGCGTTGTTTAGTCAATCCCACTATCGTGTGGTAAACAATATGTCGTACCAACTAGCCCCTCACCGCACTCTTCAAGGTAAACAATCTGCTGGACAAATGGGACGATGCCTCAAGGAGCATCACAACAATGTACTCGAAACAATGAAAGGGCAATTGGGCATTCACTGCAGGGACTGCAAAGATTGCACGGCGCTCTTCACCCAAACGAGAGTGATCAGTAAACATCACAATCAGCTTACCAGCGAAATCCCAGAAGCCGCAGAAATTGCGAGAATTGAGGACGCATGTGTAAGTAGTGCTTCGTTGTCATTAACAGTGAGAAAAATAATGTTTCTGCACGCGAGATAATGGCGCCGCTGTTGCAACCTTTAACATTCCGGGAGCTTCGAGAAGCCCACTTAGTCAAGCAATACACGCGTCTTGCACAGACCACGTCCGGTCGCCGCCTCTTGGACCGGCTACACATCAAACATGACTACCACACTGAAGAAAGGGAGAGAGTGCCAGAACCCTGGAGACGCGCCCTCCGGGTCCGACCCCTTCCCCGCAACATGTCCAGAGAAGACTATGGCGGTCGTCGCCAGGCACGCGCGGAAGCGTTTCAACACATCCTTTGATGGCACGTGCCAGTTCTGTGGGCAGATGGCTGACACCTTCCACATGGTTTGGGCGTGTCAATCAAACCCATCTATCCCCCACAACCCCAACCCCACCAGAGAGGACTGGGAGGCGGCCCTGCTCGGCTGTCAGGACCTAAAGAGCCAAAAGGCCTTGGTTCACCGGACGCGGGCGGCGTTGCTTGCCAATGGGGCCCGGAATAGGGGCTCCACCTAGTATTTTTAGGGGAAAGGGCCAATAGGGCCTTACCCCAATCACCTCTCTGTAAAAAATTTAATGCACAATAAATGTTTTTCACCACCACCACCAACAGTTGTTAGCATTATTTTGTTCACGTGATTGTCATCATGTTTTCTGTTGTTGGTAGTGCCTGATGCATATATTTTCGCGGGCCAAGCAATAAAGCTTCAGTTGAAAGTCAGTGTTCGTCTTTATGTTCTTCCTATGTCCCAGTCTTTATTGCGCTGTCTACACTCAGAGCATGTGTGCCGCAGTTTCGTTCAACACAGTCAATGATACACTGCAACCGTTCTTGGTGGGGGAAGCATGAAATTCCTTGTGCGGCAAAGACTGTCACTACTAAATTATTTGACATCGTTTCACAGTACACCAAGAACTCCCACGGCTCAGAATGGCATAAACAACCCATCAATTCCACCCCTGCAGCACTCTTTTAGAAAAATATCGATCTAGAGCCTTTTTTTTTTGCAATACCAAAATCACAGAGCACAGTATCACCGGAGCTGACCTGCAGTGGGAATATGAACTCAAGAGAGCACGAATGATAAGGTTTCCAATACTTTGGCAATGCGGACTGACCCTTTGGTTAAGTAGAAGGGCAGTGCGCTCCTGTGCCTTGCGGCACTTGTCCAACTTGAGATCCATGCTCCTGTGGAAAGAGAAGAAAAGGCTTGAGGGAAAGCTTAACTCTAATATCACTATCACGCCAAAAATGCAATGTGTAATCCCAATAGCAGCAGGCTTTATACCAGGGTGATTTAGCCGTGCTCGTGAATAGTATATTCAGGTTGATCAATAAATAGAAGTGAGAACAGCGTCGGTCAGATGCTTAGGGGAATTCCCCAAGGTGGAGTAGAATTTGTAATAAGCGAGTAATTACTCATTGGCATCCACCCAAACGCAGCCATACAGCCACAAAGGAAAGCTACACAGCTTGCATGTGAGACGCATTGCCATTACCCGAACGCATATTTTCATGGTTGCACCGCAAACGTTCATAATAAGCGAGCATTCATTATATCTGCAGCCATTATAAGTGGGCTCGACTGTATTTTATCCAATGGCACAGAAAAAATCTAAATGCCACAGATATAATAATACTAAAGGAAACACAACTTAATTCTAACTTATGCAGCACTGAATTTTTCACACTGATAAAGACTATGATGTGTTTTCTTACAAATCAGAACACAGGCACACTGTGTCAAAAACAATCGCTTCTTCATGTGCAAGTCAAACCTGATCTTAATATGGCATGGGTGGACATTACACATGGAAATGTTATGCTGAGCTGCTAACATGCCAGCACTTGATAAGCTATGCATTAGCATAAACAGCACTGTTACTTACTATCCTTCCTGTCCAGATATTCTCTGTGATGACTAGCTTTCCAATTTGCAGTAAGGTCTGATGATTTTCCTAGCCCTTAACCCCTTCATGACACAGTGCCAGTACTTCTTCAATGTGTAGGCGTTGCAACTTCACACAGGTAGTGAGAAATCCCACTACAGATACTATACCGAGTCATCCAACACACTACGCTTAATCTTAGCAACACACCCAGAATTCTCATCTTCTACAACATATCTTCTAGCTTTAAGGACCACTTTTATGCATTTGCATACTTAGCACTTCTCTAAACAACAGATCCCTTCCAAGATTACAGTAGCACAGACCAATATGAGCAATCAGCAACTGAGCGATTTCTTGCACATTTATTAGAATGGCATTGGTGCACAAAGCAACAAAAAAAAGAACAAACAAACTTGAGAACTGCACTATGATACACTGACTACACTATGATAGCTGTAGTAGTACGTCACTAAACATCGAAACGAACATCCATAATAAAATTCTTTTTTTTTCCACTTTTCCAGGATACAGAGCACAAGTGAACGTTGGGAGACTTAAAGGGACGGACAAGTGACCAAAACAAGTCATGAGATCATTAATTTTAAAGTACTTCATTAGTCCTTTGGGGGCCTTTCATGAAGGGTGAGCTAGTACTGCATCATTTGATTAAGCCTTCGATAACAAACCTGAAGCAATTAGGAACAAACTGTGTCACAGTATTGGTGGGCAGTTTGCTCCACAAGTTACCAGTCTGGTTAAAGAACCATGTGAGATGTGCACAAGTGAATGCTCATGGGCAGTGGACAGTTTTTAGTATGCAAGCACTATTTCACTAGCAATCCTGAAAAAACCGATGGGTTGCTGAGGCCTCGACCTTTGACTCTTGAGCCTTGTTTACTTTAGTGAAAAAGCACTATTAGCCACCTACACTGCAAAATCCAAAGGTGGAAGTGAAGCTTCTCAGATACCTGCAGAAATAAAATAAATATTACCGCGACTGGGTTTCGAACCCCCGTGGCGTAACCAGATCAGAGTCGCTGGCCACTGCACGAGCGCACTATGCCATTGCCACAACCAATTGCACCTCGTGTTTAGATGCCACGCTCTCGCGCTGTGCACAGCACATTTTTTGGTTTACTGGGGTTTAACGTCCCAAAGCGACTCAGGCTATGAGGGACGCCATAGGGCTCCGGAAATTTCGACCACCTGGGGTTCTTTAACGTGCACTGACATCGCACAGCACACGGGCGCCTCTAGAATTTCGCCTCCATCGAAATTCGGCCGCCGCGGTTGGGATCGAACCCGCGTCTTTCGGCCCAGCAGTTGAGCGCCGTAACCACTGAGCCACCGCAGCAGGGCGTGCATAGCACATTGTCATCCTCATCAACTTCCATCCATACGCAAACAGCACTATAAGCCTCCTACCTCACAAAATCCACAGGTGGATAGGAAGCCTCTGAGATACCCATGAAAGGAAAGGAAACGCACAGCACATAACTGGCTCCCTGGGTCAGTGGACACCTCAACTGCACTTAGAGTTATGTGGTGGTAGTAACAGAGAGGTGTGCGCTGCATGCGTTTGCATGGACAACACTATGGCAGAAGTGTGGCACTGGAGCAATAGGCTGCAGCATTCATAGGGTTCACAGACGCTGGCGTTAACAACGTTGTAGACTCCATTGATTTTTAGGAAAGGAGGTGCGCATAACTGGCTCCCTGGGACAATGGACACCTCAATCACACTTTCAGGTATTTGGCTGTGGTGTCCAGCTACAAAAAAACTGTGCTTTCGCACAATATTTCATTCTTAGCAATGCTAAACTGCCAACCATTGTTTTGGTGACTAATAAGAGAGGGTGCAACGATCATGAAGCGATTACGCAACTATGACTCAGAGATGGACTTTAATAAGGTAAATTTGGTGGGGGTCCCAGAAGGAGTATGCGTGTTTGAGTTTTAGTCAGTTCAGAAGTCTGACTTCAGAGTTCGAACTTCAGAGTCAAATAAGCCACAGACTTTACAAAATGTGGAGCTATTCGCAAGTTGCATACCAGATATCCAAGGACATAGATAGCTTCAAAAGTAGCATTGATGACATGAGATGTCCAAGATAGATCACGGATTAAGCAAATTCCTAGGCACAAATATGAATATAGATATGTTACTCCTGAACTACATATGCTGTAGTCTGGTATAGGTTATGACTGCTGAGGATGGCAGAAATTACAGCCATGTCATAAACATGGCTGTGTAAACAAGAAGTTGGCCATTAGCCCATCATTCTTCCATTAGTTTTAAGCTACACTGCACATGGCAGGAGCCAGACACACACCCAAGAAACAGTAGGGCTGCACTTTTCCTGGTGCACATTGTGTGTTTGGCTTCGGTATAAGCTCATTTTACGTGCATAATTCCATGCTCAATATCTCCAGCACCTGTGCTAATTTAGAAATTTTAGAAACTGGGCTACCCTTCAATATTGACTGCTCCCTATTCTGCAATTAATCTTGAGCCCTAAAAGAAAAATAAAAGGTTAATTAGGTAAATATGTTAATTCAGATTTTAACTGCATTCCACCACAGACAAAGCCCACCTTGCTGTACAGTCCACCTACATATGACTCTCGCGGTTTCCAAAAGAAAAAATCCACGTGTCCTTAAAAAGAACGACACGTATATTAATGATATTGTCATAAGACTGTTAGTGTGTTGCCATGCAGTAATGGATTCCTATAAATTTGCGTGTAGTTGAATGGATACAGTTGTCAGGACTAAACCATGCTGATCGTGCTTTTTGCCTCTATATGTTTAGTGCTCCACAGTCAAGATGAGCAAGGACCAATTATCCTAAACCAGACTTTTGGTTTGGTTTATTGGGGTTTAACGTCCCAAAGCGACTCAGACTATGAGGGATGCTGTAGTGACGGGCTCCAGAAATTTCGACACCTGGGGTTCTTTAACGTGCACTGACATCGCACAGCACACGAGCCTCCAGAATTTCGCCTCCGTCGAAGTTAGGCCACCGCGGCCGGGATCGAACCCACGTCCTTCGGGCCAGCAGCTGAGCGCCGTAACCACTGAGCCACCACGGCGGGGCCCGAACCAGACTTTTGATGCTAAGTACGTTCCAAGCATTAAGCAAGTGAAACAGGTTCACGGGCTGCAAGCTACGTATAACCTCTACAAGAAGTACCGTGAAATTGTTGCAGCCTTCAGGTGGTCGCTCTCGAAAAGGCCGCCAAACAACATGCAACTACAGGTACGGCTGGTAAACATGGGTTTGCCCTGCCAAGACAAGTGTGGTTCAAAGGTGTTCAGCCCGGTTGGAAACAGCATACAGAGGAAACCAGAGTCGAGGGAACACTGCACTCCATCCTGCTTTGGGAAAGGAGGGGCTGTCCCCTGCCGGGGTGACAGAGCAAGGGCAGGTGCATCAGGCAGGCAATGATACAAGCTGGCACATGATGGCATCACACATGCTGAGTGCATAGGACTGGCCACGGGCCAATGGGGTTCAATGGATGCCATCATTTAGCCTTCATCAATGACAGAAAAGCATTTGGTCCAACTGAGACATCAGCAGTCATACAGGCATCACATAACAACAGTGTGGAAAAGTCTGTAAAAATGCTGGAAGGTATACAGCCGAACCCAGGTATATCAGACTAGAAGAGGATTGCAAAATAGTTCAAATATCGCTAATTCGATACATAATAATGGCAGAGAAAAGCCTGTTGTACTTTTTGCTTTAAAGGGACTATGAAACAAATTTATTGAGATTATGTAAAGATAGGCAATCCATCACTCGTCACTCCAGTGCAAGAATTTTTGAGCTAGCATCAATAACAACGAAGTTATAGGCGATTAAAAATCACCCTCCTCCTCTCCCCCCTCAACTCGTACGCGCGGGGCACCATAAAAAAATAAAGAAAACAGCTCCGGGATTGGGCTCCGCCCATGAAAACGTCATTCGCTGACGTTCGGTTTACAACTTCCGGTTGTCGCACTCGCGAGGAGCAGCGTGCGTCGGCAGTGTCTCTCCGGTCTCGGCGCTTTCTTGGATTGCGGCGCGCGTCGGGTTTCTTTGCTAGTTGGCAGAATGGACCCGGACCTGTTCCCGGCTCACACAATGTTTTATTTTTTTGTGCGCTGGTTCGGCCGTCACACCGATGCTGCCAAGTCTTGGTGTGAAACACCGTGCATATACTGAGCCTAGCTCTCGAATGATGTTGGACACCCGGCTGCGGGATCGCAAAATCGCGCCGCCTGACTTAGAACACAAGGAACATACGGTATTACGGTCGTAAAACGGACGGGAGAGTCAAAGAAGGTCGGGACCGAGTCTGCATGTCGAAGCAGCAGCCGAATGTGAACAGCAGCAGTACGTAGCCGTCAGGCCAAGGCCCTCCGCGACAGCTAACGCTTCGAATTCGTCCTGTGCCCTAAGTAAATGCGGCACCTTTTTTTAAGTTCTCGTAGATAAAATTGTCTTCCATCGCAGATCATATCGTGTAAACGTCCATACCGATCGCTGTAAGCTGGAAACTCACCTTCCCGGCGGGAAGAAACAGTGTCGGCAGCGACTTCGGTCGAAGCTTCAGGTGCTTGACATGCATGCCTGACTATCGAACGAGCGCTGGATTATAGTAGTAAGCGTCAGGTGCGAAGTGTCGACCGCAAACGCGGAGTCTTCGGCGTGCGTGCGACGCTGGCAGTCCGATGCGCTCCATCCAGGCTGCTCGCTCACGCACATCTCTAGGAGTAACATGCCTGAGTTCAACACCTCGCCAGTCACTGGGTTTGCAGCCGACGACACAGCACGGCGTATTCATCTTGGGCGGTCGAAAAAGGCACTGCTAGTGGCTCCCGAACTCGCGACAGAAAGAGGCGGCAGAGGTAAATTAAAACCATATGCGCGAAGGCAATGCCCTCGCTCGCGCTTGCCCCAGGGGGTCGCGCGGCAGCTCGAGCAGACGATTTTCACCGCTACCGGAAGTGTGCCCGTGACGTCGAAGCTGCCGCGGCTCTAGCGAATGACAGCGTGTGGTGGCCTGCCGACGTCATGGGACTAGTGACGTCTATCTTCCCGGTTTTGGTTTCAGAATTGCTCCCTACGAAGACACCAAGCGGCCCGCGAATTTTGAAAAACACGGTTTTTAAAAATTCATAATAAATTGCCGGCTGAGTTCCGAAGACTCATACTTGGTGTCAATGCTTCTGAGCATCACTTCTAACATTTACAAGCGGCTTTTAATTCTTTTCATGGTCCCTTTAAACTGGAAAAAAAAACGATAAAAGTAAGCAGAATTAAATTTTAGAAATTTGGTTTTAGCCAAAAAAAAAGCTCAGAATTCTCGACATTCATGCCACAAATTCCACTGATTAAAAGGAGAAAATCAACAAGGTACAGAAGGCAGAGGCAGGCTGAGATGGTGGTATTAGATTAAGTGGCACAGTTGTGTCTTTTGAGGCCCTGCGCCTTCGTGCCCCTACCTTGCTTGCCTCCTTGCCAAACTTGTCTGCTAACGTAGCACTGCCGATTCACTGTCATCACTTGCTTAGGGCAGTTACTTGGTTATGAAGGTTTCTCCACTGCACGTAACTGACACAAAACTATGCACGAGCGTCACGAAAAAGTGCCATGTTCTGGCTACTGGACGGTGCAGCACCAGTTCCACTGTTCTTCAGACCACGTGATGCCTCACCCTCTCATTCACCCTCTCGCTGAACCCAGCGCAACAACACAACAAAAACATGACAGCCCAGTTTTTAGAAGTTCCCTGTGCTCCGTGGTCCCCTGGTGGGCAGCCCTTAGATTTTCTTGGGTGCAGCGTGATCCACCAGTGAGCCTCCAGCAAAGTCAACTTACTGGAACCGACAACAGATGCCAGTAGCAACCATGCATGCGTGTTTTGTGCAGGTTCTTCACAAAATCTGAGCTGGCCCACAGCTTCACAGCCCCACTCAGTATTTTATGCCACACAGCAGGGATACACAACGTGACCCCACGAAACAGTAAACGTGTTAACTTCCGTTAATCATTTTTTGGCAACATTCCCTTTTAGAAGCACAGCTTTATGTGAAGTCTTGGAAGAAGTTTAAGGAAAGCAAATTTTAGGAGAAAAAAAAAAAGATATTTCTGTGGGGTTAGGCAAAGGAGGTCAATGAAAAGCATACAGATAGGAGAGGAAATCCGTGCTGCATCTGCTATTTTTTTTTTTCTGTGAGTCTGCATCCTGCAAGCTTTTGTTCATTATTCTATGACCACTTGCACATTGACCACTGGTGAATCAACTTCTCATGCTAATACAGGGGCCAAGATGTACTCTAAATGACTTCTGATCACGCAGGAATACCATGAAAGAAGCCAACAGCCACAGAAACCAAGGGGCACAGGGGATTTTTAATTAATTTATTTATTTTGTGGTGTTGATCAATTTAGAATATTACTGAATATGTTATCGCATAAAGCTAATTAAGCTAATTGATTAGAAATGTAACAATACCATGTTACATCACCAATAAAAAAAAGGTATAATAGCAAAAAACACCACCCCTCAACACACAATAAAGGTCGCAAGACGTGTTCTTGGCAATACCATGTAAATATGCCATTTGCTATACAACAGTCTTTCAACCCCAATGAGTGTAGTGGTTTCAGTGGCAATTTTATCCCCAATGTTTTTCCGACTGGCAGTCAAAGTGAAAACAATGCAGTTTTTTTCCCGCAGTGGGAGGCACTCACCTCAGGCGGCTTCGCAAGATGTTCTTCTCGTCGCGGTGTTGGCGGTGTGCTACCTCAAGGGCGTCCAGACAGCGCTTGTGGCGTATCTGCTCACGCTCCACACGTACCTGCGAAAGAGAGAGCAGCTGCTGCATGGCCACTAACCCTTGCCTTGCTCCCCCGAGGTCAAACGAGTACTATGCTCAGTCAGAAGGCAAAAATTTCGAGGCTGTGGAAAAAAAAAAAAAGCAGCCAATGTTTGATGTGCAGAGTAAAGGTACACCTTCAATTGGCCACTCAGATTTGTAGCTGTGTAAATCATTTACTGCAGGTCCAACCTTTCTTCTCAAGCCAATCCAGGCTCGATGCAATGGACCTTTTAACACGACAGCGTTAAGGGCCCCGTGTCGCAGAAAAGCCGGTGTCGGCAGCAGTGGCCGTGAGCAGAAAATAATCCCAGAAGCATTAATAAATAAAACTGAGTAGGAAATTGGTCGAGGTGGGAAATCGAACCAGGGTCTCCGGAGTGCGAGACGAGCACGCTAACCACACCACCATGCCAGCTCGATGGTTTGGAATGAACAAAGGCGCATCTAGTGAATACGGTGTTGTCTTAGAAGGGTGCTTTGGAGACATGTACTGTGGTGTATATTAGTAAATATGAGCATGGAAATTACAGAAGTCGCAGTTAAGCGAGTAGCAAAGTATGTTTCCGCTACTTTTCCTCTTCACTTGGCGTGCACGTAGTGCCATCAGGCAGTGCCTACTGAAACCACTCTCTCCTCCTCCTCCTCGCAACGTACGCCACTGCCCCAACAGAAAGCGCGCGACGGCGGCGCCTCCCGCTCGTCTCGTTCGGGCGCAGTGGGGCCGTGTGGAGACGCACGAATCACGCGGTGAGCGGCGAACAACGCAGAGCACATCCAAGGCGCGTTCACCACGAAGCTCGCGGCTTGCTGCCCGTTCGTTCGGCAAGGAAGCTATGCTGGTGTTCGTGGCATTGGGTTTGTTGAGAACGATGTGCTGACGAACTACGACTGCAACGTGAGTTTAGGTGTGAAGTGAGAAAGAAAAGGAATAAGAAGTGGAAAAAGGAGGAGAAGACGCTATCGCATCTACTCTTAAGGCGAAGCTTAAGCGTCCTCCTAATTTTTTCCACACACTGCTGGGCACGTGTGTCCATATATGGATCACGCGCACCTGCTCTGGCTAGACAAAGCCAGAACACTCTTAAATACTGCCCTAAAGTGAGACCAAGAAGCTGTTTCTAAAGGGATCTACAACAGTGACGCCCTCTCGCCTCCCTTTGCCACACGGCAAATCTGTGTCTGCAAATGGCAGCCTCTGGAGGGGTGCGCTGCTAGAAAAAGGCCCACTGGTGGAACAGGCTCCTTCCCATTCTTGAAACCAAGCTTTCGAGAATAACACATGAGGTTGTAATCAGAATCTCAACCACATTCATGGTTACGATAACAGGTGTGCAAACATCAAGTTCTTGGTTCCGAACTGAACTGAATATCGCTTAATAGTTCCAGATATCATCACAGGTTTTGAATAGTTTCAAGCATCTACAGAGGTAGTTTAAAGTAAAAACAAACACTTTCCAAAAAACACAGCTATGAAATGAAACAGATGCACTGGAAATTTTGTTTTCACCCTTTATGAAACATTTAGTATACCTGTACGGCCCACCAAGCATTAATTAACCCCTGGGCTTGGAAGAGCCAGGCTTGCCATAAGCAGACCATCATTTCTGGCTCAGCCCAGCTTGTGTGTTTTGTGGCACTCTGTGTCCGGCTTAAGGCGAGTTGGGCTCGTCCAAAGCATTTTCTTGGTTTGCCGACAGATGGTAGCATGAGCAATAAATGACCGTTTTGGTACCATATCCAAAAGAAAAAAAAATGTGTCCATTAGAGAGTTAAGGTTTGGTTTGGTTTATGGTTTATCGCGGTTTATCGGGGGACGCCGTAGTGAAGGGCTCCGGAAATTTCGACCACCCATGGTGTTCTTTAACGTGCACTGACATCGCACAGTACACGGACCTCTGGAATTTCACCTCCATCAAAATTCGACCGCCGTGGCCAAGATCAAACCTATGTCTTTCAGGTCAGCAGCCAAGTGCCATAACCACTGAGCCACCGTGGCAGGTGTTAGAGAGTTAAGGGAGGGAGAATCTAGTAACAGCAATAAGCTTGTTGTGGACTAGCTAATACCTTGTTTACGACTTGATGAACAATATAATTCGTTCAGAGACTTTAGGGGGACACTATCCTAACGAGTGAACTTTTTAACCGCTTGCTCTATATCACTGCTGGGTCCATCTCTGCCAAATTTCATTATTCAAAAATAAGTACGAAACACATTATGCAACCTTCATGACAAGGATGACTATGCTTGCATAGCAAAACTGCTGTTTGAAAAATAAGGGTAATTTTCCCAGTTTTTTTAGTTATATGGCCTTAGGAATGTCCAGAGTACACAACTGTGGAATTGTGTTGCTTAGTTTCACTGTATTTTGAAAGAATGCTTCATTTTGCACCGTTTCTTTAAACTCATTTTTCAGTACGGAAAAAAAAGGAAAAAATAACCGCGTGCTCAGTTGTGTTCTTCACAAAATTTCCTTCCTGAAAGCCAGCTACAACGCTAATATATAAGGTGATGAGAAAAATGGAATCACAAGATTGAAAATCCCCTCACTTTATTGTCAGCGCTGCAGAGTTTAAAAAAAGCCCCCAACCAAATGATAAAATTTGGCAGAGATGGTCCCAGGACTGATATACATAAAAAAGCACCCAAGCTTTAATGAAATCGAGCAAGTGGTTCAAAACTTCAATGCTGACAAAGAAAGCACAATGGACACATATGCTACAACCCAGGCTACAACGCTAGCTCAGGCTAATGGATAGGCTTGAAACTCAGTTGAGGACAGTGCAGAGAGCTATGGAAAGGACAATGATAGCCATAACATTGGAAGAGAGCGGAATGGGTCAGGGAACCAATGCAAGGCAATGATGTCCTAGTGAAAATCAAGAAGAAGAAATGGGCACAGGCAGGGCATGTAATGCGAAGCAAGATAACCAACAGCCCCCTTCGGTAAGGGAGTGGATTCCAAGGAAATGTAGACATAGCAGAGAGTCTGATGGGCAGATGAGATTAGAAGTTTGCAGAAATAAGGCAGCCACAGCTGGCAAACAACAGGATTAAAGATACATGGGAGAGCCCTTTGTCCTGCAGTGGATGTGAGTGGGCTGATCATGATGATGGTACCAACAGGCAAAAAACGTAACCCATATTTTAAATTACACCACTCTAGAGCAGCTTTACGTGTTTTCACTGAAACACTTCTGAACATGATAAGTAAAACCTCCTAAATGCCAGACAATGTGCTGATAACACCTAAGTGACATATAGCTGGTCTACGCTGTGTAGATCCTTAATTCTCTGGTCACACGTGGCAAGGTCCCTAGTGTGGTCCCTGGGGGCTGCCATCTTGGGGATGTGACGTCACGCGCCGACTCACACTGCCCATGTGACGCACCTGCCTTTGCCCCCCTCGCCCCTGCGCACATTGTGCCGAAGGAAAATAGGCTCTTGTGGCCCTACAATGCATTCCCTCATCTGATGAGGGCGATCCCTTTCACTCTCAGGGCACAATGTGCCACACTGCCTGCATCTCATCTGTCTTTTTCTCTACCGACTGAGAAAAGGCCGGCAGCATGCAGTTCAGGGGCCTTTCCGTGCGTTTCCCCTCAAAACCGTGACAACCCCCCAGTGCTTGTACGTACTGCGCATATTTGGGCATTAAACCCATTTTCCTGTTTCTGCCTGAGGCCTTCTCTGCACCATGCTCATGAGTCAACAAACCCACTGCGGTGTCCCTCGTATGCTGCAAAGCGGGAAAGCTACATACCTGAGAGGGCCTTAGCTAGCTCGGTAAGGGCATCACATGGCACAGATCCCTGCAACATGTCATGAAAAACCTGAAAAACTTCATCAAAAAATTGTTTGCAGTTTCTTGCGTGTTTTCAAATACCTGCCCGTTCTTAGCACTGCTATCACATCATGACAGAAGGATGGCACGTTTTAGCCAGATGGGTTCTGTCAGCAGCACTGACCCAAGGTGCTGCTGGACGAAAGCAAGCTGAGCAAGCGTGGTGAGTTGCACACATAACCTGGCGGTATTCAAGCGATGGACCAGGGAAAAAAAAACGTATACTGAAGCACTATCATGGGCAACTTGTCCTGCTTGCTGGCAATGATGTGCAGTGTAGTGATCTGTAGTGTCCAATGCAGTAGGAACAACTAAAGGAGAAAGAAGGGTTCGGAAGCGCTGAATGGCAATTTTTGATTGCCGAAAACTTTAACGACACAAACTACCTTTGAAAAATTTTTCTGGTAGATGATTCCACAAGGAGTCGCCTTTCATGCTAAACATACTTAGCAAGTTCAATCAAATATGCTTCCAAGCATCTTCACTACGCTCTGCAAAAAACAGTAGGCCTACAATCTATTCATGCTATTACATAATGATGTTCGTGCATTGCACTTTTGTCTTGTGTTGGTGATGCGTTTTGTTGCTGCATGTCTGGTTGCTGTTGGCTCTTGTGCAATGCTGTGAAACTGGCCTATAAGACACTTTAAACCTATAAAAGCAAGCATGTAATACACATGTCTGGAAATCAGTTGTGCCTTAGAATGACAGTGCAGATATCAAGGAAGAAAAATGCAATCAAAACCAGCACAGAATGAGCTGAAATGTGTTTAGAAAATTTGCTAGCATGGAGAGGCAATGGGAGGTGCCACAACAGAGAAGGGCCTTTTTCTAGCATTGGACTCGGCTGATGACAATGACGCTACCGTGTGCCTGCACATTCTCAGCCCCCGAGTTTTGTTTTGGTTTGGTTTATTGGGGCTTAACGTCCCAAAGCGACTGAGGACCAAGATATCATGCTGATGGCTCTAGCTAGCTGTACGAAGCAAATGCACCAGGAGCACAGTGACACACACACAGATGCGGCCAGTACCAGCGACTGGCATGCCTGGCTCTTCAGAAGTGTTCAAAGCTGGGCCACACCAGCACTTGGTTACACACATCTGCAATATGTAGACTACACACCACCCATCTGTCTTCTTTCAGAGCACACAGCAATGCTTTACACCGTATTAAAAAAAAAAAAATAAGCAGTCAGGCGAAAGTCAAGCAGTGAGCCAACTGAGCACGGCGTTTCCTCCGACATGACTGCAGCTTCTGACGCAAGATCTGAGCAGCGGGCAGCAAAGCTGAAACTTCTTGCCAAAAAGCAAGTGAGTTCCACAGACATTTTGAGTGGGCTGAAATCTTGTTAATTTGAATGCGATTAACCTAAATGTCAGGTTTATTCAAACTGATGCTTCAGACCCATCAGAGTCCCGTGTATTCCAATGACAGAAAATGCCAAGTAAATCAAATGCTTGAGCACCATGCGGGTGCTTAACTTGCAAATTGGTCGCACAGACAGCCTGCCTCGGCTGATGAGCCATGACTGCCTTGCCTCCAACTCAGCAGCAAGTGGTCACACGACTGTCCTGAATGCACAGTTACCTCAGTAGTGCTTCACCTCCTATGCAAGTTACAGAAATGGAAGGCCCATACACCTACTCGACCACACCAGCATGGGTGCCTGAAAGGAATTTGCAAGCCGAGGCTGGCATGAGTCATCATCATCACCAGCATAACTGCATCAACTGAAGGGCAAAGGCCTCTCCCACATCCCTCCAATCAACTCTGTCCTATGCCAATACTATGAGTCACTGGGAGCCTCTTCCACCTAGGCTTGTTTGCCTTCCTCGTTGTCGCAACAGCAGGGAACTGTGGCCCGGCAACCAGTTATAAGCAAATCAGGCATGCCCCAAATCCACTGCATGAGGATGACTGTGCAAAAGACGCAAAGCACAAACACCAACTCAACGCAGTTACTCTGCGTGCATTGTTTTTGTTTACTTTGGGCCAATTCCCTAAGCATATGTGACAAGTCCTATGGTCTTGTCCTAGAAGAGGTCTCTCCTAATGCACCCATGACATGGCTTCCAAGTACTGGAAGATAGACACATTACATGAAAGCTATACCAAGAGGGTGTGTGATCGCTGAAACAATATTCCAGCTGCACAAGACTACCATGCAGACTGCCTTGTGTGCCCACACACAAGAGGCAGACACCAGCTCAAACAGCAGAGAGCAAGAACAGCAAGTACTGCCCACCTCTTGGTAGCCCAGCTCCCTTTCCAGCCCGGCCACCATTGCCTCTTTCTCCTTCAGGCACAGATTCAGGTGCTGCAGGAAAACACGGTACAGTAGACTCCCGTTAAGAAGAATTCTCGCACCAGACAAACAATGTGAGAACATTTAGTTGCGTTCCCAGAGACATAATGTAAAAATGTCGGCCTAATACAAAACCGCGTCGCATGACCCTCGGTTAAAACTGAACTATCGCAACGACCACGAATGACGGCAACTCGGTACTCGTGAAGCATCCACGCAGCGGTCCCGAGGAAAGCGGTAAGTCGAAAATAAAAAGAATGCTTCCCCCACAAAGAGCACCTCCACAGAACTTCCCTGAGCATGTGAGCAAAGGTGTGGGGATGCTCTCTTGCAGTGGTGCATTTCTTGTGAGGAAGCGTTTTTGCAGGAAAGCGTAGGTAGCGCTTGTTAATCCCCATACGTGTCTCCTTCCTTGTCCTTAGTCTCCTTTTTTGTGCCGATTTCTTCACAATATGCATAACCAACTAGCCCGACAGCATGCCCTTCAGATCCCACCGAAATTGCTGCTAGGACACAAGATTCACTCCTGCCTGGGCGTGAACCTTGACACGTATCCACCCTAGCCCACTGGTGGTCACCAGGCACTGTCAGTGGCACAGCAGGGCGTCGTATGGCCACCATAAACATCCCAGAGGGACCCATGCAGTGGCATCACAACCAAACTCGTCTCGGGATGTTCTCAAGTATATTCTGAAGAACACAGTGCCAAAGTCTGCTCCTGAGGTGCCTCTTCAGGTAAAGCACCCAGAGTATGAAGAGCCCCGACAGTGTCCAGACACAGCTAGCCTGCTAGTCCCAGCCATCAGTTCTCTAATTGCAGTTTTGCACTGCTCAAAGCGGACACCAAAACCTGTCCACAGGTCTACAGGTTGAACTTGTAAAGAAAGGAGAGCGATCCTTGAGGAGCTTTACCTTCAGTGTATCACGGGAGGTTATCTTCAGCATTATTTACCTGGAGGGGGAATGGTAATTCTAGTACCACCTCGTTACTGTCATCATGAGTGGTGCATGCGACGTCACTGATCCCTACCCTATGTATATATCCCCTTCCATTGATTGTTGTTCTGCGTGGTATATACCGCACTAAGAGTGTGGTTCCTAACAGGCCAGCTTTTCGGTGCTGCGGCAGAGTTGGGGGTTGTGCTGATACTTTGGGGGCTGGTGCAATGTTCTGCACTGCATCCTTCTGTCTAATAAATGTATGCGCTCTCAATTAACTGCACTTCCCCTCTTTCGCCGACCTACTGGATGCTTACTTTATGTCCTTAATAAAGTTCCTTACTACTGCCCTCTTTCAGAGTGAGAGCGTAGGTTCGCAGTGAAGTCTGGTTGTGCCATCAGCCTGCTCTGGCCCAAACCCGTGGTGGTATGTGGGCAAGGCACACTCAGGCTTGTCAGATACCACAGGCTTATACAGTTTTTGAGCTGACACGGCATCGCAACATGTTTTTTCGTCGTGTTGAGGTACAGTAATCCCTCGTTATAACGAAATCGCTTTACTCGAAATATCGCTTTATTCGAAATTTCTTCCGGTCCCGACCCAAACGCATGCATTTTAAGCCGCATTACTCGAAGCGCACGAAGAGCTTGACCCGCTTAGAGCGAAGTGGCGAGCGGAGGCATCGCCGCCGCCGAGCGTAGGCATCGCCGCCGTGGCGGCGACCCTTTGCGCATGCAGTGCCAAATTAATACCGCCGACGAATTAGACTCATGCAGGGACAGAACAGGCCAAAAAAGTACCAAACCCACGATCGATGACCTGCCTAGTAACGGGCACCAAGAGAGTGCCGAGTGTCCCTGCTCAGCGGGGCCAAATTCCATGGTGCAGCGCGCCCGAACCGTTAATCTCTGTCGGAAGCACATTCCTGGTGTTCCTCGTGACAGAATCCATACGAAAATAAAGTTTTCCTCGCGCTTTGCGATGCCAGAAAACCGCGGTGTCTTGGATGCGGAAAAGTGGCCGGTCATGCTCGATTCGCGCCATTCGACTAGACAAACGGTCTAAATGCGTGGTAGGGTCACTGAATTTTGTTGTTACGGCAGGAACACATGCGCGAAAAGCGAGCGCGATTCACCGCGGCGCGAGGTTCCTAACGGCGCCGCAGCGTCCGATCGCAGCGCGCCGCTTGCGTCCAACCTGCTAGATGTCAACGACGGGCCGCCCGCGACAAACGCGACGACGGGAAGCGGGAGCCAACGCGAGCGCGGAGAGCGGCAGCGTCATGATGACGTAGGGTGCGCTCCTTTGAGCTGGGCCGGCGTGCGGGCCGGCCTGCCCACGGCTGGTCTCGACGCGCGCGAGCGAGCGAGCGCGTCGAGACCGGCCGAGGCCTGTCGGCCTGTCGATCAGCCTGGATCCCGTCTGGATCACAAAAATGAGCTAAAGCTTGTTCTTGATATAGATAATGAACTCTGGTAAGTGCAAGCTCGTTAATTCGAACTACACTGCTTGGTCCGGCCAAGCTCCATATAGATCTGTGTATAAAAAAGCCCGTTAATTCGAAAGCGAGTCGGTTCCGCTACGGATAATTCGAACTACGCGCCGCCGCGCCTGTGCGGCTTGGCGCACAGCACGTGGCCAAAAAAAAAAAAAAGCACCTCCCGCATAGTTCGAGGCTGCGGAAGTCCTAAACGGGGACAGAAGATGGAACCAGATAAAACCGTGGATGAGTGGTTAAAGCCGACATGGCGCCATCACCGGCGCGGCGGCCGGCGGCACCGGAGTATATAGGGGTTGGCGGCGGCGGTGGCGGCTGCCTACCCTCGTCTCCGCGCAACCTCCGGAACTCGCAACTAAATACTCGTTAATTCGGAAATACAGATAAGTACTGTCGGCGCGGTCCCAGCCAACGCCCGTGAAAGGCTATGACTTCGGATGGGCGCTACAAATTACGTGCGAAAAACTTTTTTTTTTCTTTGCACTCGTCTATCCTTCCACCCATCAGTCGCCAATGGAAGCACGCGGTCCGCCGCGATCATGACGCCGGCTTGTAGCATCGTTCGCTGCAAAAGGCGTTTGCTGCTGCTATCGCGGGTTCCAATGATTGAGTGGCAGTAGACGGCGTCCGCCCCAATCGCCCACAGCACGATAAGGCGAGCGTACTGAAAACGAGGCTTCCACAACCGGACAAGCGTTGGCACTCTGCCAAGTTCACTTCCCCCTTGCTAGAGCTAACGCCAAAAGTAAACACACCGTGATGTTATCGCTGCGCAGCATCTTGGCGCGCCGCCAAGAAATGCGTTGCGGACCGTGACGGCGCGGAACGAGGGACACATTTTTTTTTTTTTCAAATTCTTTGGCAAAAATCGGGGGTGGGTGGGTTCATTATGCGAGTGGGTTCGTTGCGCGAGTAAATACGAGACATATACCGTGATTCAAATGGTTCTTGCCGGTTTTTTCGCGGCCATTCGATAATTCGAACATCGGATAATTCGAACTGTTTTCCCGGTCTCGTGAAATTCGAATTAACGAGCTTTTACTTATAAGCAATTTGAAAACTGTATCATCTTTGAGGATCGCTGACCAATACTGAGTTGCTGGTAGAAGTAACAAATGTGCTACGAGCAAATTTTGTAGCGAAAGCTACATTGGCCACGAACTTGCAATTTCGCTGTGGCGGTGCTCCGAGGAGGCACAGAGACCGACCTTGAGCCGTAGCCTAGCAACCGCCGCAGCTGGCGGATGACGCCGCGCGGCGTCCGCCAGCTGCGGCGGTTGCTAGGCTACGGCTCAAGGTCATCCGCCAGCCTCCTCGCAGTTGTGGCACAATTAAATCTCGACTGTTATAGCTTTTTTCGAGCGGTCGCTTATATCGAATTATCGTTTATAACGAATTTTATCGCCGTCCCGCTGACTTCGTTATAACGAGGGATTACTGTATAAGATGAGTACTCCCAGGGATCTATGAATGTAAAGTAGAGAATGACCTTCTGCATTTACAGGATTTAAGCCATTACGCATTCGCCTGATACCATTAACCGCTCCAATTTTTTTGAACAGGGCTCTGACCATGTCAGTGCTAAATCTGATATGTCAGTGCCTGCTTCTCTGTTCCTACTAGTAGGGCGAATAAAGGTTTTAATTATGTGAGGTTAAAAAACAAAAACTGATCACAGTTCAGCAAGCTCTTGGCACACAAAAGAAGGATTCCCAGGATGTGTAGAAACAGACAATGAAGTCCTCCAAGTAGAATCAACCTAGCAGAAAGATTAGAGGCTATTGTTCTCTGCACCTTTAGCTAGCGCTCCCTTCTTTCACTGCTGCTTCTCCCTGCCCAAGGTTAGCACCTGACAACGCATGGTTGCAAACTGAACAAAAAATTGCCGATGCCTAAGTTACTTCCTAATGCGAAATTTGAGCACAGCTCATCAGCTGTTTCAGCTATTCGATAGATTGAGGCAAAGAATTCCAGCAAGGCATGCATGTACAATTAAACACAACTTGTTATTTTTCACATATTTTGCTTCAAGAAACACACCACTAACAGTTCTTGATTGTCACAAAGGATGCTTTGTGGACGGAGAAATAGGTGGATATATGCTCGACTTGCTGCACCAATGCCTGGTTCCCAAAGACGAGGTCTGCGCAAGTATTTCACGAGGTTGTCACAGCTGTGGGAGCCATTACGAGCAAGAGGAACGGGATGTTCTCCCGCATAAGCAGTAAGAAATTCCCCACTTGTCTTTATATCTACATTAAAGTCCCCACCCGCCCTGCCACCCTGGCAGGTGGCAGTATTTCTGGCACAACGCTGTCAATGCCAAAGCATGCAGCGCACATCTTCCACTATCGCAACATAGCATAAAGCACGATTGAGGTGTCCACTGTTCCAAGAGGGCAGTTATGTGCCTTCCCTCTGGTCCAGGTGTCCACCAAGATGTGTGAGACAGATACTGCGCATTTACTTTCCTCAAAAACCAATTTAAAAATTTTACCCTCTGCTTTCCAAGCCTCCGCTCTATTGGTTTCGAAGCTGTGGGAGACAGATACTGTGCATTTCCCTTCCTCACAAAAATACCGAAGACACTTTGGAAATTCTAAAGTGTGCTTGGCGAAAGCCTTGAGGTCTACCCACTGCTGCTTCTCTGAACTGCTTGGCGTGGAATCACTGGGCCGCTTCGGAGCCATGAGTCTCACTCACTCGACTGCAACGAGACGTCTGGCAAAGGAGCGGCGGTGTAGCTGCCACCGCCGATGCACGCGCGCTCATTCTACCGCTACTGTGCGACGTCACAGTTGCTATGCACAGCTGCGCCCACCACTGGTGCGCTGGTTGCTAAGGAGGCGAGGAGGTGGTGCTTTTACTTTCTCCTTTTCAAGCTCCCGCTCCATTGCTTTCGCAGCTTAAAGGGTGTCCACTGCTGGTTACAACGGACAACAGCGACGGCGACACCGCGAAACACAGAAACGGGCGCCAAAGAGCTGCACTCTAAAAGAAGAAGCCACCACACCTTTACAAGGTCATCACTGGCTGGGCACGAGTGCAGCTCTTCAGAGAAGATGTGGACCACCTGTTCCCAAACGCGATGAATCATCCTGGAGACCTGCCAGAAAAAAAAGAAAGAGCTCCAGTAAGTGCACGAACACCTCCACAGCCACAGATCACTTCCATCGCACTGCAGTGCAAGGCCTGGGAGTAAAACAGGACTACTACTGAAATCAATAGCGTTGCTTTCGCATCCTTGTTTAGTGAAAATCAGCATCGACCATGAAGGCATCGTGTGCTTTGTATACCTGAAAGTAGCAAGCACGGAGTGAAGAAGGTGTGCTGTGCTAATGCACAGGACCAAAACGAAAAAAATGCTTGCTTTCCACTTCATCCTGCAGTGCCACCACAAGTGCAGGCATCTGAAAGAAGACAAGGTGTCGGGCATGCACAGCATGAGAACATCTGTGGCTCTCGGACACAGCCTGTGCCTTCATCAGATGGCGCCCCTGCTCCGCATCAGACTTATGTAGGCGCTGCTCATGAATGCGGGAAGTCGCCCACATTTACTGAAGGCAGCCTGCAGTACGACGAGAAGCGGCAGCCAGCCAACAGACGCATCAGCTTTGCTCAAGAGCCATGCACAATCTCATGCCATGCATGCTCGACACCTTGTCGTCTTTCAAGTGCCAGCACTTGAGTGACACTACAGCCCCTACAGAATGTACAGTCAGGCCAGAATGAAACGCAAACAGCGCCTGTAAACAAAACAAAATATTTTGCTTGTGTACTTCCAGCTGCAATACACACTACCCTGATTCACGTGCCTGGGTAAAGGGTCCACTGAGGTACATGTTCACAAAAACAGTTATAAAGAATACCTCGCTGCAAAGTAGGAAGGTACAGCACATGTGTGTTCGCGTTTCAATCGAGCCTGACTGTACAACAACCTGCTAATTTTGTAGGTAAGCTAAATGTATTGTGCGCACGTTAGTTCAGCACAGTCTATGCATATATGGAGGCTGCCCATCGTGCTACTCTGAAACTAAGCTCACAAGTCTGGCAGCAGCATTTGCAGCAATCCCATCACCGCCACCATGAAAAAAAAAGCGCTCAAAATTCACCCTGGACAACACATCTCTCTGTGCATGATAGGCAAAAAAAAACAATGGGTGCAAGCCACACGCCAGACACTTGAATGCAAGCCGTGCAGCCCTCACTAGTTGGGTTTCTACTGTGGGCAGCAATGGCAGCGTTGTACAGTCAAACCAGTTTTCAAGTACAGCGAAATCTCGCTTAGCAGTACATCGCAGGGCAGCAGAAAAACTATGTGCAAAGTGGCAGTACGTCCCAAATGAAAACAGCCAAAATATATATCCACTGACTGGTGGTGGTGGTGGTGGCATACCCCCTTGCACAGTTGAGAGGGAACAAGGTATAAGCATTCAGTTATTCATTACTTCGTAATTATGGGTGACAAAGCAGTCTTTTTTTTACAACTACAGTCAAGCCCACTTATAACAATATTCAAGTGCCATGGAAATACCATTGTTATAACCAATAATTGTTATAACAGGGTTGTGCCGAAAAAAAAGAAAAGATGACAAACTTCAGAGCATTTATTGACAGCAAAAACCAGGAGGGGTTTGATTGTTCTAATGGCTGTAAAAGCTCGTTAATTTAAACTTCACGGAACCGGAACAATGTTCACCGATGACCAAAGCACCGCCATCACTGCACCACTGGGAGCTTCGCACACCTCCACGTCACAGGAATCAAGCCAGCTTTCCGGAAGTGATTCTTACGGGAAATCCAAGAAGCATGCAGAACTAAGGGTGCGGTGCCAACTGACAAGATAAAAACCGCGCTGGCTGCACGTACACGCACTGCACTGACTGATTGGGGGCACGCATGGCGCGCGTAGCCAATGCAGCAATGTTGCAGCTCGCCTGACGCAATGATTCCTGCCCCTGGGACACGGGAAATTTGTGAAGCGGGGACCGTGGAGAAGTTAGCGAAGAACCGCGGAAGATGGGACAACGTATGCGCTACCGGCGCCAGCCATAGCTCAGTGTAAAAACAAAGAAAAACTCGTCTGCACATTTTTTTTCTGCGAGCGGCGCACCCCTCAGAAATATTGCTCCGCCGAGGCTCCCTATCATGCTCCCTACTTTCTTCTCTGCATGGGCCCTTTTTTTGGGGGGTTTGGTTTGGTTTATTGGGGTTTAACGTCCCAAAGCAACTAAGGCTATGAGGGACACCGTAGTGAAGGGCTTCGGAAATTTCGACCGCCTGGGGTTCTTTAACGTGCCCTGACATCGCACAGCACATGGGCCTCTAGAATTTCGCCTTCATCGAAATTCAGCCGCCGCGGCCGGGATCGAACCCGCGTCTTTTGGGCCAGCAGCCGAGCGCCGTAACCACTGAGCCACCACGGCGGTGGCTCAGTGGTTACGGCGCAGGTTCGATCCTGGCCGCGGCAGTTAAATTTCGATGAAGGCGAAATACTCGAGGCCCGTGTGCTGTGCAATGTTAGTGCACATTAAAGAACCCCAGGTGGTCGAAATTTCCGGAGCCCTTCACTACGGCGTCCCTCATAGCCCGAGTTGCTTTGGGACGTTAAACCCCAATAAACCAATAAACCAAACCAATGGGCCTTTTGCTCAGGGGAACGCATTCACAGATTCTTTTGCTTTCGTGGCATCGCTGCGCCGGCTTAGTCCATTGGTCGGCCCCATACGCGAGCGCTTTTGTGTTGTAAGCATGGTTTTGCTGGTGTGGTTGTAGCATTTCATTGTTTTTTTTTCTATAATGGTTGACACTCAAGTACCAGATTTAATTGTTATAACCAATAATGTGCCTTGACAGCATTGCTATAAGCAGTTTATTTTACCATAGAACACATGGTAAAGCTGATGGTGCCATGACAGACCATTGTTATATCCAATATATTGTTATAATCAGTATTGTTATAAGTGGACTTGACTGTAGTTTTCATCTTGGCATACATAATATCCAATAGTCATTCTAAACTTTAGCAGAGAAATAACCAGAAAATTTGCATTTTTCTGCAAATTGGCTGTTTTCTTCCATTGTACACGGGGTTACGTTGGCACCCCAGGCTACCAGGGGTCGGAAGGGGAGAATGTATTCGGCAAGGTCGCAAGGTTGCTCTCTCTCCTGGCATGTCAGCCCCTGCAAGCGTGCTTGTCGCATGCTGCGCAGTAATATCAGTATCGATGCAACACCGCACTCTATGCAATAGGAGCCCCGGTGAAGCTTCCTTGCAATGTGCTACGTAGTTCTTAGATGTTTTAAGAGGGACAACTTCAGTCTCGTAAAAAGAAATGTGGCTTTCATGACCCCCTTGATAGACCTTTGTTAGTGTATTTTCTGTGAGGCCAAATTGAAGTCTTTGTGCTATAAGAAACAAACTGCCAGCCTCTACTTAATGGTGAAGATTTTGTCGGTGTTACCAGCTATATCCCAAATGACCAGAAATCCTACACCTACTTCTTGCCTCTCCAGTAAACTGCGACCGCACAGTGCGTGCCCCCCCCCCCCCCCCGTTCACTCCCCCTTCAATGTTTTAGGTGACTAATTTATCCTCTTACCTCATTAAGCCCTCATGAAAACACATTTAATGGCTTCTGTTTAATGGCTTCTGTTCTGTTAAGTTCCGTTAGCACACCTAGGCATGCCTCAATCAAAGAAGTTCTAGCATCAAGCATTTCGTTTCCACTGGTGGCCTGGCCAGAACCAGAGACTCCTAGCACCCCCTGTACCACCACAGGTCTGCCCATGGGGATGGAGTGCCAGGGGATAACTGGTAGATTCACATGGGAGGTCCTGATTCTATCTCAGGCCTAAGTGAGCAATGTTCATTGCATGTGGGACTGACTGCAGCAACAAGCCTTGAGCACAATTCTCTGCTGACCCCCTCACCCCTTGTGGACATACCTGGGGCACACTGTCATTGCTGTCTCGAAGGGCTGCCAACATGGTCTTCACCTCGACCACCTTGTCCTTGAAGTGGGCACTCCGATTTTCTGGATCATCCCAGTGCTCCCTAGAAACACCAGGCAAACAGGCACCAGACTAGCTGTTGAGCAGAATACACATCCCCTTGACCCTCAGTGTTAGAGAGCAGAAACATATCGGGGGACAAGACTGAAAACGAGAGAAAAGAAGAGGGAGGGCCCACAACTGGATATATGGCTGGAAATTGCATCACGAATAAGGACGGACCTGCTGTTCAGGGGGCAATCAAACAGTTCAAGGGGCCACTATTTGCAAGAATTTGTTCGGACTATTCCTGCAGCTATGTACCCAGTGCCAGGGTCAGCAGCCTGGTGTGTGCAAGTCAGCAGTGGGCTAATAGGTGGGACCCACCCCCTAGCAGCCACACAGGCTAGCTGCTCCTCAAAGCATCCCTTTATTGGTAGTTGCACGATACCAGCCGTGCCAGTTTGCTAGCAGGCTGAAACACAATTTTTTACTCGCCACAGTGAGCTGAGAAAAATTACATAGCGCTTCCCCAGCACAAGTGATGCAATTGTCAACACAAACACTGCAGCTCCTTGGCACATTCATGGCACACATTACACCCTACTTGTGGCACGGATGGGATGGCCAAAATATGTTCTTGGAGCAGCTATTGCAGCAGAAAAATATGCGTTCTGGAGCAACTCTGGAGTAGAAATATAATCAACCTGAGAGCACGAACACGGTAAATTTTTATTAAAACAAAGCCGCTTTCCTCTAACTATTACTAGTGTGCTTGTAACGTTTTTCACGCAGCACAATAAGATCATAAGCACTCTGTTTATCACTGTTTAACTCAAAACATTTTTGCAACAATATTCAGATGTTTAGAAATGCGAGCTGTGAAAAGCTGAAATAATTGCCATCAGCCAGTGGTTGCCACGGTCCGTAAGTCATGCCACGTGCCATGCCACAAACCAACCAACTTCTCTCTTGCCATCAGTCTCTACTGCTCAGTACTTCACCTGGTTCTGCTATCAGAGCGGCACGGCAAAAATGCAGCAAGACTCCTTGGGAAACAAGGAGCGGCAACTTGCGGTCACAACGCCCGAGAGGCCATTCCTTCCATGCTCCCTCGCAACACCCGAGGACAGAGTGCCAGATGTCGACTATATCACCCAAAATGCACGCCACTCTCAACAGGGCATAACCCCTCTTAGCCCTTGCGTATCGGTCTTGCTGCACTTAAAGCTTAGCGATTGGCCAAAATGGCATCCCAAACAGAAGGCGCAAAAATGAAACTGCGCCATAAGATGCAGTGTGCGAGTTACGCTGTACAAGATGCTACTATTTCGTGGGGCTGGCTCCAAACCTTTTGTTTTTATCACCTACTTTTCTATTGTCCCCTGTACTATAAAGCATACAGTTCAAGGATCCTAATATATATATATATATACATTAGCTGTCTCGCCAGGCACGCCGGCCCTTGACTGCCATCAACGCATTGCTCTCACACAACCCCCAGCCAATCCGCACATGCTGGCTATCGAATCCATGAGGGAAGAGTAAGTTAACTGATGTGAATGCTGTCTAGATTATGCGATGGCTGGCAGAGAGTTCAGATAAAAAAGAATACTACAATTCTCAACTGTTCTGAAGGGTCAAACACTTCCAATAATTAAAGTGCAGTGCAAATTTGATCAAACCAAACTGAACAGCAAGGGCTATCCACAAAATATTAAAAATTACAACTATTTACACGCTCCTACGAAAACCAGTAAGATGGAACACATTAAGCAAAAAAAAATCATGCCGTGGCCACCTGGCCTTTGGCACAGCTTGTTGTAATTTTGGCCAATTCAATGCTTCTTGTGCAGCGTGGCGCAGAAAATCACACCTGTACCAATACGGCACAGCTGACGTAGCTGTCCCACCCCTGCTGTGGGCATGGAGAAAATGGGAGTTATTGCAAGTTATAATGGCGGATTAATTGCACATAAGCATCTACCTGAGCGCAACCATACAGCTAGTAACCATACGGTAGTAACTCTGTCCAATTTTTCCTTTTAGTAAAAATCACTTCCATGGCTCTTTCTGGCTGTGGTGAACTTTGTCCGGCAGCAAAAGAGAGCAGCAAAAAAAAATTTCCCGCCACTCGATTCGAACCCATTATGTGTACACTGAAAAGAACTCCGTGATCATCGTTCTGAAGTAAATGGTGATACAGCCTAGCCTTTGAGATCCTCAGTAAAAGGTGTTGACACATCAAAGTTTACTTCCAAAACAGGTCGGTGATGGCGCCAGCTGCATTTCATTTCTTGGCCTTTTCTAGCTTGCATAAGCTCAGTTTTCAGTGAAAGTAGCATCTTTGTCGTTAGAATGAGCTAATCTATTGATATGGGCTGGCTTCAATTTGTCCTCAGTGCCCCTTTAATTACTCGTTAATTTAAAAATTCTACCTCGGGTGTTGTCCCTAAATACATTGCACTAGCCCCATCCTCACTTCAAATTGTTGACCTATTCGGCATCGCCCAGCCAAATGCTAGCCATCCTGGTTAGCTTACTTGGCAGAACTGTCCCAGATAGGCAATGGTCCCGGGCTCGATCCCCGAGCTACGACAAACCTTTTTTTTTAACTGCAAAGCTCAAGGGTAAGCTGCATAACTAGCTTCTGTAGCCGTATGGCTGCGCTCAAATGGATGCCTTGATAGCAATCTACTCCACCATACGAGTTTCCCCTAACATCGTGAACTTTTACTCTTACTTGTCAGATATCCAACTACCCCAATAGTTCATCCTGTCAAACATCACGAGTTCTCAGTATTCCGTACACGCAAACACAGCATAAACAACATGTGCACAAGCGTCATCATGCCAGTACCTATAGCTCCAACAGTATTACACCAAAGTGGACAGCACATGAAAACACGAAAGCATACAGGTGCTTTATTTTTTTCATTTTAGACCTGCATACTTCACTCTTTGAATGTCTATTATCGACCAACACTGTGTTTACAAACATAGGGGGAGCTCGTGGTCACCGCAGGTGGCTAGGGATATTGTCTGAGCAGTCGCCTGCTACATACTGTGCGCAGATTGCTTATCATGCCATTTGAGCACTGTCTACCATGCAGAGCTGTCTAGGTTGTCCAGATAGAACAACCGTATTTGTGAGAAAATATAGCGCATGTGGCAGCATGTAGGACTAAGCAGTGCCATTCGGAGAAACACCCAGCTCATCGACCACCAGATGTTGTGGGGGGGGTAGACCCAGCCCCACAACACTCATTTTGACATTTATTGCAACATTTTTATTTGGTATCAGCTTTGAAATGATGCTGCATACTTATCCATGCTCTCTACGTACTTGCCTAGGTACTCTCTAGGTACTTGCCAGTGTTTATCGAACGGCTGCCTTCATAGGTGCACTGTTGAATGCAAACAAAAATTTTTGCAAGTTTTCTTCAAATCTGTTTCTATGGGCCGCGCTCCTGGCTGGTACCACCACACCAGCTTCAAAATGATGTTCCATACTTGACTACTATTTTCTGGGATGTACTCAGCATTTGCTACCAAAGGTGTGACCTCATAAGTGCACTGCTTAATCAAAAAGGTGCCTAAAAATTTTTTCTTTATGTGGCATTCCTACAGGCCGTTTCCCAAGCTGTCAACCCCATTTGGTGACAGAAGCCCCAATGCATCTTGCTTACATCACAGGTCGATGTTAGCCTGTAGCACCGCTCCCCTCGTTATGCTATCAGTACAAAAGGTTACTTTATTGAGAAACCTTTTAGTTCAGTTGCAATGAACAGAAAAAGCTGCATTTCACTTCAAAACATGTTCGTCATCGATGCCTTGATAACACCACAAGAATAATTAGTGACAGAGCAGTAACCCAATGGGCATTGAAACTCCTCTGGATGTCCTGAAGACGTTCAGGATGTCTTCAGGACGTCCAAGGGACGTTCAGCGCCCATCGGGAGAGCTAGGGATGTGCATAAAGTGGTTTTCTGGTTTGAAAAGAACAGTAATTTTCTGCGAAAAATTTCGAATACTTCTGGCACACAAAAAATGGCTGAACGACATAATGAGCATTTTCAAATTCATGTATTTTTTAACACACAAGGCAATAACATGAAAAAAAGGGAGAGTGCATTGAAGGTTTGCAAGCAACTCATTGAAGACTCTGCAAAAATTTCCATTGCAAATTGTTGGGAGTCAACCTACATCCGGTGCCAAAATATTTGCACGGTGCGAGACTTACCGTATTTACTCGCATAATAGGCGCACTTTTTTTCCAGAAAATCCGGCTCAAAGTTTGGGGTGCGCCTATTACGAGGGGTAAAATTTCCGTAAATTTTTGGACTCGCAAAATTGAACACACCGCGTAAACGCACTCGTGTACGCGCCGCACCCCGTTTTCGCGAAGAAAATGTTAAAAAAAAAAGGTCCGTGTAAGGGCCGCACCGAAACTTTCGGAATGCACGCGCCGAGGCCTCCGCGATTGGCTCCGGCTGCGCGCAACGGGCGCTTGATCGCGGAGGCCACACACGCGCACAGGAGCTTCCAGACGCCGCCCAAGGCCAAGCTCATCATCATCATCCTAAATTTTCGTACGCGACTCCAAGCGCCGAGGTTTTCGCGGGCCTAAGTCGGGAACGTTTCCGGCTGGAGATGAAGCTTTCCAAACAGACGTTTAAAGTGAGCATCCCTGAAAACTGTGTGCGGCTGTTCTACGCGATGTCGTTGTACGTGCTGTGGGTCCGCAGCAGCTGCAACGGCAGCAGCACTAGTAGGGACTAGTAGTCAGTTCAGCAAAAACTTCGTTAAAATAAAGATTGGGAAACGGGGGGTGGCGAGGCGTCGGCTTGCAATCGTGTAAATACAGTACTGATCACAGTGCCAAGTTCGGGGTGCGCCTATTATGCGTGGAAATAAAAAAATCTGATTTTTCGCGCCCTAACTAGGGGTGCGCCTATTATGCGAGTGCGCCTATTACGCGAGTAAATACGGTATTTGTGCGGCCTCCGAGTGCTGTTCTTAAATGTGACTGCATCGTTGTGCAGCTGTTGCTTTTAAATGGTGACTGACATTACACCTGCTAGGCAAATGCATTGCGCACCCAGAGCCACCCTGCATGGGCGCAGACTTCGGTTTGGTTTGGTTTGTTGGGGTTTAACGTCTCAAAGCAGCTCAGGCTACGAGGGACGCCGTATGGAGGGCTCCGGGAATTTCGACCACCTGGGGTTCTTTAATGTGCACTGACATCGCACAGCACACGGGCCTCCGGAATCAGTAAGTACTGATCTGGGTGCTGCACTTGTTCAGCGTACCATCCCGCAGGAGATACACTAAACCGAAACCACATGAAGAAAGCGCTCCAGAAATGTTATCTGTCCGGGACAAAAACTTCGATATTTCGAGTACCAAACATTCAAATCAAATCAAATACCCAGTAGTTTACTATCTATCTGAATATTCAAAATTACTGAATATTCACGCACCCCTAAACAGAGCACCTGATAGCACAATGTACAAGCATACTAAAAACCAGACAGCAGATACATTTGAGATGAGGCTTATTACATAAAGAAGTTCCTAAGGTAAGCGGGCTCCGTGCTAATTGCTGGTTTGCACCAGTGACAACCGTAGCTCATGACAGGCTGCTTAGCAGCACCATCTGGGTGTTTTCAAAGCAAGAGTTCAAACCCGCTCTGTCGTTTACATAGCTGCATCAAATTTGGTTACATTTCCATGCATAAGTAACGAAAAGAGTTTTAACTGCCAAGTACCCACTTAAACAACTGTCATATGGGTCATTCCGCCACGAATTTCGTTGAAAAGAACCTTGCGTGTTTCCTGCACTTAAAGACTAACACGCAACAGCTCAATTTTTTTCTGCGACAATAATTTCCGCATCTCAACAGGACTTTCATTTTCTGATATTACCCACAGAAGTTGGAGCGAAGAATATTTCTTTTACAGCAGTATTCTAAAAGGGTGAATGCTTTTAAATGTGTTTAAGGAAGGTCAAGGGATTGCGTAGATTGTCAAAAACATTTCATATCAAATTCGCTCATAATTCACTCACATCTGAAGTATTTGACAGTCCACAAAATTTCGAGAAAAAAAAAATATTCTCGACTCAAAACTTCATCATTTATTATATTCGAAATAAAACCGTTATCAAGATGTGAAACTATTTTTTTGGCAATACTCTAGTGTGGGGAACACACGAGATTTTTTTTCAACGAAATCCATGATGGCCGACAAAACACTGGATGATATATCAGGGAATTGCCCATTTTCTTGTGACAACCTGCCAACCCAGCAGGGGCATTTCCTAGTGCTTTAAAATTATTTATTTATTTCCAATACCTCAAAGACTCCAGAGGTGCAGGGTTTTATATTAGGGGTGATGTGGCCGGGTACCTGTGATGTTACAATAAACATCACGTTTACAATAAACGTCATGTGGCCGGCCCAGCCAGTCGGTGTCTGCGTCAACCTGGTGTGCCTCATTATCTGGTTGTGACAGTAACACCACGCTTGCCCTTCCCATTCCTGTATTCTGCGCAACGATTACCACAGGCTCATGATAATGGCTTTTGCCAACCCTACACTAAAGCAAGCCCCATGTAGATTCGAGTTTTTCGCATCTCTCATCACAGGCTGGGGTGCCATGCTTGCTTCCATCATCCAAACAGGTGCTATACAACCTGCACTTAAACTTGAATCGCCTCTTGGGGCTCTCCCAAGTGCATGCTCTAAAGATGGGTACTCCCCTGACAAAGTGTATTACTTTGGCTCTAACCCTTTAAGTAGGTTTTTACACAACTGTGTGTGTTGCAAACTCGCTCTTTCTTGGAGTGCACTCTAGTGTGCAATAATTCATTCGTTTCAGGCAAATTAAGCGTCTTTCATTTTGTACATAACGCCCTTTTTTATGCCAACTAGCGACAGAGCAAAAAATATTTCACAAAACAGTGAGCTTGGTAGCACATCTTGCGCCATTTTCTTGCTGACGGAATTTGCTGCCAGTACTGGTGTTTTTTTTTCTGGACTTCTTGCGTCGATTACACCTTCAAAATGATTCCGTGGCCCCTGGTTTTGATTTCCAAAATCTTGGTTTCTAACTATTCGGACAGTTTCCAAAATATTTTGTATATGCAAGTAAAAAAATTAACGACTGGCTGTTTTCCATCAGAAAACTAGTGATCTGGCTTCCTTGAGGCCTGGATATGCTACTCGGGCCAAAAAATCTTTCCTTCAAATCGAAATGATACATGGCACCTGAAAGCAACAAAACACTCTGCAAGTGACAGAAGCGCATAGCATTTTCACTTGGTTAGGCAGGTCACAGAGCATGCCCTCCAGAGTAGGACTCTGAGAGGGCACTTCCGCAGTGTGAGGCAGAAGCATGGCACAGATACTCTTGCCACTTATCAGCCCTCAAAAGGAGGACAAATGTCTTCACTAGGCTAGCCAAGCACCAAAGGGGTTGCCCATAGGGGCAGTGGTGCCTACCTTGCCACAGCCTGGATGGCTCGCAGGGCTTGCACATGACGTTGGGCGAGCTCCAGGGTGTGCCGTGCAGACACCGTGGCCTCTTCGTGCCGCTGCACCTCCCGGGCCAGATCTTGACACCCACCCTCAAGCTGCTTCACAACTTGCAAGAGCTTGCTTGCAGCGAGCTGGCCCACCTGCAAAGCCCCATGGACACAATCTCATTCCAGCAGCGGGCACTGCCCCATGTGGGGACACAGCCACGGTGATTCCTCCACAGAATGCGCCCACTGCCTGTAGGAAAAAAACCGCACGGGCAAACTGCCTGCCAGTGAAAAACAGTACACACGGACAACCCTACAAACAGTTATACAGTCAAACCTCAATGCAATGAACACAGATAATAGGAATTAATGCCTACATCGAACTCTTTGTAAATATTGCTGAAAAACGCATGCAATTTCTACTTTATATATCGAGCGCAATTGGCCATGAAACGGATATATTGAACTCCCAAGCACCAAATTGAGCTCGTTCAGATGGCAGGCGGCAGGCTCTGCCACACGGCACAAGTGACTGGTGGTGATTAGGGAAGCGTTCGCGCCAAGGTTCGCCCTTTTATCTCGCACTCGCCAACAGCGGCACATAGGGTTGCAGCCCAGCAGTCAGCACGCGTTCACACCTCTGGCATCAATCGACAGTGCCATGGAAGCAGCAGCGCAGGTGGTTGTAAGCTTGCGGTAACAATCCCGCGCTCATGCGGAAATTGTGAAAACGGCAACAGCTTTTGCTCTGGCGTACCGCTTTCCACTCGACACGGCTGTGATGGGGGGAAGCCATCGTAGCCGGCGCTCAACCCGCTCTTGCTATGCTGTGCGGGGAAGCCAATGTAATTGGAACTTAGTTTTGTGGCCTTCGGAATAGCCGCGAGTGCTTTGGAAACGCCCCCCAAATCAGGGAAAACGTCACCCCACTTCTCTAGTAAGGATTGCCAGGATTCCTGTCCCGCTGCTGCACGCATTTCTGACGAAATTTTATACTACGAATTTTGGCTATAGGGAACTAACTATTCTACAATTTTCTACTTGTCCGCTGTAACGAGGTTTCCCTGTAGCAAGAAAATAGCAAATTTCACTCACGCATTGCAGCAGTGGCCTAATGGTTTGACCATCTGCCTCGCGTGCAGAAGGTGCAGGTTTTGATACCCAGCACCACCAGGTACCCACAGGTCTTTAACTACAAAGTTTCTGAGAAAGCTGTATAGATTTCCTGTGTAGCCGTTTGGCTGCACTCGGGTGGATTACTCCCTTATTATTTATTTATTTATTACACGATACTGCAGGCTAAGTGCCCAAGCCGGAGTGGCTCACAGATACATAAAATATAAAAAAGCATGAAAAAACCAACTTCACTGCAGTAATAATAAACGCTCTGAAATATAACTGGAGAAATACCGAGCAATACTCGAGCATAGTTTTAGGACCAGCCACTCTTGTGTAACGTAACTCTTGGAAAACAGAGTACTCTGCTGAACTAAATGGTACATGTTCAAACAAGGAAAGACACAGCGCAACTAAGACGGCGCAGCGGTAAAGGTCGCTGTTTTTAGAATTTAGCCACAACCATTTTTCTTCATTTGACCACCATACGTGTTTTCCGATTTCACAACTTTTCTCCAAACACACAATGATGCAGTCAAATCGACAAAGATGCAGTCAAGCAGTGGAAGAAGTAAGAGGGTGGTTTCCATCTTTGATCTAATTAGGGCAAGTCGTGACCACAGGTCCACACCACAAGAGTGAAATACAGCAAAATCTCATTGATACGCTTAAAAAAAAAAGTGAAAGAAAACATAATATCTAGAAAAACATATGATCCAACTGCCTAATTTTGAAAACTGTAACTGCTGAATGCAAACAAAGGCATTTTTGACAATTTCACTACATAAAAATTTCGACCAGTATTGCTTGGCTGAGGGGGTGACCAGCACCTTTTCTAGTGCTTGCAGAATTCTGCCATCACTTGCACTGCCTTAAGCACGGACGCAACTTGGCAACACATCCAGTCCATCTACAGCAATGGCAAAAGTAGCCGAAACCTCTTTCTCGTCGTCTCTAGATGCTTCGCCCCCTGGCACCTATAAACTGCGGGGAAGCCATCACCATGGCCGACTGATGCTGCGTTCCTCAGACCCAGCCACTCGTATATGTAAGCGCATTGCTGCAGTCCTTAGATGCCTCACTTCCTTACCCCTAGGCACTCCAAAGAAGCCGCTGTGTTTGTTTCTCCCCTTCATGTCACATTCCCACAAGAACGGCTTACTCGTACGTTAGCACACACTTTTTATTTTTTTGAAGCTTTGCCCCTTTGCACCTAGGTACTGCAGAGGACACACCACAGAGGGTGAATGGTGCTGCATTTCACCTCTTCATATCACGCGCTCCCAAGTCCTGCCCATTTGTACGTTTGCACATGCACGGTTGGCCACTAAATGTGTTATATGACCAGAATCTGCAGAAATTCTAAACATAATAGTCAGGAAAACAAGTTATCCACATGGGAAATTTTCAATGCCCGCAATTTGGGGCTTATAAAGCAGGAATGTATCAAGGTTTTACAGTACCTAGGAGGATAAGAATGGTTTGAAGTGGATCTGGTAGGTGCACCTAGTCAATTCTTTAACAGCATCACCACAGTGTAAAAAAAATGGCTGCACAACGGCTCTGTGGCAAAGCACAGCGATAAAACAGGCTGAAAACGGCACAGATTTTTTTGTGCATATGTGTATTCTTGCCTGTTTCACTGCCTCACTTTGTCACAAGCTGCTGTCCGGCCATTTATTCAACAGCAGGGTGATACTGCTAAACAACTGGCTGAGTTTACTCTGTAGTCACGAATACGTAGTAGCTTACCAGTATCCCTCAAGAGAAAGTTAGTATATAGCAGTTGTATCTTGTCAGAGCCCACCTATGGGTTAGAAACTTCGAGGCTAACAAAAAGGCTTGAAATTAAATTGAGGACAGTGCAGTGAGTATATGGGAATGAAAATGACAGGGATATCATTAAGAGACAGGAATAGAGCACAGCAGACCGGTGAATATATGTACAAGCTAACACGTTTACTGTAGCAGCGATTTTCAGAGCCCTGATCTCTGAGCCCCGAAATTTCCTTCAATGCAGCTTCAAACTGCAGTGAGGCATTGGCGAAGCCAGCTTTAAGCTGCCAACCGATGGCAATAGGGATCTTGCATGTGTGCTCTTTGCAGCTCTTTGAAACTTGCGAGCTGTTCCACGGCTTCATCATGTGACTTGAGTATTTGTGGCCACAAAGCTTGCATTCATGACGTGACCCACCCATGACGCAGAGCACATGTCAGTGACATCCCAGAGAAAATAAAGAGGCGGAAATGGGCAGGGTAAGCAATGCAGAGCCCAGATCACCAATGGTCCCTTGGGGTAATGGAGTGGATTCAAAGAGAAGGCAAATGTAGAGGGGGTGTCAGAGTGCCAGGTCGGCGGATGATATTACCAAGTTTGCGGGGAGAAGGCGGCAGCAGCTGGCACAGGACAGGGTTAAGTGGAGGTGAAAGAGAGAAACCTTTGTTCTTCAGTGGGTATAGCTGAGCTGATGATACCAATGGCAGTGACAATGAGTCAGCTGTGCAACTGATGCTGCTTGCCTTCGGCACGATTTGAAGTGAGTTTGTGGGAGATGCTTTAAATGCAGTTAAGTGCCAGTTCACCCACAGGACAATGGCCTCTCTTTTCAGAGCAAATCTAATTCTGTTGATTGCCTTCGTAAATACCTTGTGAGCAATGAACAGTAAGCTGAGTGGTACAAGCCTTAAACATCCTCTTTCTTATGAATTAGTAATTAGTATTAGTTAGTTGTGGTTATTGGGGGTTTAACGACCCAAAGCAACTCAGGCTATGAGGGACGCCGTAGTGGAGGGCTCCGGAAATTTCGGCCACCTGGGGTTCTTTAACGTGCACTGACATCGCACAGTACACGGGCCTCTGGAATTTCGCCTTCATCGAAATTCAGCCGCCGCGACCGGGATCGAACCCGCGTCTTTTGGGTCAGCAGCCGAGCACCATAACCACTGAGCCGCCGCGTCGGGGCTATTAGTGTTCTTCCATGTTTCCATTATGCTCAGTTGAGACCATGAAGCATTGCATACACAGGGTGGAAGGTTTTTCTAGCACAGTGCCTGCACCTTCCTTTGATAGCCATATTTATAGGCCAAAAAAACAAGATGCTGCAAAGTGAGATGCTGTTAGGAACAAGCAGCCTCGTATCAGTCAAGGTCCCGGCAGCCACACCTCTTCCCTCACATCCTTCTACCTTCTATTCTGTCTGCGCCATAGAGTAGGGTAATGTTTCTTCCTAGGTTATACGAAGCTTGACCTAATTTGGATTAAAAAGGCCTACAACGGCAGCGTTAAGGTCAACCACAAGGACCAAGTGTGTCTTGCAAAAGCAGTGATTATTCAAGATAACATCCGCAATGACATAACACAAGTGGCCATGATATTGTTCACAGCGCAACAAGAACGGGAAAAACGTTTTTCCCGTTCTTGTTGCGCTGTGAACAATATCATGAATACTTACCAACTCGCCCAAATTTCTGCCTTGCTGAACACAAGTGGCATCACTTCGCTGGCTAATGATACAAAAGGGGCTGAATACTTTGACAATAACTTTCATGTAAGCCTCAGGGGAGTAATGGGGCCTACAACCAAAGTCTTTTGGTACATAGATCCCCACAGTCGTCCTTCATTGTGACGGACGCTGATATCAACTTGTGACCCAAGTGTGTGTTGGTGAGCAAGTTGACACACTTCGGCTCGTAAGATATGTTAATGTATTCACAATAACTGACCAAATTTTCGTTCTGCCTGTTCTGTCAGAAAGTGTTTGAAATTTGACACCCCCCTTACACAATGCCCTACAGACCTGTAAGCTACTTCAAATAAATAAATACACATCATAAGGCATGTTGACGGGCTAGTTGGATTTTCATCTTGAAACTTGAATAAAAAAACCACCTAGGGAACATGACAAAAAGGTAGAGAATAATAAAGATAAATATTCCAGTTTGGTAAGATATGTTAACCCGTGCAAGTGTGCACCTCAACTGGAAAAGGCGAGGATTCTAGGCAGAAGAAAGAACAAGCAGACGAGGCTTTTATTGGAAGTATTTCACATAAATAAAAAAGGCAGCCTTGTGCATGAGTGATACGTCATTTAAAAATTGTATGCAGCGGAGTACGATTTTCTGTGCAAAAATGATTGTGCAAGGTGATAAGTCACGGCTGCAATAAAGCACATGGTGTGAAAATGTGGCCTTTACCCGAGGCTATAAATTATGTTTTTCTAGAAATAAACAGTTGGAAGTTGGCGCCTGTCCGTTGTCTCCTCATCTCTTTTTGTCCTTGTGAAATTATTTGCACCTAGGTGGGTTTATTTTTTTTTTTTTTTCAAGTTTTAAAAATACACTTGACATTTACCCAAAATCGTGTGCCCAAGAAATGGTACCTTGTATGTTACATCTGTTACAAAGCCCAATACTACTGCAAGCATGATAGCTGTCAGTGCCAGTAGCCCTCGAGAGAACTGAAATGTATTAAATATCTCAATAAAGGCGTTACAACTGATGCTGGAAGCACCACCATATCCAACTCTGCTCTCACATGCTCTCAAAGTGTGCTGCCAGGACCCGTTTAAGCGAGAGCACTACTTCAAGTGCAGGCCTACCAGTTCACTGCACACACAGGTTCTAATATGAGCTGAATTGACAAACCACTTACATCTCCCTGTTGCCCCTGCTGTCTTGGGTGCACCACCTCGGTGCCGGCAAATATCCCACCAGGGCCTGGAGGAATGATGGCATCAGCAAGCTTCTCAGTCTGCACCATGGGCTTTGGCTGACAAAGACAAAAGATCCAGAGAGTGTGTGGTTGTTTGCAAGATTTTCAATCATAGATAGGCACTTTTACAGCGTCAGCTGTACATGGGAACGTGAGTCACAACCTTGTCATCTGCATTATTGAGTCACATGACCTATTTGGACCAGCAGCAGGCAAATGAAAGCAGCTGCTGAGACACCTTTAAGCCATAACACAGACTGACGTTTGAGTGATGTGTAATGAAAACATTCGAGCAAGTCAAAAAAACACTATATCAGAGGTGGTGCAATCCATTACAGACCCCAAATCATACAACAATTTGCCAGTGTGCAAAGCCAAATCACCAAGGCTCACGAGACAACCGACACGCGATGGTTGCAATCTACCTTGCTACTGGCGTTCAAGCTAACACAGCAGACAGTCACTCTGCTAGCAACGCTTGGGACATTTATTTAGGACGTATGCTTTAGGAGTTTTCTCGTGCAAGCAGTGCAAGGTGTTCCGTGCACTCTGTAGCCGACAAGTAGCAGCAGATGGGTCATTCCACGCCAAACGTCCCAGACGGTGTGTTCGGCCATCTCCGATTTGTACAAAAAAAATTCGTGGAAAGTTACCGCAACGTGCATAATCTAAGCCTAAAATATTTTTGCCTAAAATAATTTATTCGTGAGGTGAGCTCAGTCTGAACATTTTCGAAAGGTGTAAAAAAACCAGGCAAGGCACTGCTTAATAATGGATAAAAAAATCAAAATTTTTAGAAAACACTCCGCAAATTTTAATGACATTTGCACAGATTCTGGCTTTCAATACGATTCAGATCATGTGTATTTTCGGGCAGTATTAAATATATTTTTTGAATTTCAATAAAATGTTAAATTTATGCTATTTTAACATTTAAAAAAATATCAACTTCCACTCGGAAGTTGTGGTATGGCCATCTTGCTTCCCTAGATGTCTATTGCCCTCAAAAAATGTTCCAGCTAATGAAACTGAATACGTCAAAGTGAAATAAAACACTGAACTTGCAGAAAAGTGCATTTTGAACCCAAAACTCCTGTTTATTTCACCCTGAGGTGGTCCAAGTAACAGTAAAAATGATGGCGGGTTGAGCAGAACAGTTTATTGCCTTTAATTTCTTAATTATAATGCCTTTAATTAAGATGATTTTTGTTGAAAACAAGAAAAAAGTTTTGAAGTTGAGCTCTCGTGCCGCAAGTTGCGTCGTCTCTTAACGCTTCTTCACCACAGCACGGCACTTGGCATGACACATTTCTGCAACTTAAGTATTTCATTTCACTTAGACGTATTCAGTTTCATCAGCTGTAACATTTTTTAAGGGCAATAGACATCTAGGGAAGCAAGATGGCCATACTTTAATTTCCAAGTGGAAGTTGATATTTTTTTTAATGTTAAAATAGTAGAAATTTAACATTTTATTTAAGTTCAAAAAATATTTATACTGCCCAAAAATACATGATCTGAATCGTATCAAAAGCCAGAATCTGTGCAAATGTCATTAAAAGTTGTGGAGTGTTTCCAAAAAAATTGGATTTATTATCAATTATTGATCGGTGCCTGGTTTTACACTTTTCGAAAATGTTCACTCAGCTCACCTCACAAATAAATTATTTTCGGCAAAACTATTTTAGGCTTAGATTATGCATGTTGCAGTAACTTTACATGAATTTTTTTTTAACAAATCGGAGATGGGCGAGCTCTGGGACGTTTGGTGTGGGATGACCCAGATGGCTCTGAGGTCATGTATGTTTTAAGTGACCGGCACTGAAACGACCGCATTTCCCGTGCTAGACGATCATGGTAGCAGCATGCAGCACGATGGAGGAATAATACAAAAGACAGAAGGCGAGTGGTGTTATTTTTTAATAAGTGGGTGATTGTAACATTTGTGATGACTCGCTGCGGTTTGTTCCTTTTTGCCTAGGTGGCCTCTTCATCATTATTCAGCACGTGACAACATCAGACGCACCTTTGCTTATACAGTGAAAGCTCATTAATTCGAACCTCGATAATTCGAATTTCGGATAATTCGAACTACACTGCTTGGTCCGGCCAAGCTCCATAGAAATCTCTGTATAAAAAAGCCCGTTAATTCGAAAGCGAGGCGGTTCCGCTACGGATAATTCGAACTACGCGCTGCCGCGCCTGTGCGGCTTGGCGCACAGCACGTGCCCCCCCCCCCCCCCCCCCCAAAAAAAGCATCTCCGCATAGTTAGAGGCTGTGCAAGTCCCAAGCGGGGACAGAAGATGGAACCAGATAAAACCGTGGATGAGTGGTTAAAGCCTACATGGCGCCATCACAGGCGCGGTGGCCGGTGGCACTAGGCGGCACCGGAGGGTAGGGGCTGGCGGCGGCGGTGGCGGCTGCCTATCCCCTTTTCTGCGCAACCTCTGGAACTCTCAACTAAGTACTCGTCAATTCGAGCCCTGTTAATTCGGAAATACGGATAAGTACTGTCGGCGTGGTCCCAGCCAACGCCCGTGAAAGGCTGACTTCGGACGGGCGCTACAAATTATGCGCGAAAAATTTTTTTTTTTTCTTTGCGAGTGTCGTCGATCCTTCCACCCATCAGTTGCCACTGGAAGCAAGCGGTCCACCGCGATCATGACGCCGGCTTTTAGCATTGTTCGCTGCAAAAGGCGTTTGCTGCTGCTATCGCGCATTCCAATGATTGAGTGGCAGTAGACGGCGTCCGCTCCAATCGCCCATGGCACGATAAGGTGAACGTACTGAAAACGAGGCTTGCACAACCGGACAAGCGCTGGCACTCTGCCAAGTTCGCTTCCCCTTTTGCTAGAGGAAACGCCAAAAGTAAACACACCGTTATCGCTGGGCAGCATCTTGGCGCGCCGCCAAGAAATGCGTTGTGGACAGCGACGGCGCGAGATGGAGAGACGCATTTTTTTTTTTTTTTTCAAATTCTTTGGCAAAAATCGGGGGTGGGTGGGTTCATTATGCGAGCGGGTTCGTTGCACGAGTAAATACCGTACATATACCGTAATGCAAATGGTTCTTGCCGGTTTTTTCGCCGCCATTCGATAATTCGAACATCGGATAATTCGAAGTTTTTTCCCGGTCGCGTGAAATTCGAATTAACGAGCTTTTACTGTATATATATATTAGAAAGAGTGAGAAAAAGAAAGAAGAAGAAAGTGCCCTGCCCGCACCGCCAGCTGGCATAGTAGCAACCAGCTTTGTCGTCGTCAGTCAGCCCATGCCATTGCCTGCCAGTCAATCTCTGACAGTCACTTTGTTGCTACCGTCCACCATCAGTGAACTTGAGTCGTGGAGTTCAAACAAGTGGAGGTTCAAAGTTATCAGGCAACTCTTCTGCGCCGTAGCATGGCGACAGTTACAAACGGGGACATTCCCGTGCCTAAACATCCTAAGCAAAATCTACCCCACACAGTGCAAGAGCGAGTGCCCGTGGTGTGGAGACAAACCAACATTATACCATACCACATGGGCATGCCAGAAAATAGACAAGCTACCCATAATTGAAAACCCGAGCGCGGAACAGTGGGAGAGGATGCTATCCAGCGACATCCTGGAAGTCCAACAAGGACTAGTAAGGCGTGCACGCAGGGCAGCTACCCTCAGCGGAGCCCTGGACTAGGGGAACCGACCCTGATGATAAGACTGAAGACTCCATCTGAAGCCGCAAAAAAAATATTGTAAAATAGAGCAAATAAACGTTTTCCACCACCACCACTGCTGCAACTGATGGACAACGGGACACTTTTTTGGTAGAATGGCAACAGCCTAAACCATGCGCACAAACTGAAACCAAACCCCTGAAACCAAAGTCCAAGCATTTTGTAGTTACCTCTCCAAAAGTATCTGTTGACTCAGTGACAGTCAACCTGCGTCACTTTGCACAACACAACAAAAAGGGCGGAGTCAAATTACTCATCAATGTTGGAATCAACATGTTTCATGACCACTGGCAGCAGATGCACCACTTCAAACAAATGCACAGCGTTCAGTACAACTAGCACAATCCGGTGCACATGTCAAAGCGCGTGACAAACAATAACACACAGCTGCAGCAAACGAGCGTTTCTGTGTTTTTCCTCTTGATATGGCCGTTGCACCAGCTGCATCAAGAGTGCTAGTGTCAGCCTAGACTCGAGTTGCAAGAACCGCTGTTGCACTGGCACAACACTTTTGTGAACGAGTGTAGAAAGTGCAGCCAAATCGAAGAGACCATTTACCGCCAGTATCACCAAACATCTTAACCTGAAGTCTCGAGACAAATACACCGTTCCGTGACAAATGCAGCTCGTTCTGCACACTACCACCTACCCCACAACTACCTTGAGGAACTCATGCATAGATTCAGTTTTAACTAGGTCATGCAGTCTACAAAACATATAGCACATGAGTGAGCATTTATCAAATCATGACACAATAATCATCACCCTTTAATAAATGAGTGAAGTATGTGCAGTCTTGATGCAGTACCTTCGTTGGACCTAGTGTGTCGTGTCAGCGCTAAGATAGCAAACACAAAAAATTACCAATCACACAAGATGATAAGGATTGTAGCATTATCTGTGCACTTTTATCATGGTTGCACTTTTACCATTTACCATGACGGGCAACAGTAAAGCATACTGTTCCCACCAAAATCTGCATTAGCTTGGGTGACTGTGTGGAAATTTTTTGTCACTAGTCAGTAAAAAGTTGATTCAAGGACAGCTCACAGTATAACACAAGGATAAATAAGGTAACACAACAGCTTGTATTTTCTCCGCACGGGAAGCGGTCACACCCGACAAGAACGTGTCAGCTCAGTATGTGGAAGTTAACATCCCAAAGCTGCACCTGGGCTATGACAGACATCGTGGTGGAGGGCTCTGGATTATTCTGCACCGCCTGGGGTGTTTTTAGCATGCACCGATATCGTACAACACACAGACGTAGTTATATTTAGAGCCCATCGAGATGTAGCTACTGCAGCTGGCATCCGATCTCGCGACTTTGGGCTCAGACAGACGAGCGTTACAGTCACTTAGCTACCACACTGGGCCATCTCAAACAAGTTCATTGCTGCCAATCTGAGGTTTCCAATCACGACCAGAAATATGCTGCTAGAAAAGCATGCTAGCAAGCCTTGTTTCACAAGAAAACTTGTTCAGGGACACACTATGCCATCAAGTTTGTACGCAGCAAACAAAAACTGCATGTTGAGGTGAGGTTATCAGAAACCACTAAGTGATGATGATCTTTATGGCGCAAGGGCATCTGCGGCCACAGAGCGCCATAACCCAAGGCTCTTTCTTCTACTCAAGGTGGGGTCAAAGACCCACTTCCCAAGCATTTCCCCCTGAATAAGCCGAGCACCAGGCCAGGGGAAAGCCATGTACCCACTGTATGACCGGTCGGCACCCGGCGGCACTGGGGATCGAACCCCGCATCTCACGCATGCAAAGCAGATGCTCAAACAACTATGCCACCGCTGCGGTAGAAACCACCAAGTGGTCAACATGGACATGAAACAAAGGCACAGCTGCCACCTACCAGTGTTTGGGCCCCAGATGATGAGCTGCTCCATGATGGCACGTTCTCACCAGGGCACGACGGCTCTTTGTGCTGCATGAGAACAGTGCATAGCAGCATTGAGATTACCCAGTTGCTACCAGCCACAAGTGGCTGCTTTGACCCTTTTACGTTCAGGGTCATGAATTCACGATAAACCAAATATCCGCTGTCTACCCATTTACACATGTGGCTTGCGTACAACTTCTTGGGCCAGTATGTTCCCAGCAGTTGGCATTTTCTGGTGAAAACGTAAGGTGCAATTGTGAGCCAGCTATGCGAAAGAAAAGGGAGTGTGAATGTATGGCTGCAAGCCATCAGCTACTCCCCATGCCCCATTCTGCAAATACTAATAAGAGTGTTGGTCAAATGTTTTAGGAGAATCCCCCAAGGTGGAGCAGATGTCTAGAATACTATATATAATGGGAAAAGTTTTGTTACATAAAAATTGTTTACCCTCCCTGGGCCCCTGACAACTACCTCTCTGGTTATCAGACCTTGAAATACTTCTTTTTAGCAAACAAGTTAATTATTTCTGGTTTTTCCTGAATTTGTGACAATGAGCATTTGTGTCACTTTGTACATGTTCAAAGAAATGCATTGACACTCAATTACCCAAGGTTGCATAGAGTGTACCATAAGCTGTTAACAACCAGTTCACTCAACGAAAATATGCACCTCTCTACATAGATATGTTCACGACTGCTGCCCGAAGCACAAACTTGAAAAAAGGGAGGCAGGGGGGAAAAGCAAGACAATGCATACCACCCTCATGCCCCACCACACTCTCCCCTTAGAGCTCGCACACCACATCGACCTTTCATCTTCAGATGATCCTTGCCCAGGGTGAGAACAAGACTCCATGTTGAAACCACGCTCGCCTGACGGCGGCTTCCCCTTCCCTCCCTTTGTTCAAGTTTGTGCCTTCAAGGAGACCAGTCATCACTTTTCGCAACCTTGAGTTGGTGCACGAGTGACAGGAACAATGGTGACCCAGACTCCATGCGTGTTTCAGAGAGAGATTAGTTGAATACTGAAAGCAACAGCGGTGGCTGGACAGTGGCAGAACCCAATGACAGTCCCGGATTTGTTCTCTGCAATGGTGGAGAAGAAAGTGTGAAGTAGACGACAGCAGACAGCCTCAAAAATGTTGCATTGCAAAATAACAGGAAGAAGGCTACTGTGCTACATTCTCGAGATAGATTTCCGTTGCTGCATATTTAACCCGCACCTCTGCCTGAGCAAGAACTGTCTGTACTGTTTTCATTGTGAATGACGGTCTTTGAGTTGATCTTCCTCATGACCCACACTAGTTGCGCAAAATGTACCTAGTATTCAGTGTCACAAATTCACGACACACCATTTGTTCCAATTTCAGCGACGTTAACAAACTTTTATGCTATCAGCGTATGTATAACATAGCAATTACAATTCATTTCCTTGACTCCTTTATAATATGACTGTTAAAGGATTAAGAAAACATGGAAGCTCCCAAATATCAAAGCACAAAACACAAGAACACAAGGCAGTCTGGAAAGAAAAAGAACCTTGCTTGTGAACAGAAACAATCAAATGCCACGGCTCACAGCAGTGAAGAATTCAGAAAAGGTCCCTGCAAAAATCTTATTACACGCCCATCAAGCTTTGAATTTTTTCTTTCGTATCTTCCTTTCCAGAAAAGGTGCAAAAGCACCTTCTTCATTTACCTCACCGTGGGTACAAAATTACAAATGCACAGAGGCCTGGATTTGCCTAGGTTTAGCAAATCCAGGATTTGTCTCATCACAGGGTCAGCGGGTTTGATATCTTTTCAAAATGCAGCCAGTATGTCCACAGATGCCTCCCTCATGCCCCTGACAGTCTACTTCAACTCCATGGTTGCAGCCACTATGTGCAGAGAAGTAGGGTCCGTATTCCGAGTTTCTGGCATTTTCAGTCACACCCGATTGGTTGAAACTCCGGAAGCGGATGTCCGTTTGGTTGCAACTGTGAACAGCAGCAGGATGTCCCTTCGTTGCAGTTGGGGTCCTTGAGCATCCGCTATGGCAGCGTACGCTGTGTGTGCGACACCATCGGCTGGTTTCTTCGACAGTTTTCACTGCATCTGAGCCACCACATCCCTTTCCGGCATTTCAACCAATCGGATGAGGCCAAAAACGACTGTTTCAAAAATGACACAACTCGGAATACGGGCCCAAGACCAGCATTCGGCCTAAAATGTCGCACCACCTTTTAAGGCTATTTTACAAACTGTGGTAGAAAAATTCAAACCACTCTGAATAGAAATTGCATAGTAATCATCTTTTGCCTACCTGGACGACTGCATTATTTTGTTTCAAAGACATACAACAAGCTGCTTACTGCCTATGGTTCTAAAACAAAACAGCAGCCACTTGAAAACTCACCAGAGTTCCATTTTTACAAATTAGTTAAAGACAACAATATCAGACTCTTCCGCCTGTTTTTCAATGCTGAGCTGTTGACTCGGGTTATTTTAAGACTGTCAGAAGGGCACTTGTCAACATGACCTTGAAATCACATCTTGGGAGATTACACTCACACCAAATGGGAATGATTTACATACATAAAATGACAAGAACACAGGACCCCTTTAAACCCAGGAAATTCTGATATTGGCAATTGACGCTTTACTTGAGAGCATGAAATGAAAGAAAGCTGAAACAACGAAAGAAGCTTACACTACTGAGAAAACTAGCAGTCATGCCTTACATTCACGGTTAACCTACAATGTTTATCAACACCGCAGCAAAACAGAGCGAAAGTGTCAAGTTCAACTCAAGAAAGAGACTACCAAACGTAAGTACAGGTCAGCTGTGCAGAGAATCACAAGACAAGATATGCAGCCTGCAGGCACAATGGCATCTATAAGAAGACAAGACAGATTACTGAGGCAGTTGTCATTAAAAAAAAAAAAAAAGATGCTGGCATCAACCTAGCACTTCTTCCCCTCTCAGCAAGAGAAAAGCCGTCCATCAGCCACAGTTGTCTCGGCCATGAGACTGCATAAAGATTATGTTCACCAGGGTTGAAGAACATGACTATAGACACACTTACACTTTAATGTTTAGGTTGTATCCTGTGATTTTATTCTTTTATATTCAACTACTGTCTGGCCATGTTTATTGTTCACACCGACAGACTGCTTCACTTCCTCACTGTCGAGCATTATTTCCACCATTCCAGTCATGTTCCTGGGCCTCGTCTGTCCAACTGGTTTGGCCTGTCTTCATTTAAGCTGAAAGTCAGAATTGTGTCCTGTTGTCCTACTGGCTGTGCCATCCATGTAAAATGTTTCAAGCTGGCCTCTCCGTATGGAAACACATACTACATACCTAGCAAGCTGGCATGTTAAAAAAGCAGTAAAAAAAAGGCTGCCATTCTGCCCGAGTTTGCCCCACTGCTTTCCAGTTCAAAACGACAAACTGCAGTCGCCAATTTACTTGCGCGAAGGGGCCTCGTATTACACGTTCACCCGCGGCCGACTCTTAAGCTGAATCTCATACGATTACTGCCGAATAAACCCTGACGACAGAAGCTGGGCGAGTTTGTTTTGCACCGTCCGTTCTTTCCACAGTCCATCATGGAAGACAGTTGGGCTAGTTGGTGTGTATTCGTTAGTGACTGCGACATTGCAACTAGCGTGGAAAGCACAAGGACAGCGACAAAAGTAACCGACGGGACAGCACGCTAGACTTCAACTGACTCAGTTGAAGTCTAGCGTGCTGTCCCGTCGGTTCCTTTTGTCGCTGTCCTTGTGCTTTCCACGCTAGTTGCAATGTCTCCACAGTCCAGTGTCCTACACACGTAAGTAACGCATACTGCTAATTATCAGTTGCTCGGAATTTCACCCGTGTGCAAAGACTCACGCTTGCGCTGGTGGGTCGGCTGGACTCGCGCGGTGCATCCTCTTTGGTCGTGCGTGCGGGCGGCGGTATCCACGGTTTTCTCTTGAAACATGGCCCACTTTCGACGGCCGCCGGCACTGACATCGCGGCGGGTTGGAAGTCTTTCACGGCACGCTGACAGCAGCATGCGCGTGACAAGCAGCGAAACGGAACAAAAGCACGCAAGAAGGTCCAGGACTCGGCGCAAACAAGTTGTCACTGAAGCTCGAAAACAAAAAGGCGGCCCGCAGCATACAGCCGCAAAGACGATTCAAAAATCGCCCGCAGATCTGAGGCTGAGACTTCTGGGATGGGCCGCGGTTTTCCCTGGTCGATTTTCCCTGCCTTTTCCCTACTCACGTAGTTGCGACGTCACATGGGGTCCGATTTTAAAGAAGTCCCCGAAATGACATAAAAATTAGTTACCGACACTTAAAAGCAAAATAACGACGCCTTCGCGCCAAAATGGGACAGTCTCTGGCTGGAGCGGCTGCGTCGCTGCGTAATTCTCCCTCTCTCTAGCCGCGTCTGCGTTTCTTGAACTCACCGCCATGTGACGCCAGCTTCTAAACATGGGGCTATCAAGCCATGGTCCAGTATGGTCCTCCGTCGAGATCTGCCTTAGAAAATATTTGGTGAGAGTTAAGCGGTTAAGTAGGGGACTGCGCAACACAAGCATGTCTTCACGTCATGATTTTTTTTTTTTGCGTAGTATCTCAACGAAGTACAGCTGGAGGAGGAGGAATAAACTTTATTAGGCTTTTCTGTCGTCATTAGCCATGTCATTAGCCCAGTTCCGGCCCAGGTGGCCTCCAGGAAGGGCGACCTCGAGGACCCAGACTATGGTGGCCACCATACCCAGACTGCAATATTTGGCTTGCACGTGTTTGTCTTCACTGCGTATGATCTTTTCCCAACCATCAGCTGAGGGATATGGCACGAGCTTACTGTGGGGTGGATTTCCCTCGCAACCCCAGAGAACATGGGCGGTAAGGTTTTTGTCACAAATTTGGCAAATAGGATTAACTTAGCCTTTTGTAATTAAGGCCAATCGATATGGGCTCATAAGACTTTTTGTGTGAGCTCTTCGATGTACAGCCTTTGTCAAAAGTTTGGAGCCCAGGGGGTTTGCTTCTGAAGCACACTGTCTTGTTTGTAATGCATCTCCATGGAGCGCTCCAAATTTGCTGAAGGTAAGAAGATTTCTGGTCCTGCCTCCTCCAATGGGTAGGAATGTTACAGGAGATCCACTGCGAGGCTTAGCGTGGCTCCCCAGCACTAGCTAGCAGTCCAAAGCTCGAGTATTGAGGACTAGAAGCCATACTCCTCTTTAGAGATATTACGGTCGCTGAGGACGCTGCAGGCCTGGCAAGCAATTAATTAAAAACCCCTTGGACTGTATACTTTTGACGGGGCTGTAAGTATGTTTCCCTATGGGGGCTGTACGATCGCTGACTTGCCCAAAAGCGCGCATTTGGACCCCTTTGGTGGGGGGCCTTAATTGCCGCCATGCATGCACCATGGAGAGACCTGAAATCTGAAGTCGATTTCCGGGCAAGAAAAAAAATAAAAGTTGAGGAATATTTTTTGCTAAGAGAATGGTTTTTTTGGGGACTGAAAGAAGCCTGACAAAATTATAAAGTCATGCACGGAGTTCCACTTATAGCTATAAGTGGAACTCCGTGCATAATTTGTAAACTTGCGAGACAGATATGCTTGGGCCAGTTTATGATTCAGCGCTCTGTGCATATCTGCTTGTTCCACCCATGGATCGTGTCGTCCTTCGGTCACGAAGGACTCTGGCTTCGTGATGGCGAAAGCAGCGCGATAACTTTTGTTTGCATGGCATCTGCGCTTCTTGGCCCATACGAGAAAATAAGACAGGACGAAGGCAGCTGTTCGTTCCCTCTCTCTCGCTTTGTCCCTTTAGACCGCTGTTTTGAAACGATGTAACGATGAACCAACTATCCCGAAAGGTTCAGCAAGGGCAGGGTCGACAAGCAATGTCCTGGACATGAATGGCTTGAGTGTACTATACATACCCTGAGCGCACTAGATTGGGAATTCTTTTGTTTTTATAAATAGGAACGTTTGAGAAAATGGTAGTCTTCTGACAACTTCGATTTTTGTTCAGTCACTAACTGCGAAAGGCACCACGCAAGTCAGGAAGTCGCAAGTCAGGAAAAAAAAGTCAGTTTACCACGCTGATCCGCGCATGCATGCACGCGTGCAAGTACGCTCCCTCCTGAGTTCTTTTTCATCGATGGTGGCAGTCGTAAGGCAGCGCCGTCGTGTGGCGAAAACGCTGGGAAGGAAAGGGCACAGCTGGCAGCTCACCATTGTTGACGGCGTTCGTCACGCACAGCTCCTCCGCTGGGTCGGCTAGGTGCACGGTCCGTCATGGCAGACAGTTCAGATGGGAGCAATTCCTGCGTTGCGTTCAAAAGTGGGGCTAAAAAGCGCAAGTGCTTCAGAAAACGGAGATCTTCGGACGAGGGTAGCTCGGAAAGCGAGGCAGAAGATGGCATTTCAAGGTAAGTCTGTGTGCGCATTGAGAGCTGAAGATGGTTGAGTGTAAGAGGTTAGTCGCCCATATTACATTTACGTAAGGTGAACGTCAACGGACGTAGTAGTAACTAATCTCCGAGTGTGTGTTCGTGTTGCTTCGCCCTTTTGATACGTAGCTGTAAATGCGAGTTGCAGCCGGCTTGATGTATTTCTGCGGGGGTCTGAACGTTCAATTTCGGTGCAGGGAAATTCTTCAGGACACCAAAGAGATCCAGAAGCTTCGGAAACGGCCCAACGGCGTCAGCGTTATTGGCTTGAACTTGGGCAAGAAGCTCACCCCCAAAGAGGAGCTCATAATCGTGAGTCGATGAATGCCGCTTTCGGCGCGCATGCGTCGCCATACAACAGGAGCGAAACTCGGTACGAGCCTCGGCGCTCGCCCTGTGTGCGCGAGACTTGAAACACGGCCGCTCGATGGAAGCGGGCTACCATCGAGCGGCGAGTAACTGTGCTGTCGTTGATGAATGTGGCGAAGCTTGCTTTGAGAATTTGAGTCGCTCAAACCTAATTTCTTGTTCATTCCACCCAGTGTAAGTATGCTCGGTTGTGTGCTACTGGAAACTACGTTTGATGCCGCCCACTTTGCTGTGGGGAAACAGTTGAACCATAAGTTCGGGCAGGGACTTACCATAAAAGTCTTTGAGTGTAAAATGAAGCCATCTGTGGTAAGCAGTGCACGTTGCATTTGTATTCAACTGCACCTCATATGCTTTTCTTGATCAACCAATGCTGGGCAGTCTTTGACAGTGGCCAGATTGAGCCTTGCATTGAAAATTTCACACAAGTGGTAATAACCATCGTAACATGTAGGTTTTGTAGCAATACCTACTGCTGCTTCTGTGCAGGATTTAATTGCGAGTAGAGCCTAGGAGTGCATACAAGATTTTCCTCAACCTCTGCACGTTGAAGTAACTTTTTGTTTTTCATGTGCACACTTGTTACTCACAGTTCAGTAGCTTTTGACTCAGACGGTTATTGTTTTGGGAAGTACAAGACACTGTTTTGTCAGCTTTTATCTCTTTGGTCAAGCTTGACATGTTGTGCTATTACTTTGTTTGCTTAATGTACCTAAATAAAAGATTAGGCAGGTGAACTTACAGAGTGTGCGAGCTAACATGCATCATGGTTTAAATTAAAATTGTGCAGTTTTCTGTCGAGAAAGTAACGAAGTGGATTTCATGAGTCATTAACTGTAGCAGCCCCTGGTGATGCCCATATTCGAAATTCGTGCCTGTGGTACGAAACATAACATTTTACCTGCAGCGGTTTTGACGGGTTGCTGATCCCATGGTCGTGGGATCAAATTCCTGTTGTGGCAGCTGCGTTTCATTAGAGGCAAAATCACTCATGTTGTGTGGGATGTCTGTGTCTGTGCACATTCTTTGGATGTACTTTATGTGCGTATATATATATATCCACTCTTTCACAATAAAGCTTAGTTGCAAGACAGTGCTTGTAGTGCCTACCCTTCTCCTTTGTTCTTCTTCCATGCGGGCTGGTTTTTCCCGTGTACTGTGCGATGTCAGTGCACGTAAAAGAACCCCAGGTGGTCGAAATTTCCGGAGCCCTCCACTACGGCGTCCCTCTTAGCCTGAGTCGCTTTGGGACGCTAAACCCCATAAACCAAACCAAACCTTGTCAAGATGCGGCACATTAAAAAACCTGTGGTGGTTGTAATTAGTCTGGACCCCTCCACTGTTTCAGAGTGAACTCCTCATGGCACATTATAAAGCAGGCAGTTTTTACTGCCTGCTTTATAGTGGGCTGTAGTTTCTTTTTGGTTTGTAGTTTCTTTGTTTTTTTCAGAAGGAAAGCATGTGAAGTGCACAAAAAATGCCAGGTAATGGTATGCCCAGGCTTGGCCTGGTTACGGCACCATTATGTGAATTATTTATTTATTTATTTATTTAAATACCCTAAGGGCCCGGGTGGGCATTACATAGGGGGGGACAGCAAATAACACAACTACTCAAGCATCACTTCATGCATGCTGTGTACTGCAGATGTGTTTGTGTACTGATAGCGCATGAGTGCTTAATTTGAACAACGCGCAGCATAGATGGCACAAAGTGACCACCACAAGTGCCGGGTATTTTGTGTATGTGTTGCACCTAATTAAGCATGCTGCACCAATTAGCCTGGCAACATATCCTATTGAAGCACATGAATGTGCCACCAGCGTGCAGTTGCCAGTGTTCCTTGGGGCAGGGTTTCTTGGTTTATTTATTTTATTTACATGATACTGTGGGCCTTTTTGGTCCAAGCAGGGAGGGCAAAAGCAAATTAAAAGAAATGATTGCAGTGCATTGAACAAATAGCAGCTTACGTACATACACGTGTTTAAAATTCATGCATGTAGATATAAAAGCACTCCGAGATACATCTTCGTCAAATCTAAAATAATCACAAATGCCAGTTTCAGAAGGTCATTTTCAGTGGTTAAACGACATTGGAAATGGCCTCTTTGAAGTTAGCACACGCAAAAACTTCTTCAGGTAGTGAGTTCTAATCACTGATTGTTTTAGGAAAAAATGAAAACTTATGGGATTTTGTTTTTGCGAAGTGAGGAGTTAAGCTGTAGTTGTGTGTGTGTTGTGTTTTTCGAGCTGATGATGGAGTAACATAAGGAGTTGCCGAGAGGCCAAACTTTCTCTGTATTAAGCAGTACAAAAATTCTATTCTTGATGTCTTTCTTTGGATGCTGAGAGGTTTTATCTGGTTTGTTTCCATAAGGAGAGATGGAGATTCAGAGGTTTTATATTTATTGTAGATGAAGCGCACAGCACGCCTTTGAGCTTTTTGTACCCGTGCAATGTCGTGCAGTGTTGGAAGGACGTAGGGTAGTGCCACACACTAGTTTTCCAGTTTTGCCCTTTCTCTTTTTTGCTGGAAAAGGGGCACAACAGAGGTACTCTATGTGCAATGTGTGTGAATCACGGCATTGCTTCTAGCTCATTGGCATCTGAGCACTTACATTGGCGTCAGTCTTCCTTGCGTTATTTTAAATCCTGGTTCCTGCTAGCTAGGATGCCCTGCGTGGGTTATGAACTGCTTTGCTGTAAAAATTTGTTTCAAAACTTCGTGCAGTTGATGCTGTGGCTGTACGGTGCAAGTGATTCGGTTGTATAGCTATCACTATATGCTTATGGTACCTTAAAAATGCTCAAGGATTTTTCCTCAGGTTACACATTAATTGTAACCTGTGCAGTATTATTAGTTACTCGCACTGTCACTCCTGTCACTCAGGCATTTGCTCCGTGCGATGCTAGAATGGTTTGATTAATTGGTTATACCTGGTATGGAGAAATGCATCAATGCAAGTGGGTGCAGTTGTGCACTTGAAAGGTGTTAAATGTGTTCAGCTCTGGGTGGTTTGCCGTGTGTGTGACAATGTCTGTCTTTTTCATGCTTCTGAGTGAATTCAGAGGCGGTAGAAAATGGGTTCTCGTTAGTTGTGACCCATATTTTTAGTGAATCATGCATATGACTGCTGCAGGATGACCCTTTCAAGCTGAAGACTGGAGGTATGATAGACATGAAGGCCCTGAAAGGCAAGAGGTGAGCCGTTGTGCATGCATTCTGTTCCGTTGCATCTTTTGGGTGTTCCGCTTCACTGCAAGCACATGCACCTCTAGCCAGCTTGATTAGAGCAAAACCAAGCTGGCTAGCCACCTTTGCCCTGCCTGTGTGTGTGGTCAGAAGGAAGAATGGTTGCAATTCTATATGTGTGGCCACTGTTGCTGTGTGAACACCCTGAAGGAAGAGAGCTTTGAGTGTGGACGTGAAGACCTTGACAAGGAGGGTGACAAAGATGCTTGCCGCTTATCCTCATTCGCCACCCAAACAGCGTCTGCTGTTTCTTGCTGGGTGGCTGCACTTGACAACTAGTTTGCCTTGGCCACTGCTCATTTGTGCTAGCTGTCCAGGTTCAGCCAAAACATTGTAGGAGCAGCACAGCATGGATGGACACACCTGTCTTTGGGCAGCTGTTCTTGCGGTGTGAGCATATACCAGCTCATTGAAGGAGTGTTCTTGCGAGGAATTTTTATTTCCTTTCCCTGGTGGGCTTTGGTACAGCCTCATTGGGCCTTTGTAAGTCCTTAGCAGATTTTTGCAGCATGTGATGTGCTACACAAGTATCACCACCATTCCCTTCCAGATATATCTTTTCCACAGCAGTATTGCAGGGCTTATACACGAGGAGCATGTGCGTTGTGCATTTGTTGCCTGCCTGTTGGTGGATCAGCCTAGTTAAGCGCACTGTAGGACAAGGGCCTTTCTCAGGGATTTCCAATCCATCTCTAGGTGAAATTCCAGGCTGCAGAAATTGACTGTTGCACATTTCCTTTTCTGTGATATCCACTCTGTCAGCTAAAATATCACCAGCTCATCGCATGATCATGCTGAGCACTGCCAAGTAATAAACCGTTTTTTCAGATTCCAATAATTTGAACTTGTCACTTGTGTGATATTTCAAATTTTATTTTGGAACCGACACGTGCCTCTAGGAACATGTGCCTATTCACAATTTCTATTTCGGACTGTGGGGAGTCCAAAAGTTTGATTGTTTGCACTAAAATAGACACGAGCAGATATTGTTGCCATAAACAGCAGGGTCATCATCACTGCCGCAGAAAGTGCCATTTCAGATTCAAATGGATTCAGTTTAACAGACTGGCATGGGTAAGCTTGATGGATTTGGTACCTGGCACAGAAGGTAATGGCATGCTGTTCATTCCTATCAAAGTGATTCGCAGAGACGTGCATTTGCATTAATAACGATGCAGCAATTGCTTCACTGCAGCTCATACGATGCCGCTACCCCGGGTGAGGGGTCCAATCGGGGGCACTTGCTTTTGCACACTTCTTCCCACGAATTTCCTTTGTTGGGGGAATGAACTCTGCGGACTCTGTCCTTTCCTTGCACGTCCTTTCCAGTGCACTGCATGGCCCATGGCTGCGTCACACATTTTGGTATCGGTGATGTGATGTGTGTTGCAGACAAGTGCAGTGCGAACATGACGGATTCAGACCGTGCGAGCGGGAGGCAAGATCCAGTCCATCAGTCGCCACTGTACCTGCTCTCCACACTCCCCACCCCTCAACTCTGATTGGCGACCCCAGTATCCCACTCTCCACCTGTCGCCTCCTGCCCTCTCTTCCCTCCATCGCCGTGGTAGCTCAGTGGTTACGGTGCTCGGCTGCTGACACGAAAGGTGCGGGTTTGATCCCGGCCGCGGTGGTTGAATTTCCTTGGAGGAGAAATCATAGAGGCCCGTGTGCTGTGTGATGTCAGCGCACGGTAAGGAACCCCGGGTGGTCGAAATTTCCGGAGCCCTCCACTACGGCGTCTCTCATAGCCTGAGTCGCTTTGGGACGTTAAACCCCAGTAAACTCTCTTCCCTCACCCTCCCCTGAAAGTGGAGAGGGGGATTTATTTCCTTGTTTGCCTTCTTCCATCCGAGGCTTCACACACCAATGCCGGACACTTTTTTGCATAGTGGGCGTTGTATTGCTAAGGCATTAAAGAAAATTCACCGGACGACTACTATACTCGGTAAGCAAAATTTTAGTGCAGGAGCTCAGGTATTTGAAACATAGGTGATTGGAGACTCAATACACAGTGGCGAACGGCGACAGTGCTTGGCCTTTCCTTTGGCCGAGCACACAGCGATAGGAATCTACAACTTGACGCTGCCACCGCCGTTGAGCCTCTGCTCGGGTGGCTGCAGAAAGTGGCACCACTCTTGCCTGGCCCCCTTCGTACTCTCCTCTTCCACTGTCCTCCTCTTGCTCTCATCTTACCCTCAACCTCTGTTTTCCTCCTGCACCTTCCTCCACTTGCTCTCTCTTCACTCCTGCCGCACTTTCGTCTACTACTTTGCTCCTCGTTCGCTCTGCTGGCTACATCGAGGCCGACACTCGACTCAGAGTGCTTAAGAGCTGCACTCTAAAACGGCGCTCGATCCACCGTGCCTTCCACTTTTGCGTGCGGCCAAACTGACTAGCAACAAAACAAACTGCAGATGGTCCCGTTGTTTCGGATTCTGGCGCGACGCACGTGCCAGAGGTTATCTGAAGGTTGCTCTCGCGCTATCTGCCGCTGACCAAGGAAGCGACTGTCAGTGCAAACGGGCTTGGTAAATAACACAGAGTTCAGATTTTTTTTTTAGTGGAACCAATTTGCATACGATTTAATGACCCATGCATCCTGCCGGATATCCGGCATGGGGCATGTACAACCTGTTGCTCACCCAAAGCTCTTGGAGCCCGAAAAAAGGTTGGCTCCCCCCCCCCCCCCAATTTGTTTTGGATGGTTGTTTTTCTGAAGAAAGGTCGGCATATACGCGACAGTACTTAAAGTAATCAAAGATGCTGATAGCCTAATCCACTAATCGCGGCATGCCACTCAAAGAAACTGCGCACGCTGGCGTTACGTGCAGTCAACCTGTTATGGGCACCGAGCAAAAGTGGTTGCATCACAGGACTCTTGTTTAGTCATTTGAAATTAATACATCGATATCAAACAGTACAGGTAAACTTGTTTTTCGTGTGCAGATACCAAATAGTAAAAATATGTGAAGTGGGAGTGCTGTTTTGAATGCCTTTTATTTATTTATTTTATTTATTTATACATACAGCAGCACAATTATATGCACTATGGCTGGAGTGGGAAAAACACTAAATGCAAAAAAATGCAACAAGGTAACAAAATGCAGCAAAATGTACAAAGTGACACATTAACAATCAGACATTAACAGTGCAGCAAAGAATCTTGACACAGTCTTGTGCTGCAGGAACAAGAAGTGCCCATTTTGTTAATTACTTCCGAATGGTGCTTCTGTTCACTGCATTTCCTCTTTTTATTTAAACATAGAGGCAGTCTTCATCGGCAACCTTTGCATAGTTGTGTTTCCTGCATTCAATTGTTCATGGTCCTTGTTGAGAGTACTTACTACAACAGGTATCTGTTCCTCTGTATTCATGCAGTCTTGTCATCTCTGAGCTGGAATATGGAGGCATGCTGCACAGCTGTGTTCCTTTGAAATCCTTCTCGCCACTTTGCCACCTGCCAAGATTGGGTTGGCAGGTGGCAGTTTAATTTGATTGAATAAATTCAATTCCATTAAGTTGAATTAAATTAATTCACAAAGTGAGTAAGGTCTTACAGCTAACTCTACAGATTCCACGGTAGAATGCAGGGCTGTGAGGCTAAACCGAAGCTATAACAGCTTTCGTTGTAAAAGCTGGCTCCTCCTTGCGGCTTTCAAGCCTCGTGGGAAAGATTGTTTTAGCTATTTTGAAGAGCTCGGTTGGAATTTCCCACTGTATGTTCGTGCCTTGTTCCCGAATATAGCATGAGATGCATTTTGAAGCATTGTTTTATGTACTAGTGAAGCCCAGCTGAGGACAGAACAAGTGCACAGTGGTGGTGCATAGTGGTGGTAGGATGGTAGCAGAGCAAGGCAAGCCATCACAGCAGTGACACTCGGAGGAGGTCTCTCAAAGTTGTTCCCAAGAGGCCCTGGATGGGATACCAGAGGAGTTCCTAAAGGGTTTCCACAGGAGTTACTAAAGTGGGACCAAAGGAGAATTCACAGCTTTTGCTGTAGAGTATCCTACATGTCAAGTAAAGTTGAGGGCTCCTAACTTTTATTGACACAGGACACACTACCAGTAACAGACATTGTAGGCAGCATGCAAGCAAAGAATTGGCTTCCAGACATCACAGGCAAAACCTTGCAGCCCGTCAGAGAAACTGTTGCTGCTATGCTTTGCCGATAGTATCAGATGACGCATGCTTGCATGTTAATTGTCATCACTCACATGACACTGTGCACTGCATCTGAAGGTGAGCAGTGAGAATAGAGCTGTTGTCCCTGGTCTCAGAATTTTTGCATCATGAGGTCTTTAAACTGGGAACTTCGGAAAGCTGCGCTGCCTTGTGTAGAATGGGTGGTCAGGTAACCAGGCAATGGGGTTTGCATATCGGCCGTACAGTGAAACCCTTACGGCACCCCTGAAGACCAACAAGTCTCAAAAGGTGAGGACAAGGGTCCTTTTTACGCTACACAGATTTAAAGCTTTACGGGTGCCATTAGTACTCCACTGCTTGGTTAAAAGCAAACCACGTTGCCTGGTTACTTCTGGCAAAGACAGTACATTGTGTGAGAGAGGAGAGTTTGTGCAAAGTGCGTGCACACAAGACAGGACCCCCTTTGTGTTGGGGTAATCAGCAGAAACTGTTTCATGTCGCCGCACCTTGAGCTTAACAACGGTGAAGGACACTAAACCTCTTGCCAATTGCAAAATTTTGGAGACCATCTTGTTTACGAAAGAGACTCATGCATGTGCATTGGTGGTCACATGCGTGCAGTCTTTGAGGGCCAGATCTTGAGCACAAACAAGCAAGTGTTTGCAGTTGCTGGAAGGACTGAGTCACCACAAAATGATTGACCAAATTGTTACTTCAGTCGTCACAGTGGCAAATGAAGCCAGCGCACACGATTTGTTGGACTCGTCCCAATTTACTGCATAAAGTGGGAGTTGTGCTCTGCAGCTTGCGATTCTCCACATGCTGAGTCCCACAAAGCAAGTGGCAGCTTGCTCACTGGTCTGCCATTGCTTTGATGCCTGTCCCAGCAGACACAGTGGCAGTGTTGTTTCCCCTAGGCAGTTATTTTTATAGCCTGTTTGGGGCATTCAGCTGCATTACAGTCCTTGCATGCTGTATCCCAGCTGTACTTTGGCATTCTTCTTTTTTCTGCTGGAGCCTTGTGAAGGGCTGGTAAACAAACCTGACAGCTCGGTAGCTCTGACTAGAATAATCTGCACTTTTTGTGACTTTGTGATGGAATTGCTTCTTGGTTCTTTTGGGCTTTTTAGGCATGCCTTGTGTGTAGCAATGCATTGCCGCTGCCTTGCAGTGACATTGTGAAAGCATATGTGGTGAGCTAGTGACGTCACGTGCACGGCCGCTCTTGTGTAAATGCAGTGGATTGTGCTCCAACTGCAAAGGTGGCTGCCCCTTACATTTCTTTTTGTTCACTGAATTCAAGGGTCACCATGGAGGAGCTGGATGCAGTGAACCTGGGCAACACGTTCTCAGTGGAAACCAACCAGCGTGACGAGGATGCCGACATGTGAGTACTGCTTGCCAGTGTGCCCTGGCCTAATTGGTGACGGTAGCAGTTGTTTAATGCAGAACAGTTGAAGCTATCTCTTGCTAGGATGAGGCTAGCAGCTGCTGTTTCAAAAAGTATGTAGCGTGAGCAGTGTGTGATGGCACACGGCCCTTACTTTGCAATTGCCAATTGCACGATGCGCAACTCGGGCAGTGAGAGGCAGCCGTAAATAAATCCCAGCAGCTAAAAACAGATCTGCATGCATGCCTTTCCAGTGGGTTTGCATACGGATTTTGTTTGTTTATTTATTTGTTGGTACACACTGTCAATCCCATATGGGATTATAACAGGAAGGGCATAAGTTGAACAGTGTAATAGATAAGCACAATAAGTCAAGCTAGCATAATACAGACGTAAACACACAGTGTTGTGAGAGTAAGATGTTTAACAAGAACTGAAGAATAGAAGTAAAAGGTTATAAACTTTCAAATGCATGGAGCAATCATGGAACAGAGAACAGGCACTGGAAGCCAATGCATCAATATTTTGAAAATAATAGGCAAAAATGGAAGGTAATGCAACGGAAGAACATGTAAGAATGCGCACACAATGAGCATGATCTGCACCTGCCTGGAAGGCGGGTACATATGCAAAAATACTTCAAGCATTTATTCCGTACCCAGTTGGTTTTCGACGAGGGCTACAAAGGTATTTAAGGAGGAGCAGCTTGTTATGGTTGGGTCAAGGGTATTCCATTCGCGTATGATTAGTGGGAAGAATGAGTGTTTAAAGCAGTCGGTCCGGAAAGTGTACTCATTTAAAGTATGAGAGTGCTTATGGCGTGTGGGCCTGGTATCTATAAAGGATAAATATTTCGAAGTGTCAATATGCAGCTGATTATTGAGTAACTGGTGCATGAATCTAAGACGTGCTAGTTTGGCTCTCTTCTGCAAGGTAAGCATACCAGCTTTATGGAGTAGGTCAGTTGGTGAGTCAGTTTGGCTATATTTATTAAAAATTAATCTTATTGCCTTCCTTTGTACTTGTTCTAGTTTACTTACGTGTTGTTTTGGATGATGTGAATTTTTTTTTGTGACCCCATGAGTTATGCGTCATCGAGATTCTGCCGTATTAATAGTTCCTGCCCCCAGTGGTAAAACTGCCAGAAGGTGTAGCTGCGATGCGTGGGCCTTAAATTGGTTTTTCTCAAAAGCTTTTATGTGGTGTGTTGTCATCTTGGGCGGTGGGGCTTTCCTTTCCTTCTTTCCCAGGATGAAGTACATTGAGGAAGAGCTGGCCAAGCGCCGAGGCCGAGTGCAAGAGGCTCCGGCCGAACAGAAGATACAGTGAGTGTGGTGTTCATTTTTCTAATTGCTCGTATGTGAGAGTGCATGATGGTCCGGTTGGCTTTCCGTGGAAGACCGAAGTGGTAGCGGATTGGTGCAGTCTCGAGGGGGACACGAAAAGTTGTTGCTGCAGCTGAATTCAGTTTACTAGTGTGTGATAGAAAGCGGTGCACAAACGAGGCAAAGGAGAAAGGGCACTGCACTTACTGTGGAATGCTGCATCTTGGGAGCTGTTTGGAACCAGTTCCGGTCACAACCTTTCAGGGATCACTCAGTCAGCTGAAAACTAGGCAGTCTGTGAAGAAGAAAAAATTTCGAGAGGAAAGGTCACTTGACACTTCTGATTGGCAGGCGGCTGAGAGGCGTAATTGATAGTTTTCCTGCACACTGTTATGCTTCTGCACAATCGCATCACACTGTGTCATAATTGTGCGTGCCTGTTGCTGGGGCTGCCTGTGGGCTAGCACCTGGTTGTGTGCATTCCACTGAGAGGCACGGCACATCACCCTTGCTGCCTTCAGGCTAGATCAGTGGATGAAACCCGCTCAAGGTCACATGCAAAGTGTAACCTGTTCAAATAGTCCCCTGTATGTGGCTAACAGCAGTGGCAGGCAGTGCTCCGGCATAAAAAAGCTGAAAGGAGTATACGGAAATTATTTTCTCGAATTGTGCTTTAACTGAAATGAAAATGGGATCATTTAAGTGAAATCTGGCAGAGCTAGTGCATTTACCTATGCCTGGTGACAGCTTGGCTGTGGCACTTGTCGTGCTGCCCGTGTGCGTGGCGGCTCCTTAATAATACAGTCTTTGTTTTCCACACAAGCACTACTGTGCCATACGCACAGGGCTGAAAAAAAAAGGGAAAATTGGGGAGGAAGGAAAAGTTTTGACCTTATCTCCCTGGTAAGGAGATAAGGGGAGAGATGAGAACTAGAAACTTCATTGACATTGAAGGCATCAGGTGGAGAGAACCAGTAAGATTTTTGCTGTCAGCTGGATGATGACTTCTGAGGTATCACTGTGCTGAATTTTGTGTGGAGTGGGGGAAGAATGCTTCCGATTCCAAATAAGGTATGGCAGTATTGTTTTGCGCATTCTTATTTTTATTGCTTAGTGAAAACTCCACAAATGTTGCCATGAAAAAAAAAAAAAAAGGTGTAGACTCTCGATAATTCAAACTCAAATAATATGTACTTTTGATTGATTCAAACAAATTTCAAAATTTTGGTTGGCAGGGTAAAGCATATTTACTCGCATAATTTGTGCACTTTTTTTCCTAAAGTTAAGGCTCCATAGAGGGAGTGTGCAGATTAGGAGATTTTGCGAACATGTCTTGAAAAGCTCTACAAGCCGTAACATGCAATGTAGGCCATCGCGGTGGCTCAATGGTTATGCCGCTCGGCTGCAGACCCGAAAGACGCGGGTTCGATTCCGGCCATGGCGGTCGAATTTCGATGGAGGTGAAATGCTAGAGGCCCGTGTACTGTGCGATGTCGGTGCATTTGAAAGAACCCCAAGTGGTCGAAATTTCTGGAGCTCTCCACTATGGCTTGTAGCCTGAGTTGCTTTGGGAAGTTAAACCCCCATAAATCATAAACCGTAACGTGCAATGTATACGGTATATTGCTGCATATAAGTTGACCGTGCACTCGTGCCCTCGCTAGCCAAAAAAAAAAGTTGACCCCAAATATTTTAAGTCAATGCACCCCCCCCCCTCTCTCTTTGCTCTCCCGATGTGACCCACGTCGTGTAGCTCCCTGCGTGATGGTGCATGCACAGCTCAAAGCAACGACGCAATTGCAAAGCCCAAGCAGTCAGAGACAAAGAGAATTCAAGGCGATAAAATGGCGCACCCCAGCTGAGTAGCGACAAACAGAATAGCCAGCGGTTTGACACTTTCGGATTCTGGTGCGGCGCATGCCCCGGATGTTACCGGAAGTTTGCTCTCGCAGCCGTTCATATGAGAAAGTGACCGCTGGCGCGAGTGAGCTGGGTAAACAACGCACAGTTGACTTTTTCTTACTGGAAGAAATTTACAACTGAATCGTCGGCTTTTGACACCACTCAATCACCTTTTGTAGCCGCGCTGATCCTCCCAAGCCTGTTCTGCATGCACCCATTTGCGTGCTGGTGTGCTTGCACAGCAGGGAGTGAAAAATATACAATCCGGATAAAAAGTTGAGGGTGCATAAATTATGTGAGTAAATATGGTATTTTCGGTGCATTTTAATTCTGCTTATTGCATACTGGGATTTCACTTAAATTGCGTAATTCAAATTTTTTGTCTTGCTCCAACGCTGCCGGCATGCGAAAGAGCAATGACTGAGGTCGGGTGCGACAGGTTTGCAGCGCCACACGAACTGAAAATTCGGCTCCCACAACTGGTTAAAGTGGACATGGTTTGAAGGGCTGCCGTGTTCAAGTCCAATCGGTAGACACTTGAAGTGATTGGAGGCGCCTTGTGGCCGCATAGTTCCGTTTTCTGAGCTTTGTTGCGAGCCCATGGCAGTAGTGGCCATCGTCTGTGCATCAACGGGCCAAGCCCAGCTGCACGTCGTTTTGGACATTTATTTGGTATTTTCTCTTTTTAGAAGGCGTTGTTCTGTTCTTGTGGAAATGTGTGCTCCCCTCGCTTCTGTCAGCATGGTCTTTTGCGCCAAAAACGCGTGCTAATGACGAGCTGCTCGTAGTTTGTGCGGTGAAGCCGCCATGCATGGACGCTGTCACTTGGGAGGAGGCTCCACCGATACTGCATCACACCTGTGAAAGATGCTGTGGAAGGCCTTACTATTCTGGAGAAGTTCTGCTTTGATACTCCCAACAATGGGCATGCAGTACAGCTTGATTGGAATTGTAAAAAATTGTCATTGCAGCACGGCTTTTGCGCAAAAGCAGATGAGCATTGCCTATCTTTTTATTGGTTAAATGAAATCAATTTTTTGAGTTTGTTTTTTTTAGTAGCCATTCAGTGATTCAGCCGTAAAATAATTAGGGTGTTCTTGCAGTTCCTTGATGTTCCATTTAATGTGGTTTTACTCTTATCAGGAAACTAGTACATTTCCGATAACTTTTTTTCAGTCACACAACCAGTTGGAGACTGCTGGCTGAGTAAACATATCAGTACCTGTCACCCATATTTTATGTTGTGCTAACGCTTTTAGCTACATTTGCATAGAGAGATAGTTTCAAAATACTGTCACAGCTGTAGGCTTGGACAAAGAAGATGATGAAGTGTGGTGCTTGTATGTGGTCGACGAGGAGGACGAAGTGTATTTGGGCGCTGGGCTCTTATTGTATGGCTCCTTGGCTGTCTCTTGCTGTATACAGGGTCTGTCCTGAAAGTAATTAGACAAGTCGCGGCAGGGCGCGCGCATGCGCTGGATAGGGAAACCGCTTTTGGGGGAAGGAGGGGGAACCTTCCGCTTCACAATGCAAAGACCTCAGTTGACTTCGAGCAGGTGAGGCGAGTGGACGTTTTTGAGCGTGTACCCCTGTTTCGTCGCTGCGTCAAGGAAACCATGGAGCGAACGTTGGAACGGCGCTACGACGTCAAGCTTTGCAATAAACTGAGTAAATCACCCACCGAGACATTTCACAGCATGCGGTAATGATGCAATGTCCAGATCGCAAGGGTTCCAATGGCACAAAGCATTTACAAATGGCCGTGAAGACGTTCAAGACCACACAGTCAACATTACCGTCCGTAACTATCATCGACAGGTGCCCGAACCGTTGCTCGTCGTGAACGTCTTCATGACCGTTTGTAAATGCTTTGTGCTATTAGAACACGCGACCTGGAAATCGCATCGTTCCCACATGCTGTCTTGATCATGTCCATTAACTCGGTAGGTGATTTACTCAGTTCATTGCAAAGGTTCACCACATAGCGCTGTTCCAGCATTCGCTCCATGGTTTCCTCGACGCAGCGATGAAACATGGGTACACGCTCGAAGACGTCCACTCGCTTCCGACTAAGCTCATCGCATTGTGAAGCTGAAGGCTCCCCTTCCTTCCCCCAAAAGCGCTTTCCCAATCTTAGTGCATGTGCACCACGCCATGACTTGTCTCATTACTTTCAGGACAGACCCTGTATATCTGCAGTCTCCTTTTGTATATATATTTCTTCCCTTTACATTATTGGTGGAGGAGCCGGGGTGCTGCAACAGCCAAGACTGAACTCCACAGCGGACCCCTTCTTTCAAGTTTTCCCACCATGCCACTCGAAGGGGATTGCAAATATATACAGTAAGAGACAGCCAAGGAGCCATACAATAAGGGCCCGGCGCCCGAATACATTTCGTCCTCCTCGTCGACCAAACAAGCACCACACTTGGTCATCTTCTTTATCCAAGCCTACGGCTGTGACAACACTGTTTATAGGCATAGATATCCATGAATCAAATCATATTTTGTCTTGCGTTACATATTAAGGTGCACTTCTGATAATTCAGACAAAAATCTTTGGTCTTTTAAAATTTGAATTGATGAGAGTCCACCTACTATGTGCAAAAGAAACTATGCCTTGGTGTGTCAAGGAAATGTACACTAAACTGATTCAGTGAGCCTTCAGATTGCAGAATGGGAGTACAGTTGTGGGCACTCGATGCTGGGATACTTTTGCATGAAATTTCCAACTGTGCATTTCAGAGTTGATTGTATCTGAATGAGCCTTTGCGCTAGCTTTCATTCCAGAGGCATTGGCTGCTTAAATGTTGATGTGTAATGTGTGCTGTGTGCGCAGCGTTTTGGACGAGCAGGATGTGTTGTTCCACGTGCCGGAGCACCTGCGCAAGTCCAGCTCCAAGAAATCGGAAGAGATGCTGTCCAACCAAATGCTGTCAGGCATCCCCGAAGTTGACCTTGGAATTGAGTGAGTCCCTTGCATGGTTGTTTGTCTCTTTTTTTGTGGGTTTTCTAGGCCTGGAACGTTATTAGCACGGTTGTCCATTGTTGTTTTTCTTTGCTCTAGTCGCGTAATTGGCGCACTTTATTTTTTTAAATTAAGGCTTAAAAAAGGGGGTGTGCAAATTACGCGGAGATTTCGTGAATATGACCCAACAAACTTTAAAGGTCATAATGTGAAATATATGCCCTATATTGCCGTCTATACGTCGGCTCCCAACTCGCACCCCTCACAGGGCAAAAAAAAATTCACTCCAAATATAAAGTGCATATCCCCTCTCTACTTGCCGTAGGTTATGTAGTTCTGCGTGGAATGGCGTGGCGGCGCTTGCGCATCTCAAGCAATAAGCATGTAGTCATACAATAGCGAAGCCAGCAGTCGGAGGCAAGTGGAGGCAGCAGGCGATAAAACTGCACCCTTGGGTGTGGCCCATCCGACCAGTGGCAAAGTGAACAGCAAATGGTTCGGCAGCTTCGGATTACGGTGCGCGCAGTGGTTCGGCCAGGAAAGTGACTGCCAGCACGAGCGAGCCGGGTAAATGACATGCAGTTCGTCCCTTCGCCAGTATACTAGTGAATTACCGACTTTCTTTTACACCATTCGCACACGGGAGACGCGGCCATGCTGATCTTCCAGAGCCTGCCTTCCGCGCACCCGCATGCACGCTGGTGGTCTGGCGCAGCAGAGAGCGCAAAATATGTGAGAAAAAGCTTTTCTTTATAAACCTGAGTAATATATTAGGGGCGCTTAAATTACGCGAGGAAATACAGTATTTCATCTTTTTTTCCCTCACATAAAGTGTACCTTGGGACTGCTGGCATGTGAATTGCATTCATTTAAATTTGGATGTAATGAGCCTGCATGTAGGTAATGCCTCAGTATTGGAAAGTTTTGGGATTCCTTAATGTAACCCTCATTGAAGTGTTTGTATTTGTGAACTTCATGTGACAAACTAGTGGCAGTTGACCACGGATGAACAAACAGTTGAATGAACTCTACACCCACCGTTTAGTAGCTGTTGTTGTATTACTCTAAAACTTAGGCTTTCAAGTCAAATATAAATGCGTGTAGGGGCTGCACTTTTTTTTCGAGATTCGGGGGCCAATTTTTGGGGTGCGGCCCATACACGCGACGTACGAAAAAAAAATTTTTTTAAAGCAAAAACACACCAATCAGGGAATGAGCGGCATTTATTCTACGTTCAATCGTCACTCGCGGAGTATTTCGACTCTGAGCTGGTGCTGTGCCCTGGCGCACGCTCATCCCAAAGAAGCCACGCAGCATGTCCGCTGTCAGCGCGTAGCCGTTGCTCCGCATTTTCATCACATAGCAGAGCAGCTCTTCTTGCAGTTCGGGAAACTCGCACGGCTTGCCTCTGAAAGCGCACTTTTTGCAGCTTGTGTTTCTCAATGCACCCTTTTGATAGCACGTTCATCGGACGCACTTCTCGGCCACGTCGAATTCCCTGTCCGCCGCACGCTTGCCGCGTTCGAGAGCTCCCAGCCGTGTAGCTGATAACGTGCTTGCCGATCGTGCTAAAATAAGCCACAACTACGAAGAACGCGCTAACACGCCATAAAAGGCTGGAGCTGGCGATACTGATGCCGATGTAGATAGCGGGAAGACGCAGGGAAAAAAAAAAATTGACGATGATGATGATGTCTGCGGCCTCGCACGCCATCCATGGACAGTTTTTGGAAGCTCTTGTGCGCGTGCTTGGCCTCTATGATCAAGCGCTCCGCGATTGAGCGCGCCGTTGTTCGCAGCCGGAGCCGATCCTGGAGGCCACGGCGCGTGCATTTAGAAGGCTATACCCGCCTGAGTCATGGAAAGTTCGGGTGCGGCCCTTACACGGATTTATTTTTTTTTAAACATTTCCTTCGGGAAAACGGGGTGCGGCCCATACACGGGTGCGGCTCTTACACGCGTTTATACGGTAACCATAAAACACAAATGGTCTAGAAGGGAACTTCCACGATAGCAGTAAGCTAATGCAACACAGTGTGTCATGCTCCAGTGGCAGCTTGACCTTTGGCTTGCACAGCACCAGCCTGATAGCCTCCGTGGCAGGAAGAGCATGCCAGGGAGGGCATGCCATGCCATGCCAAGAATGTTCAGTCCTTGCTTCCGGGTGCAAAAAGTGACATATTCTGTCATGGGAGAGGCACTTCAGTCATGTTTTAACGCCTGAAAGGAAGCGTTTCACCATCTGGGTGTGCTGTCTCTCTTCTCCTCACCTCTTCTTCATGATGCACGGAGGCTTACTGTGCCCAGCTGTGCAAACCAAGGTCGAGCAGTCAAGCTGGCTCTCCGCAAGGCCACCAGTGACACACGCTAGCAGAGTGAAACTTGCTCAAATGTGTGTGCACAGTGCAGGCACCATTCGGGGCCCAAGGCATTGCACTGCCCAGCTGCTGTGTGCTTGGGTGCCAGTAGCACACTGCATTCAGAAGAGTCAGACGTCTCTTTCCCACGGCCTTGTTTGCCAACAGCCATTAGAGACTCGCTGCTACTGCTAGCACTTCATGAAATGTTCTCAAGATACAAAAAATTCTGGAACTAATGTCATTTGCAGGAGGCTCCAGCTAGTGGGGAACTTGGCATGCTGACTGGGGAATATTGGGCGCAGTGTAATTGAGGCCCGTATCAGGATTCTGTGCTTAATGTTGCGGAACTAATAATTTTGAAGCCAGAGATTGGCTACGTAATGGGTAGTGTAGCAAGTCTGAGAGCGCATTGGGGGCTTTGAAAGAGTGCTTCATGTCTACGGGTGCCAGGCGACCCATGCTTAATGGGGACGGTTAGGAAGAGGTTAAGGGTCGTGTTCAGTGAGCTTGGAAGTTGGAGTTTACTGTTTAGTTCGCCCTGCCGTGTTTATTGAACTGCTTTGTTGTCGAACCAATCTGTATTGATTGCAACCCTGCTTTTGCAGGGAGCGCATACGCAACATTGAGGCGACGGAAGACGCCAAGCTGAAGCTGATCCGGGACAGGATGGCCAGGAAGGAGCGGGAGACCTCGTTCGTGCCCACCAACATGGCTGTCAACTTTGTGCAGCACAACCGCTGTGCGTTCTCTTTCTCTGCTTGCATTCAGTCGTGTTTGCATGTTTTTCTTCTTTCTAGAAAGAGATAGCACATACAGAGAGCTAACGTGTTGCTGGATCCCATGCTGTTGTTGGGGTGCCAATGAGCGAATTTTCGAAGTTGATAGTTTCACCAGCCCTTCAAAGCGGCGAAGTCTCTCTTTGGGCAAAGTGGTGGCCTCTTGATGCAGTATAACAGGTGTATCTCTCCAGGAGGGCTTTGTGTTTTTTTGAAACGGCTTAATTGCAGTGACCCTTCAGAGTTGTGCCTCTCCCACCAACAGCCTTGGTTTCACGGATGTGTAGGGGCTAGGCTCGCCGAAAGGGGCTGTCATGACTGGCTCATGGTCAGTGTTAGGCTGCTCATCGTAACTCAAGCGTCTCTGTGATGTCAAACCTGCACATTACAAGATAGTAATTCTTTGCACACACAGCTTGCTCTGAGCAAGATCGAATCTCTGAAGGCCGGCTACAGCACTACTGGGGTTGCCACAGTCACCGAGAAAATCTGTGCTTGGCAATGTGAGCTGACAGGAGGATAGTGCCATGAAGGTCAGTGCATTCGTGCTTCTCACTGATTGCCGCCTGTTCCGGCTGCAGTCAACATCGACGATGGCAGCCGGTCTCGCCATGCTCGACGCCCCATGCGTGAGAAGGAGCCCCCGCCTCCCAAGCCCGTGGTGGTCATCGCAGAGGCTGAAGGAGTCGCTGACCAGATCCCCGGTCGACAGGGCAGAGGTGAGCACAGCGGCTGGGCAGGTCGAAAAATCCGTAAGCTAAAGACGGTTTTCTGAGATGAAATGTGTTGAAAAAAAAAATCAGGAAATTTGCCTTGTGTCATGTTCCACCCACAGGGGCCAACATATATCGAGTGCATTTAACGCAACTCCAGCACTTAAAGACCCATCCATACTCACCCAAGTTCTTACCATACTAATGCTTCATCACTGATACTCAGTCACCAAATGTCATCAGATAAAAAAATCCAAATTCAGCTTCTCTCATAAGAGTGTTCAAAAACATTACTCCAGTGCTGTCAGAACCACAGCATGAGGAAATAAGACGTAGTGCATGAGGGGGATGAATGTGCGTGCTGCTGGTGGTAGTGACACTTCTTGGAGGAAGCCGATTTGCCACCAGTTTCCTTAACTGGCTCAGCTGTGATTAGCTGTGTCACGTCCCTAAAGCAGCTCATTGGCAGCAAAGATCTTGGTGATGAGCACATGACTGTGTTGGAGAGGTTGGAAAGTGCCGTGACAGGACCTGCTCAGACATTTTATAACGGACCTTGTTTTAAAAATAAACAGCACCTTAGTTTTTGTTGTAATACGGTAATTCCACTTGCTAACAAACAAAATGAGCACAACAGTCAGATTCATTATAAATAGGCTCGACTGTTCAGTGAAACCTTGTTAAGAAGTACAGCTGCAACAGAAAAAGAATGGCACAAGTGAATCATGACCGGAGCGAAAAAATCGCGACACGCGGCGCTATTGTTGCCGAGTACACCGATAGCGAGAGTGTCAGGAATATTCTATTTCCTAAAGCGGGGGTGGCCGGCAGAAAGCAGCCGACCTAGACATTCGCCCATCTGAAAAGTAACATCTTAAACGAACGCCTGTAGATCTCTTATCAGCCAAAGCATGTGTAAGGTGGCTCAGCACATAATCTCGTTTTATTTATTTTTTTTTGCGCTGGCTTGGCGATCATTGTTATCTTTATCACCGTTTTCCTTTAAAAATGTGCTGGGGATGCACTGTCAAAAGTAATGTGTGGCAGTGCCTGCTTTCGGATCAGCTGCTTTCTACCGGCCACCCCCAATTTGGAAAGTGGAATGTGCTAGGCACTCTCGCTATCTGCGCGTACGGCTACAATAGCGCCGCGTCTCGCAATTTTTCCGCTCCGGTCATGAGTAACTTGTGCTAATCTTTTTCCGTTGCAGCTGTACCTTGTGGGACTGTGTAAAAACTATGCGCAAAGGGGCAGTACAGCCCAGCCGAAAATAGCTTCAGTATCCACTTTCCTGATACAGTATGAGGCCTGATGTATTCCGCGAAGGCACACGCACACACGCGCGAAAGCTTTCGTTCATTTTGTTCTAGGGAAGTCAGTTTTTGTCTATAGCTGCACTAATAGTGTACGGAGCTTGGAACAAGGCTCTCTCTTGTTCCACACAGTCTCTTTAGGGAATGTTCTCCTGATGCATGGCTGCAGATTTCTTCTTCCCATGCTCGATGTTCTGTATAATGTCGAGTTTCTCCTTGGTGGTCAACAGTGAGAGCTTCACCCCGATGCAAGGTGGGCTGGGGAGTGATGTTACTTGGGAAGCACTGCACGCAGGAAGTGCCTGATCCATGACAACGCCAGTATCAAGCCAGTGCAACACAGTGGGACCAAGTCACAGCTGCATAGTGACGCCAGTCATCCTGCACTGTGGCAGTGGTGGCTGCAGCTAGCTTGGGAACTGCGGAGAAGCTTAATCACAGGACAATAAGCAATAGCTATGGCAATGGGCACATCCATGTGGCTCAGACTGTGCCCGCTTGGACACCGCCACCTGTGAACAGGGCAGTGGGTGGGGCAGCGGGCATATGCTGGCTCCCTCGGCAACCAAAAAATGGGAGGTGTTGCGTTCTGCGAAGTCACAAGGGTGTGTCTCAGCAGCTGCCAGCATGCTTGTTGCATGCTGCACCATATCCGTACAGAGAAACCTCGTTATAGCGAGTAGGCAAAAAATCGTAAAATAGTTCATTATAGCCAAAATTTGATATAGGAAATTTTACCAAAAATTTATGCTGGCGAAGCAAAATTCAATCAGCGAAAGAACGGCAACTGGGAGAGATATTTTTTGCAGCTTTAGCACTGTTTCGAAGCCGCTTGCAGCAATTGCGGAGGCCGCAAAAAAAAAAAAAAAAACTATTGGCAAACGCCAATTAGGTTGTCTTCCCCGCAAAGCACCGCAGCACGCGGCGGTGGCCAGGCAAACGCCCACTTGGGTGGCTTCCTCGCATTGCAGCAATGTCGCGTAAAATATCGGACGCCAGGACGAAAGGTATCGCCGTTTTCACCGCCTCCGCTCCAGATAGTCAATGTGAGCAGTCAAAAGGCTGCTGGAAAGCTACAACAACCGAGCGTGGTGCTGGTTCCGAGCCACTGTCGTCAGGTGCGAGGCGTGAACGGGTGCCAACTGCCTGGCTACCAGCGTTTCTTGTTGCTATATCTTCTATGGCACCATTGGCAGAGGTGAGGTAAAGCCATACCTCGGCACCATGTAAGGTGGCTCAATCACACTCACACTCACAGCCACTCGCACTCACATCCACTCACTCACACTCACACTTATGGCCACCCATGCTGACATCCACTGACTCGCACTCACACTCACGTCCATTCAAACTCGCAACCACTCACTCGCACTCACGCTCATGACCGCCGACACTCACACTCACATCCACTCACACTCATAGACGTGAGTGTGAGTGAGGCGATATGAGTGCACTCATGAGTGAGTGTGCCGACCTATGGGTAAAGCGTGAACTGCTAGGCTTTGTGCACCACCACTAGTCACCCGGGTAGTGAGGCAAAGCCTGCCGCCTGCCATCCTTGTGGGCATAGCTTGACACTCTGCAGTTCGATATATGCGTTTTATGGCAAACCATGTTTGATGTATAAAATAAGAAATACATGTGCTTGTTAAAAATATTTAGGAACAATTGGATATAGTGAGTAATTCATAATATCAGTGCTTATTATAATGAGGTTTGACTGTATTCACGTATCATCACGATCTACATATTATGAGTACCAGTGAAGCTTCCCAGCCTCACCTTTTGCTGCCGCCTGTGGCGACATGGTTGCGCCGTTCTTCCCAAGATTGCCCTGCATGCACCTGCCTGCATGCTGGTGTGTGCTTGCGCAGCAGAGGGCGCAAAATATGCGAGTAAAGGTTCTTTTTTCCTTTTTTCAAGCGTGGATAATTAATTGGTGTGCAACTTGTGCAAGTAAATACGGTGTTTGGAGTGCTTCAGCACTCCTCAGAACTGTGAGTGCCAAGTTTCGAGGAATGAAGAGGCACCTCTAATCTTTGTGACAGGGCTGCTTTAAGAATAGCTTTTGAACACTTTGATCTTGCTGTACTCCGCATTGCTCAGTGATCTCTAGAGGGACTTTGGTGGCATGGTATGATGGTGCATTTTAGTGGAGTGTGGGATTTTGGTCTTACGAATGGCACTGGTGCTTTACTTGATTTGCAGGAGGCAAAGGGATGTCCAGGTCCAGAGGCAATGACGATGAAAAGGCAACCGACGACTTTCACTTTGAGAAGTTCAAGAAGCAGTTTAGGCGCTACTGAGGGTGGTGAAGCATTGTGTCAACGTGTCCACGTGTCATTATGTAAATATATATGCTCATATACTATGCTCTTTCTCCTTTTTGTCTTATTAATTGCAAGTCTCATGCAAAAACTGTCAAAACTGCAGTAGTACAAGCCTGAAAGCTGGACTGAACAGTGCCGGCAAGTTATAGCTTGTATGAAAATTAGGTGCAAGGGTTGCATGGACAACAAGCACAGGCAGAGCAACGGGCAGGTGTTATGGGAACAAAACTTTCTTCAGGGGATCACATGCTGATTAGCCTCCTTAGTTCCCGGTGGTTACAAGAACAATGACTTGGGCTCACTGCAGATCTCTGGTTCACTAAGAGGTGTATGCTACTTCACAAGCAAGGAATAATGGTGTGATATAGCATATGTTTCAGCTGTTCCTAAATGACCTGTTTTACAATTTAATGAATGTTGCCTAAAATTTATAAACTAAATTTTATTTGCAAAAAATATTTGAAATTAAATTGAAACCACACACCATTGCCAGTGGTACTTAGCGTTGCCCCGAGAGAGGAATACAGTGGAACCTCTATTATACGACGTTCAGGGGACCGCGCGAAACCGTCGTATAATCCGGGTGTCGTATAATCGAAAATCAAACGTGATATTTTTTAACGTCTGAACTTCATCGTCATCTTTTTTTTTTTTTTCGGAACACAAATGCAGCACATTTTTGCCGGCAGAGGGCTAGTCTTCAACAAACAAGATAAAATGGCCGTTGAGGCTGCCATGAGCAGCGGGGCAGCGGCTCGCGCGGTTTTCTTGATAGGTGGAAAGATTAAGGCGCACCGGTTATCGACTGGCTAAAGTGTGCCTACCGTATTTACTCGATTCTAAGCACCCCCTTTTTTTCACGATCGCGATGCCCAAAGTGAGAGGGGGTGCTTAGATTCGAAAAATCTAAACTGACCCCGCCCCCCCGGCCCCTCTTTTCGAGGCGAAATCTCGATGAAACGGGCGCGAGAAAAAACATTTTATTTAGGAAACATTCAAAAGAAAAATAGTTGCAGACAGTTCTGTGCCGCCATCTGTCTTGTAGTGTCGGAACGCAGCAACACAAAAAGCGCCGTGGACGCCGTTGTCCTCGCTTCGGCGAGCGCGGCCTCGCCCGCTTATCTGTTTTTTCAGCAGCGTCCGCTCCGGCGGAGGCATTTGTTGCTGAGACGGGCGTCTTATCTTTTCTCTTTATCTTTCCTCTGATCTTTTAACTCTCCTCTATCTGCACTTGGCAGCGGTGGTGGCTTGGCTTGAGCCAGTAGGCAGGCCTGTGCAATTTCCTTTTCATCCTTCTCTCAGTCACAACGCGCATGCCGCGCCTCCTCGGGACTCCGACTGCACAGGCTCGACGAAAAAGAGAGCAAGTGCACTTGGCGGCCTCGGCAACGCTCTCTTCGGCGCAAAAAAGGGGGTGCTTAGATTCTCATGCCAAATTTTTTTTTCAGAAATTTTTTTCCGAAAATAGGGGGGGTGCTTAGCATCGCGAAAATACGGTACATCCCGGCCTGCGTTTGCTGACGACCTTTTTTGACGGATGGTACGAGCCAGACGTCGTACGAAGCGGGGTCCTTCTAAAATTTGCGTCGTATAACCGAGGTTTTTAATGCATTGTCTCTATGGGGGTTTTGCCGGGACCGCACAAATTCGTCGTAAAATGCGGGTCGTCGCATGACCGGGGGACGTATAATCGAGGTTCCACTGTATGTACAATCTGTGAAATTATCAGTAGCAGCAGCTGCAACATTATGCAGTAAAATATAGTTAATTTGACCCAGTTAAATAAAAGTTTTTTCCTCCTCCTTAACCCCCGTTAACTCGGATAATCCGAACTGTCGCTGGAGTGCCGGAAAACGCCTGTGTAAGTCTATGCCGTCGGGAGCTCCTTTATTTGGATGCCCAGGCGCTGCCATTGGTTGATTCCGACAGGCTCCTGAAGCGGTGCTGTGTCGAGGTATGACCTGCTCGACATCCAGTGGTCCAAGTAATCGTCCCCAGGCTTGAACTGCCTCTCTGATGTGTGCGCTATGGCAAGTATTTTGACGATCGGCAAGCCCCTGGCAGTAGGCCGATAGAAAATCTGGCTGTGTGGTTTCATTTTCGAAGCTTCGCGGTCAGCCCGGAGCAGCTGCGCTTATCAGCCAGCTGAGCCGCATGCTGTTTAGAATGGCACTTCATTGTCATGGGCCTTTTCAGTTTGTTAGTTTGTTTATCAAAGGTGTCTTAATGGTCTGGCTAGGCTCTGGTACCAATGCACGCTTCCCCTGATTCCGTTCACATGATACTTTCCTTCTTCCAGTATGTCGAAACTCCGCACTCGTCACATGCTGTTTTCCGTTTGTGTGTTAAAGCCTCCTCACAGGCGAAGAAGCTCCAGCGCTATTGTGTCACACACTGAAAGAAGCGATGCAAGGGAACATTTTTTCTTTTGAAGAAAAAAAGAATGTAGCCCAGCTTGACTGACTTACTGTCGCGAAAGCTAATGTTAACAGCGAAGCTGCCTGGCACTTGGCTTCTCTCACTCGAAGCTCGGGGCCTTCTGCCCTCCGCTTGCAACATGTCGTCGGTATCCCTCACATGGGCTTCTGGATTCGCCCGAGGACGCCATGGCCGTTCACGCGCCAACTGTTGCTGTTTCTCCCGACGGGCGGCTTCTTCTGAAGGGCTTGAAACTTTTCCCATTTTCCGAACATTCGAGAAACGACTGCCGAGCGCACTTGTCTATATATGCGCGCTCCTCCGAACCATCCGCTGGCTGTCATACGAAGTGGGGCGTGCATATTTTTCTGTTGTATAATCGAGGCTTTTAATGCATTATTCCTATGGGAGATTTGCCGGCCCCGTGCCGGTTGGTCGTAAAATGGGGGTAGTCGCATAAATGGGGGCACATAATCGGGGTTCTGTAATAGAGTCGAGCCTGGATGTATCGAACCCGGATATTTTGAATTATTGGCTGTATTGAACGCACAGATTATCCTCTTGAAAATCTTGTGTGCAAGTACTGTGCAGGAAAGTCTCGCTGTATGTCAAACTGCACACCATGAACCTGCTAGTGGTGCTTCTAATGGCACTCCTCAATTACTTTCTATGCTCACAGAGTGGTCAGCTGCACAGCCTTGGGCACCTGCTGGTAGCGCTAGCAGTGTGTAACCACGTGACGAGGTGAACATGGGGTATGCTTGAGGGCAGCCTTCAGTCTCTCGTACTCATTTTCCACGCTACCTGGCTCTTATGCTGTGAAGCCAACCTACGAAACCCTAGTGGCGGCGCTCACCTGGCATGCTTTATTCACTTCGCTGCCGAAGGTGTTGCGGAAACCAGCTGTACCTTAATTTTAATGAGCGATTATTCTATTTATAGTGTACCGCTAAAAGGATTGGACATCTTGTGATGGGCAGTGGCTAGTTCCAGAGCACCATCCACAGTGGCTTCGATGCGAAGCAGGTTAGACTTGGCAACACCTAGGAAGTGGCACACTGCTAGCATGCCATTGGGCGGCATGTCACTGTATTGAAACACTTCACTAGTGTGGGCGCAACGGATTCTCACTTGTAGGCTACAAATAAGCTTATCTTGTGCCATTTTTTGATATATTGAATTCTCAATGTATACCGTATTTTCCAGTGTATAAGACGCACCTGCCATATATGCAGGCTGTCATTGAAGAAGTTGGTATATAAGACGCACCCCAATTTACCCAGATAGGCTAGTTAGGCTTAATTAAACACGCTTGTGCGACCATTGTGAAATGCACCATACCTGTGAAGTTCTTAAGCAATGCTGAGTGATTGAAAAAGGCAACACACATGCCGTACCCGCCCACGTTTTAGCAAGAGAAGAAAAACGAAAGAACTCTCCTTATGTCCGTAACAACATTTTATTTTTACTTAAAACCTTCGAAGTCTTCATCTTCGGACGCGCTATCAAAAAGTTTGCCTGTTTCTGGAGGAAATGCAGCTGAAACATTCTCCTTGCACTACGTACACAGAGCAAACAAAGTTGCAAAGGGGGACTAAAAAAAAATGCCGGCTTGTATAGGCTTGTCTTGACAATGGCGAGAAGCGCGATTGTCGCCATCTTTTGGCATTTCACATTACATTTGCTTGGGGCCTCCGAAACGGCCGTGTGTTTTTGATCCCGGAAGTCATCATCCCCGCCGTTTTATGATGAAGTTCACTAAAAAAGTTGCGCGCGGCGGTCTCCGCATTATAGCCGGGTTACAGCCGCGTTATTGGTAGCGATATTTTTCCGGTGAAAAAAGCTTGAACATGAACCTGAGTAATTTCTGAACTCACAAAAAAAAACAACGAAAAATTCGCATATAAGATGCACCCTTGTATAGGATGCACCAGCACAATTTTTGAAAAAAATCTGCGTCTTGTACACCGGAAAATACGGTAGAACAATTTTGTCATCCCCTCCGAGTTCAATAAGTCCTGGTTCAACTGTACAGCAACACTCTCGATGCATGCTCTGACAAATGTGTGTGATGCTACTCCATGCACCCTTCTGCCCAGATGTGGCTAACCAGCTGACCTCGGAGACTCTGGCTCAGGATCTGGTGCTGCAGTGAAATAATGTTCAATCTCTTTCTGCCCATGGATGCAAGTATACATGTGGGCCTAGCCCACCCAAGCCAGTCCGACTGTGTCTGGGAAAAAGGACCCTTAAGGCCCCTGGGCAGAGGCAAGAGCCACTTTCGCCTTGTCTTCTCGTAGATGGCGCCCCTAGACTAATTACGCTAGTGGAAGTCAGCATTCTTCTAACAACCTCTCAATTTTTCACTTTCCTATTTTAAGAGCGTTAGTTCTTACTACTTATGTTTGTCAAGGACGCGTCTGTCTGCAAGCGAGGTCGAATTGACCAAAGCAGTAACCACGTGACCACACTGTATCACATAGCAACAGTGGGCGCGTAGCACCTCATTTGATAGCTATACTTTAGATCCGTTATGTGTGCACCAGTATAGCGGCCATCGAAGTGGCACCCCCTCAGGACCACCATTTGCACAAAAATTTAGGGGCCACCCGTTTGACGCAGAACATTCGAAGTGTGTCAGATGACTTTGCATGTTCCTGAGGATAAAATTACTAATTGAGATGAAGCCGTAAATATGTGTGGGATTCGCACCGACGGCCCCTTTCTACCCCCAAACCGTGCATTCCGAGGACCTTCAGATGGCCATTACGGCCAAACCGTTTGTCACAGGGGGTTCCGGATGGTGTCAAACAATTTGTTGTGTTGTGATGCACATGTTTATACAATTTATTACCTGATATAACAAAGAAATATACCGGATGTAGCGAAGGTGGCTGCAAATTGCAATAGTAGTGCAAAATCCATGAGGTAGATGGCACTGCTTTTATCTTAGAAGAGATGTTTCTGGAAAGGAAACATCAGCGGATGTTTGGATTTGGTCTTCTCCACGTGTGCTGAGCGCAGCATTGTAAACACTTGAAGCCCCCGTAGCTAACGCTCTGAAGTCGAACACTGAGGCAGTGTTGGCGGAAAATTTTTCTTTCTTACTCCTTTCTCTTTGGTTCTTCCTGGCAACTGAAGGTTAACATTGTGTAGCGTCAGCAGCATTGGGTACATCATATTTGGGCATACATAGCAGTACACAGCTGGCATGGGCAGGACTTGCTATCAAGTTCTTGTCCATCCTCTCATCGGGCCCTATGCTGAGTGGGGAGAATTGCTACCAAGCAATATCCTGTAAAACCTTGTTAACGCGTATTAAGGAACAACTATCCACAAAGCAACATTATGCTCTAATTGAAAATATTGTAGATATTTAAACTTACCTGATAAAAAAATGGGAACTGACATATTCCACAAAGGAAGACACAAGCGGAAGCTCCTATTCTGTTTGGACTACAGAAATCCATTATTTTCATCTGCCTCTAAGGCGGCCTCGCAGCCACCAGTGCAGCAGTCTCAAAAGTTGCACTGCGTGGAGTGTGGAACTTTCTCTGCCACAAGCATGGCACAGATTTCCTGTTCCCACTCTCAATGTTTGTTGCCGTTTCGAGCTTCTACTTCATGGTCTACCCGCGGAGCCTCTTCTCGACACAAGGCATGCTGTGGAGTGATGTCATTTGGGAAGCACTGCACGCGGGAAGTGCGCGAAGAGTGTGCCATTGCACTGCGTGGCACGCTTTTGCCAGTTCCTTAGAGGCAAGTGACGGCCGTTTTCTGCTCTGCTTTCTAAGTAGACCCTCAGAGGTCCAGAATCAAGTTTCCTTCTTTCCTGATGAAGTGAAGATTCGAGTTTGATATTAGTATATGTCCTCGGTCTTGTCTTGCTTCGTTTGGTACCATGATCTAATGCACGTACCGTGTTTGCACATTCGTATAGCAAATCTGGTCGTGAGCTTACAGCTTGCCCTCACTGTGCAGAGTCCAATTAATCACAATCCGCTGACCCATGGGCTTCCTCGCAGAGCACGAGTTTTAATCCACAAGGGTCGCTCAGGATATGCGCTCATGGCAGAGGTGATTGTCAAATGGCAGTCCCCTAGCAAATCCACATGCCACGAGCTTTTCTCGCACGAGAATGATGACCTGAAGACCGACACCAACCAAGCGGCAACTGCCGCGGGTGCCCACTCATGAACAGAGCACATGCTGTGGGACTGCCCTTACTACTGTGAAGTCTGGAAAAAGCACCTTAAGACACATCACCACATACCGTGAATGTGGGGACTCCATGTATTTATGTAACAATGCTTGGGCCCGAGCCAGATTGCAAAGCAGGAATTGAGCATCAAATATAACTCTCCTTGCCCCCCCACTCCCCCTCTTCCACAAATAGGCTTTGGTGTCAACTTACATCTAGGAGTTTATTTTCTGGGGTGCCACTTTCCACGCTAAGTGCTCTGCAGCAGTTACTTTGGAGCATATGCATTTGTAGGCCATTTGATAAGATATTGTGTGCCTCTATCACCTGCCTCTGTCCTGTGGGGATTTTTGTCATATTAAAGAGATTTCTTAACTGATAAGTACAGTCTGCGGTCTCTATTTTGGCAATAAAGCGTGTGTGGGCCAGCGGGAAAAATAAAAATAGCTGGAACATAGCCTTCGCCATTGGTGTGTTGGCCTGATCGCATCAGCTGAGCAAACATGGCACAGTGAAAAGTGTTGGCACCAATGCTGTCTGGGCACACCGCGAGGTACCTCTTTGGTTGTGATACACTGCATATTTTGAGCGTTGAGGATGATTGGTTTGCATGCCTTGAGAGTCATCGCAATAATCAGCCGTCTCACTGCTTCCATGCATATCTGCAGCTGTTGACTAGCATGTTGTTTCAGAAAGTGAACTTGAATATATTATTTCGTGAAGAAAAAATCTCAATAAACATTTTGGAAGATAATCTATTGATTCATATGTGGTTCAGTGTATTCTCTTCATACTTACTGGGGTGACCAGCAGGTAACTACGGCTGAACCTGTGGCACAGAGCAGACTTTGTTATGAACACCTTCACTAGAAGAACACTCCTCAGCACTGGACTGCTATGGATACTCCACTGATACGGCTGTGTTGCATCTGCTCTGTTAGGCAAATAACTGCTGTTACATATTTCGGGTGCCCAACAAAATGTGTTGGCTCTGGGTGAGCGTAGGGAGGGCACAAGAGAAGGCAAAGCAGTACTTCTGTTGGCGAGGCGAGCTGGATGACTGAGTCACTTGATAACACACACGCCACTGCTCCTGTAAACACAGCATGTGAGAAGCGCTGATGCCAGCGACAATCAGGGTGGGGGAGCATGAATGCCTGAACGTGTGAGTACATGGCAGATTACTTCACCTCAGAAGTCTTTTGCAGCAAGGCTGCGGCTATCTGAGCCAATCAGAACGGCGGGCGCTGCAAAACGTGTTCCTCCCTGCCCCACGACTGGTGGTTCCATCACTGGGAAGGGAATATATAGCCCTGGTCGGACACAACTCAAAAATGAAGCGGAAGAAGCACTAGAGTATTGGTTTGGGCTCGTTGGTCTGTATGGTTGAATTGCTGTGCATGTACCAAACGTTTGATGAGGCTATTTATGGATGATGTCTTGGTATGATGATTTCTTTGCTTCGTTTGCTTTTGCTGATTTTCTGGTGTCACGTGGGTTCTGGCTGGCATTTAAGAAGCTGCTCGTTGTCCTTAATAAAATTGTTTGTAGTTCGGCGCCTATCCTGTCAGCTTCTGTGTTCATCCTTGTCTTTTCGCGCTGCTTCCTCTAGTCATGCGGAGATACGGCAGTTGGCGTCAACAGATTTTTATGACACCGCCTATAATCCCCTTTCATCTGCCACTCCCTGCAATTTCACGCTAGCGGCTAGCTCAAAGGGAGTTGACAACGACGTCATGAGAATCAGTAGACACATTATTAGTTGGAGGGTCTCCTCTGAGGGATGGTGCTGGCCCGTTCAACCAGTGAATGAAACGCTCGCTGTAGTATTTCGAAAACACTATCCTTAACTACCTTTCCAGTTATTGCAATAATTGTTTGAAAAATAGCCTCAACACTGCTCAAATGTTTGAGGGACTATTTTTCTTGGCCCCCTACCTTTCTACCTTTCATGGCGCTGCGTGTGACTTACGCGGTAAGTATAGGATTTTGAGCAGCGCTGCTGCAGTGTTGTGCAGTGCAGTGGCATTACAGGACAATCGCCGGCGGTGATCACGTTCAACATCAAAACTTTTTTTCCACCCCTTACGCTAAAAAGACTCCGGTAAATACTGCTGAGTGTAATTACAATTATATTAACTGTGAGGCTTAAAGGGGACCTGAAACACCTGAGGAGAGTACATAAACTCGCTTAGTCACTATACATTCTCACCTCATGAATGCCTGAGCCAAAAAATTGGCTGTGGTTTAGCTCTGGTTCAACCTGGAGTGAGGCGAGAGCACCGCCGAGCCGCCTACCTATACAGCTGCGACACCTCTCCACTCCCCCCCCTCACTGTCCGCCTCACTCCCGCCGCATCTATCGCCTGCCTGGCTGCGCCATTACGTTTGCCTTGTACATTTGTTCTTACGTTGTACGCGCCTTACGTTTGTTCAGCCGGGTAGGCGATAGATGCGCCGATGTGGTAAACATGAGTGGCATGGCACTCGTGCCTTCTGCATTTGTTTGATAATGGATTTTTATCTGGTCGCGGATTACTATATCTTTGCGCCTCCTTTGTACATGCCTCTTGGTGGAATAAACCTCATTTGAAGTCCGGCGTTCGTCCTGTCTCCTCTACCTTCATCCGTGTCTTTTTTCGCTGCTGGAATGTCTCACAATCGCACCAAAATTAGGTGTCTTTACTAATTTAAGTCGGAAGCTATTCTTATACGTAGCCTTCTATTTTCGAGGAATGCGTCGTTGATATTTTGTAGCTAGCTGGTCCACTTTGTGTATTATTTACAAGTATGATAAATAGCATGTGTGTGTTCACGCTTTCTAGCACCTCCCTTTGTTCCAATCGAGCGCGGAGTCCTTCGCGGTTAGCGAGACTCTGCAGCTGTCACAAAAATATTGAGGGAAATTACTTCTGATGTTCAAAAAGAGCTAACAGTTTTCTTGAAGCCGGCGATACCGGCTTTCCGCTGCAGTGAGGCTCTCATTTTGTCGCTTAAAATAAAACATTATTCGGGCTGCATGAAAATCAAACGGGTCGCCTAAAATGCAGCATTTGGGCTGAATAATGGGAATCACTAAATCCCCAGTCTCGAGTGAACGATTCCTCTGGTTGCCATATTTTGGTACCGTATGTAGCGATATATGTTTGCACTCCGCCAAAAAGCGGTTGTCTGTGTGTCTAAAGCCTGCTTCTGGAATGCGGGTCACTTAGGTCACCTGACGTCATCACGACCTGCCTACCGTGGCCGTTCAGTTAATGATTAGTCTCGAGAGGTTCGTCAGGATAAACAACCTGGATCCCACAAGCCCCATCGATGGCAGTACCTGCCATCGGAGGGCAGTGACGCATTGCTGAAACGCTGCACCACTGCGGCAGGAGTGGTGTGAGGACTCCCAGGGATCTGTGATTGTAGAGAATTGGTTATAGCAACGACTTCACAGAGTTGACGGCGCCGAGAGCTACAGACAGTTACGGCCTGATTCAAGTGGGGCAGCCTCATTCATTTTGCTCTCTGTATTCGTATTTGTGCGCGGCCGCTTAATTTTTTGCAGCATTTGGGAAGTTTGGACTTTCGAGCGGCAACATTAAGGAGAAAGTTCGAGCCTCTGGTGCAACTTTATTTTTTCGTGCAAAGTTTTTCCGAAAGGACTGAAATGAGCAGTGACGACAGTGGCATGCGGGCCACAGCTCAGCTGGCCCAAAGGCGAAAAACAAAAGTACACTTCCCCTAGGTAACGGAAGAAGACTTTTGAAGGAGGGTTGCAGGCCAGCAGAAAAGGTAATTCCGACCCACATTGCAAAGCGTCCGACATGCATTCGATTGCTGGGAAGACTGTTGGATCAGCACACGAGGACTGGAGGAGCTACAAGTTCCCGCATTCTTCCACGAAGGTAGCTGCACGGGCACCCACACTGTCAACCATCTCAGTTCAGCTCAACACACCTGTCAATAAGCAAGCATGCGGTGCTTAACAAAGCAGAGGTCGCATCTGGATATTGTATTTCCCAACTTCTTACGTGTTCTGCGCACTCTCCATATTTTTCGTGCGGGTCCCACTCCATTTACTTCTTTATTTTTACTTGTAGTATTTTACTCTTAGCTACTTATTTCTCTATACTCTTTCCGTTTATCGCTCACCTGTGTCCTACCCCTATAAAAGGGGCGGCACCAGTGAAGAAAAATCACTCATGAAAAAGATCGGTCCTCCGATCGAAACGTCATAAAAATGTTTCCTTCAAAGAAGTGTATGCTTCGACTTCACTATATACTCTTTTAAGGAGTCAAGTAATTGATGCTCTCGCAGCCACCTACAATATATATATATATATATATATATATATATATACAGGGCGTCCCAGCTAACTTGGACCAAGGTTTATAAAGAAACTAAGCGTTCTTCAGAACTGAAATCGCGTGGATGTTGTTGAGGTTTATCTAAAGTTACAGTACCATTTTTTCGCTTCTCCTATTTTAATAATTAGTCGAGATAAATAAATTAACTTTTTAAATATAGCTTGAAACGTTCAGGCGTCAATAGGAAAGTTTTGGAGCTCCACAAATATCGTCCAACCCAGGCACTTCCAACGAGATATACTTAGCGTGGCCGTTTTTATTCGGGAAAAACGAAAGCCCGCGGAGTTTAAAACATACCACGTGACAGAGCGCTCCGTGCGCCCGGATGCGCCGCGATTACGGCGCTCTCATCCGTGCTTTGTAAGAAACATCACCCGCTTCGGGCCTTTCGTGCTGCCCAAGACAGGGCTTCGCGATGTGCTTGGTTCCAAAATAAGCGCCAGTGGGTACGGGCGGCAATGGAAAGAAAGCGCGGCTCCTGCTTGTTATATGCCTCTTTGCTTGTTGGGATCTTGCTCCCAAATTCAAATCCATGAGATTGTCATCGTTCCTCCGCATGCATTCTGCTAACGTGAGTGTGCAGTTATTGCCGCAGAAACGGGAGCCGCGCTTTCTTTCAACTCCCGCCCTAACTCACTGGCGCTTATCTTGGAACCAAGCGCATCGCGAAGCCCTGTCTTGGGCAGCACGAAAGGGCCGAAGCGAGGGATGAGAGCGCTGTAATCGCGACGCATCCGGGCGCGCGGAGCGCTCTGTCACGTGGTAGTTTTTAAACTCCGCGGGCTTTCGTTTTTCCCGAATAAAAACGGCCACGCTGAGTCTATCTCGTTGGAAGTGCCTGGGTTGGACGATATTTGTGGAGCTCCACAACTTTCCTATTGACGCCTGAACGTTTCAAGCTATATTTAAAAAGTTAATTTATTTATCTCGACTAATTATTCAAATAGGAGAAGCAAAAAAATGGGACTGTAACTTTAGATAAACCTCAACAACATCCACGCGATTTCAGTTCTGAAGAACGCTTAGTTTTTTTATAAACCTTGGTCCAAGTTAGCTGGGACGCCCTGTATACAGGGCGTCCCAGCTAAATGTAACCAAGCTTTTAAAAAAGAAGTGCCCTAGCCCAGTGAGACCAACTACGAGTTGTTGCCAGTCACGTGTCCTAGTCTGCAGCATTTTTTAATTATGCAAACGTAATTAATCAGCAGAGATTAATTAGCTAACTTTTTAATTATTGCCTTCAGGAAGAAAGTGTCAATGCAGGAATTGTAGATCCCATAGAAAAATAACCGTTTGCCGTGTTTGCAACCAAGTACCGCTGATACAGCTTCTTTTATTTGCCTGGAAAGAAAGCCCGCGAAATACAAAAAGAACCACGTGATAGGGAAGCAGTTTAAGTGCCCCCATACGACCGGTCAAGCAATGACATTCGCTTATCTTTGCAACGCTGTACCGAACAGGGTCCGGCGTTTTGCGATGGTTGCGAGATATATGCCAGCAACTCTCGCATGGCCGCTAGGGCGACTGCTTCTTCGGCGCGTGACGGTGCAAGTTCGGCGGCACAGCCAAATGCCTATCACTCGAGGCGAGGTTTCGCGTGAAAAAGCGCTCCATGCGAGCCGCGCTTCACTTCCTTGAAAAGCAGAGCCTGCTTACTTTCCATGATGCATAAGCAGTTCCTGGCGCTTATCTCGCCACCACCTCAAAGTGTCGAACCCTGTTCGGGAGAGCGTTGAAAGCATAAGCGGATGTCGTTGCTTGACCGGTCGTTTGGGAGCGCTGAAACTGCTTCCCTATCACGTGGTTCTTTTTGTATTTCGCGGGCTTTCTTCCCAGGCAAATAAAAGACGCTCTATCAGTGGTACTTGGTTGCAAACACGGCAAACGGTTATTTTTCTATGGGATCTACAACTCCTGCTTCGACATTTCCTCCCTGAAAGCAATAATTAAAAAGTTAGCTAATTAATCTCCGCTAATTAATTACGTTTGCATAATAAAAAAATACTGCAGACTAGGGCACGCAACTGGCAACGTCTCTGAGTAGGTCTCACTAGGCTAGGGCACTTCGTCTTTTTTAAAAGTTTGGTTACATTTAGCTGGGACACCCTGTATATATATATATATATATATATATATATATATACACACACACACACACACACACACACACACACACACACACACACACACACACACACACACACACTAAATCTCTTCCCAATCTCCCCTCCCCTTACCCAGACATGGATACATTGCTGGTCGCGAATTCAGTAACCTAAAAGTAACCCCTTGAATCAAACTTCCGCGCACATCATGACTGAGAAGTGTGAGAGCCGTATCTCATACATAGGGAAAACAGCTTCGTCGGGACTTAATGAGAGCCCTGGGAAACTCAGCTGTCTATCTGAAGACTAAAATTCGTAATTAAATTGATAATTTAGTAAAAAATGTGCTATTTCCTCTTCTTAGTCATGAGCCGCAAGAGTGAAGCAACTCCACAAATTTTTTAAAATTTCTTTTGCAAGTTATTTTCACACATTCAATTATTTCTTTACTCTTCACATTTCGTTTCTGTTCCCTCTTTTGGAGATAGGCTACCTTTATTATAATTATTTCCAGTTGTCTTGCCACACCGGGTGGGCCAACGTTGATGCAGCGCCCCTAAGGCAATTTTGTTGTGGGCACTAGGAAGCAAGCTAGAGCACAAGGGCGCAGGTAGCAGCCTGCCACGTTGCCTCGGTTCTTTCCTCCACCCCTGAATACCCTTTGGCCAGCCATACACATGTCTGTAATAAAGATGTCAAACGCACCATTTGTAGGCAAAATTAGGGGTGACTGCACCAACATAATTGTGAGGGCCTTGCGTACGTCTTACACAAGACCGGTGTGCCCCTTCTGATTAGTTACAGCTCTTCCCAGAAAACTAGACCGCCATCCACATTCCTGGATTGGAGTGCCTGCCGTCTGACGCATACTCTTTCTTCAATCAAAGCGAGCGCTTATCAGATAAGAAAACGTGTTCTTACCAAGGCATCACGCGCTATGGGCAATGAATTTATCGCAAACTCCATGTCTGTGTGTGTTGGGGGCGAAGCGAGATCAAGGAAGGTTAAAGGGTGTGGATGAGGGAATGGGTGGATGGGGGCGTGCGCTCGTGGCTACAAGGGGAACAGCTGAAATATGCAGGCCTTCAATATTTTTTGTACTCGCTTTCTTCGCGCTTCGGCACGTGGAAACGGCGAATGAACCCGCGCCGGGCAAAGGCAGCGTCGATCTGTCCATCAGCCTGCGCGAAGGCAAGCAAAGAGAGAGAACTAGGTTCGAGAGCTCTAAAGTCGCTTCTTATGTGGCATGGGCCGCAGTGGCGGCACACGCTGAAGTTTCCCTTCTTATTGGCTGAGCATGCTGCAAGTATTTTCTGCGCCGACTCGAGCGCGCTTTGCATGTTACAGCAGCGCTTATGCACTGGTTATCTCCTCCTGACGGTGTAATTCTCTTTTATTGTGGTCTTCCTTTTTCGTATTCGTCCCAGCCTGATAATGAGTTGCGGGTTAAGCCTACAACGCAAGGAGCACTTGTTGGTGATGGATATGGCATTGACAAGTTTTTTTTGTGTGTGCGTTTAAGAGGAAATGGTGACACTACATCTAAAACCTCGTTCGCAGTTAATACTTTCTACAAAGAGAGCTTTGAAGGCCGTGTGCAGGCTGCATGTCTGCATTGCACACCAGCTGTAGCCCAGTTTGGTCCTGAAGTAATGGCAGCAATCTGCAAGACCCTTTTTTATCATTTCATTTTAGAGCGCAGCTCTTTGGCGCCCGCTCCTGCGTTTCGCGGCATTGCCGTCCAATGCTGCCAACCCTAGAGATTTTTCCCTGGATCTATAGAATTTGGACGTCGTTTAGGGGAAAAGGAATTTTTTGTATAATCTAGGGAAATTTCATTTGCTCGGAGAATTATTTTCTTTCTCCCTCAAATTGTGAAGACAGTACAAACTTTTCGTTGTTTTTTCTCTGCAACTGACGGAGGCCCGCAAAACACCGCCGCGCGCTCGAGTAAAGCCTGTTTCACATGGAGGTGAAAACGCTTTGTGAACCATGCATGTGAACCAGCCTTTACACGGCCGTAGTCGGACGCGGTAGTCCCTGTCGTGCCAGTGGCACCCGCTGATGTGATCTGGCGCGCCATCGTCTTCCCTCAACACGCGCGCCCCTTCCTCACGCTGTATTTGGAGCTCGCTGCACAACGTGACATTACTATTTAGTAAGCTAGCATATCTGCATGTTTGGTTTGGTAACTAGAAAAGAACAAGGGCGCCATTTTTTTAATAAAGGAGCGCCGTGTTGGAAATCGGAGCTAGACAAGGGAACAATTGCCAGTTCACCCGCCGTTGTGGCTCAGTGGTTATGACGCTCGGCTGCTGGCCCGAAAGACGAGGCTTCGATCCCGGCCCGGCGGTCGAATTTCGATGGAGGTGAAATTCTAGAGGCCCGTGTGCTGTGCGATGTGAGTGCACGTTTAAGAACCCCAGGTGATCGAAATTTCCGGAGCGCTTCACTATGTCATCCCTCATAGCATGGGTCGCTTTGGGACGTTAGAGCCTCCAAAAACATAAACCATAATTTCAAGTTCCATCACGACGAACAAAGTGAGTTGAGGTCACAAGAGGCATGCAAAAGCTAAACACTGTCATTGTTTTAATTGGCCCAAACTGTTTCGTCAGCAATCGCAGGAAATGAAAAAGCAGCTTTTATATCGCAGTTTCCGTACACTCCTCAAGCGACCTCCAGGCATTTTGTACGTGGCATCCTTCGGCTGAAGTCTAAACCGACCAACATGAGGGAAAAAATTAAGTTAATTCCACATGCCCTTGCATGTTTACTAATATCTTGCGTACTGTGAAAAAAGAAGACATACACGATATAGAACCTTTAATTTCCAATTTCCAAAGCGCGCTACGGTTTATCTTGTAGCTTCATTTAGAATTTCTTCATTTTACGCCCTTTATTTCAAATTTACAGCTAATTTGCTTACCAGCGTCTGGTAATAGGGTAGCTGCACGATGAAACTTGCTACTGAACAACGCATAAATATACAATTTTACAATATACAATTGAACACTATTTTTCGTATCTAGGGAAATCTAGGGAATTTTTGGTTGCAAACTGGGGGAGAAGCGGCTCTGGAGGCTGGCAGCACTGTTGCCGTCGCCGTTGTCCGTTGTAACCAGCTTCAAAGCCGGGGCAACGCGCTGCTCTAGTTGCGCGCGCTCCTGGCGCCATCTCCCGCAACCTCCCGATAACTTAATTACTCTTCGCTCCTCCTCCAATGCCACCCCTGTGCGGCGGAAATCAGTGCTCCGGACTTGTGGCGGCAGATCTCGATATGTGCACCGCCCGAGCCACAACGCATAGCCGCCGCCGTTCGCCACTGAGAACCGCCTGCTTATATAAATAGTTTATTCTCTGCCAGTTCTTTCTGAGCCATGAGCGAGGCAAACGGTGGAGGTCCTTCGTCTGCCGCTGCTGCTAAACGAGCTGCCAGAGCAGAGGCCCAGTGCCGTCGCCGCCAGAATCCAGAGGTGCGTACCGCCGAAGGAGAAGCTTACCGTCGCCGCCGTCGAATTCTTTGCCTCAATCCATCGAAAAGCTGAAACAGCTATGCTCAAATTTCCCATTAGGAAGTAACGTAATCGACGGAAATTTTCTATATTTACACGATAAAGGTGTACACAAGGTTCAGGCGAAAAGCGAAGTAGTTTCGCTTGAATGGAACCTGAGCCCCCATGTACATATGTACATGATGTTCAGCAGCTGTAAATGGCATATCATTTCTATCGTCATATTTAAACAAAGCTATAACTTGAGAAATTTGCATCAGCTTGAAAAGAAGGCCACTATTCATCTCTTTTCGTGCTCTTAGTGGTGAGAGTCCGGGTGGATGTTGATGGGGTCGTTCGGTACACGAACTGCTGGCTGTCTCAGCTTGGGCTTGTAACAAACCACTGGCTGCTCGGGCCTCTTGTGGAATTTCATGCTGCTTGCAGCTGCCCTTCTGCTATAGGCTCAGGTGTCCGTGAGAGCTCAGGAAATATTACGAAGCGCCTCCGCTGCTTCGTTTTCAGGGTGTCCCTCTTTGCTCGTAGAAGGGGATGCCTTGGCACCAGCAGTCTTTCCCTCTGCTTTCTGCAAATGGCGGTGCCGTGTGACGGGCGGCGAGAATAGAGCCGCTGGTGCACTTGTCCTGGAGGTTTTATCAGCAGGCCCCGCAGGCTGGGCAAGCTCGTAACCTTCAGCATCGGCCGATCTCTTGGCCCGCTTCCTCGAAGATGGCTGCCTCTCAGGCGGTGGTGGCTCCACATCTCCAACCGGCGATTCCATCCCTTCACTGGCCTTTCGCTTGGCGGAGCCAGGGCTGCGGGGGGCAGTGGACCTTGGGTCCGGTTGCTGCTCTGCTTCGGAGTCATGCGCTTGAAGAATTGTGTACAGTGCTGCGCTGCTAGAGAGCCGACGGCTGCGGCGAGCCAGAGGCGCCCTCCTTGGCTGCGTATTCTAGACGGACTTGACCGATTGGCTTCGTTTTCTCGTGCGAGGAATTCTCTCTGCGCCACTTTCAGCACTATCACCTTCAGCAATGCTCTTAGGAGCATGGTGGGTGCTAGCTGCAGAAGAAGCCGTGCCTCGAGAACCCCAATTAGCCTGGAGAATGGTGTTGCATTGCACCTTTCAGGGTCCTGCCGCCTGTCAGGTGTCAGGCGGGAACTGCGTCGAGTCGAAGTGAGCAGCACCTTCTTCGAAGCACCTGTGGCAGGGGAACGCTTTGCGGTTCTGCCCTTTGGCTTCTTGCTGGGCCATTTGCATGCGCCACAGTCTGGATCTGGCAAGCGATCCCGGACGTCCGCTAAAGAGGAACGCTGCGGCAACTTTGTGAATTTCTTTTCAGAATATGGTGCTTTGTCCTCACCGGGACTAGACATGGGGGGGGGGGGGGGGGCGTGTAGGACTCGGTGTCCGAGCAGCTCGCTTGCGAGGAGTCTGCTTGAGTGATAACGTAGCACCTTCTTTGGTAGCTTTCCACTTGTCTAGACGCGATCTGTGATAAGGGGCTGTCGATGCATTGTCTCTTATAGCATCAGCAGAAGTGGAAGTCCTTGTAGGCCTGCCCTTTATCCTCTCTATCGGACACCGGGTCTGAAAAGTCTGCTTTCGATTAGTGTGCGTCACTGGAGCCTTCTGCCTGGCTTTGCCTGCGCTCGACTGCCCCCTGACGCCTTGCGATGCCTCGTTCTCTGCAGGGCTTGGAGTGGCAGGTTGTGCAGGTGCTTTCACGGGGCTGGTTTGCGGCTGTCGTTTGGGGCTGGGCATTGCAGACTGCTTCCTGACTAACCCTGACCGTCTCGGACTGGGCGACTTTGATTGCCGGCGAGGGCTGGGTGTGGCCATCCTCTTGCCAGAACTCCGTGGAGAGGCGAAGGTGGCTTTCACGTTGCTTCTTCCTCTAGGACTGGGCGTCTCCGGTTTCCACCTTGGACTTGGTGCTGCATGTTTGACGCTGGCTGCACTTGCGCACTCGTTGGCTGCCCACGCCTTGCATGCGGGCTGCTCAACCTGCAGGTGCTCTACGTCGCCTGCTGGCGTCATCCACCATGCTGAGGGCTCACTCGCCGCTTCGAGGGTATCCACTATCAGTGACAGCTGCATGTAACTGATCTCGGCCAGTGGTGTTTCAATCTTTGGGGTGATGGTGCCAGAGCTCCTCGACCAGCTGGCTTTCGGGCTTTCAGTGCGAGTGGGCGGCAGTTCCGGGACCGCATCTGAGGAGGTAGTTGTTGTTGTTGTTGTCCTCTAGATAATGGCGCGTACCCACTGCGGGGGATTGGCCAAGACACAGGCGGCAACTGATAGGTGCACAAAATGTTAAACAAGAAAATAATGATGGGGAAAAATAAAATAATAATAGCAATTAGGAAATAAATGAAAGAAACTCTGATGTGTAATTGAAATAAGCTAAACAAATACTGTGAGATCGGTGACTGAAATAGAGAACGGGGATAAATATTCCATGTTTGGAAAGCTTTCGTTCCAGAGAAATATTGATCATGAGAAAGAACAGAGCTTAAGACGGCAGCCGTTTAGTGTCTGTAAGGAAGTTTTGCATGGCGGAGAGCACATTCCAGTTGCTGTGCCCAAGGGAGGAAGCCCCAAGAGACAGAGCAACCCCAGCAGACAGACTTAGACCTAGCTGTCGTAGCGGAAGCTCCAGCAGGCGGCTCCGTAAAGAGGAAAAACGGCGGCAGGTCAACAAGAAATGATCTATCGTTTCGGGTTCTCCGCAGAATGGGCACAATGGGGAGACCGCCAGACCAGATCTATAAAGGTAGAAGTTTAAGTGAGGCACGCGACAACGTAGACGCATGAAGGAAACCTCAAGCTTGCGTGATCGCCATCCTCTACTGCACCACGGGGAGATGCCGGAATTCGGGAGAGGAGGTCAGAGCTGATGCTGCGAATTCTTTCAAGAACAAATACCTGCGAAACCTGGCCGCCGTAATATATGCGCTGGGTGGAAGCACAGATACGACTGGGGCCTTGAAGAGATGCCTTCGCCAGGGTATCGGCAACCTCATTCAAATGGATTCCTCTGTGCCCAGGCACCCAGACCAACCGTAATGAACACACGTGGGGTGGAACCAAGCATTTGAGTAAGCGAAGTGCCTGAGATGTTGTAGGCGCGGTGAGAGAGGAACACAACGATAATGAATCCGTCATAATTATGACAGAAGACAAGGAGCTGTTTAATTTGCGCAACGCCAAGACTACTGCTAGAAATTCGGCCAAATAAATAGGGGTGTAATCGGGAAGGCGGAGTGAGAATGACCAGTCAAGGGAGATGGAGAAAATGCCAACACCGGCCTTTTCTTCACACTATGAGGCGTCTGCAGATGAGATTTAAAGCACAGCAGGTAATCCTGCAATAAACCGCTGAGCAAATGAAAAGGCATTAACTTTGCATGTTTTGGAAAGATGTCATCGAAGACAATCTGAATAGATGAAGAGTTGGCGCATACCGGACGGATGTCCGAAATGCGGACGTTTAAGGGGTCAAGTAGGGATTGCACAAAACATATCTGAGGGGTACGGAAACGAGACCAGGATTCGTTGAAAAATGGCCGAGGCTGACGAAGAAAGATCAAATTGGAGGCATAAAGCAAAGAATCGCACATTCTTACAAACGTTTTCACCGTTAAGAGCCGAAATCTAGAAGCCAATGATGGAATACGCGCTTTCAGATACAAAACGGAATTCGCCACAAATTTTGGAAGGCACAAACAAAGGCGCAACGCCTCCCGCTCCAAGAGAATCAAGGGGCGAAGTTTATAAGCTGGCGCACCAGAGAATAAAACACAGCCGAACTCTAAGACTGGACGGACGTACATTCTATAAATCATAAGAAGTGAGTGCCTTCTCATGCCAGAACGAACACTGCTCAGCCTGCGCAGCATACCGACTGCTCGGACTCCTTTCGCAGTGATCTGCTCGATATGGGCCCCCCAGGAAAGAGAAGGATCATAAATTACTCCGAGGTATTTGATAGTCTGCACTTGAGGAATTACATGGTTCCGGTAAACAATAGATTTATTAACTGGACGAGAGCGTGGAAAAACCAATAAAGCACATTTATTGACATTAAGGGACAGATTAATGTCTCCTAACCATTGGTCTAGGACATTCAGGTAGGACTGTAAGGACTGGTACAAAGAGGAAATGTCGTTCTCTGAAGCAAAAAAGGCGATGTCATCAGCATACACATAGGTGGACACCTGAGGACTGCAGGGAATACTTCTGAGTAAGATGTTGAAAAGTACAGGGGAGAGGACCGCCCCTTGGGGCACTCCTTTCGCTTGTCGAAATTTGCTTGATGAAACACCGTTCTGGAAGCAGTAAAATTCCCTGTCAGCAAGAAATTCAGCAACCCAAGCCACAAAGTATCTGGGAAGTTCTACATCTTGTAGTCTTTGCAAGAGCGTCCTTTGCTCAACGCTATCATAAGCTTTAGACACATCTAAAGTAACAAGCGCTGCGTATTGATTTCGGCGACGAGCTAACTGTATGCGGCTCTCCAGATCGGTATGGGCACACCATATAGAGCATCCTGGCCTGAAACCTATCTGGCAAGGGTTCAACAACCCAGTCTCTGATATAACGGACATTATTGTACCATGCAACAACCTCTCAATTAACTTTACGAGATTCGAAGTTTAAGAAATGGGCCTTATATTGTCTAACACATAACCTTCTCCCTGCTTTTTAAGCAACGGGATAATCTTTGCTAGACGCCACTCATTTGGAATCCATGGCCCCTTAAGAGAGTAATTTATAAGTGCCAGTAAGTTGGTGGGAGATTCCTCGAACAAAATTTTAATCATAGAAGAAGTCACACCATCAGGGCCAGGGCCGCGGGTGGAAGGCGGGATACAGTATCCCGCCTGTCAAAATCCCGTTGTCCTCCTCTTCTTCCCTTTCCCTTTCTGAGGCTTCAGAAACACTAATGATGATTGCGTGCTGCACATTAACAGGTTCCTCTTCTTCCTCGGTACTGCGTTGTTCTCCACTGACTGCGAAAGCGGGCACGAGCAGGGAGACTGTTAACGCTTGGGAACAGATTCTGCTTGGTGGGTCTTCAATTAGCTCGGTACCGCCACTGTCGCAGAGAGGAGCGGGCTCTTCCGCTTCAACAGGCATCCGAAACTGAGCAATGCAGACCTGTGCATTGCCGACGTGTGCAGTGGCGAATGGTGCAGTGCCGAAGTATGCAGCGCAAAAGTTTTCGATGACGAAGTTTTCAATACCGACGTATGTAGTACCGACGTGTGAAGTGCTAATATATGAGTGCTAACGTGTTGAGGGCCGACATGTGGACTGGCGAACTGCGCAGCTTCAGGCTGGGCAGTGCCGGCGTGTGCAGTGCTGAACTGGGCAAAGCCACCGTGTGCAGCAGCAGCCGTGCTGGACTTCTTGATGGTTTACCTGCGGAGCCTCGTCTCGACACATGGAATGCTGTGGCGTGATGTCATTTGGGAAGCACTGCACGTGGGAAGGGCGTGAGGAGGGTGCTACTACACTGCGTGGCGCGCTCTTGTCAGTTCCTTAGAGGCGAACGACGGCAGCTTTGTATTATGCTTTCCAAGTAGACCCTGAGACCTGCAGAATCAAGTTTCCTTCTTCCCTTATGAAGTGAAGATTCGCGTTCGATATTGGTATATGTCCTCGGTCTTGTCCTGCTTGGTGTGGTACCATGATCTAATGCACGTACCGTGTTTACACATTCGTATAGCAAATCTGGTCGTGAGCTTACAGCTTGCCCTCACTGTGCAGAGTTCAGTTAATCACAATCCGCTGACCCGTGGGCTTCCCCGCAGAGCACAAGTTTTAATCAGGCGAGCCTTGTGGAGCCTGCAATGAGCGATACGCGCTCATTGCAGACGTGATTGTCAAATGGCAGTCCCCTGGGAAATCCTCATGCCACGAGCATTTCTCGCACGAGAATGATGATCCGGAGATCGACCAACCAAGCGGCAACTCCCGGGTGCCCACTCATGAACAGAGCACATGTTGTGGGACTGCCCTGGCTACCATCAAGTCTGGAAAATGAACCTTAAGACACGTCACCCCATACCGTGAATGTGGGGACACCATGTAACTGCATCATGAAACGATGCTTGGGTCCGAGCCAGACTGCGAAGCAAGCATTCAGCATCAAATGTAATCTCCTTGCCCCCCCACTCCCCCTCTTCCACAAATAGGGCTTGATGTCAACTTACAGCTAGGAGTTATTTTCTGGTGTGCCATTTCTCATGGTATGTCTGCTGCAGCAGTTACTTTGGAGGATATGCATTTGTAGGCAAGCTGGTAAGACACTGTGTGCCTCTGTCATCAGCCTTTGTCCTGTGTGGTTTTCCGTCATTTTAAAGAGGTTACTTAACTGATAAGTACAGTCGGCGGGCTCTATTTCTGCAATAAAACGTGTGTGGGCCAGCGGGAAAAATAAAAATAGCTTGAACATAGCCATCGCTATTGGTGTGTTGGCTTAATTGCATCAGCTTAGCAAACATGGCACAGTGAAAAGTGTTGGCACCAATGCTGTCTGGGCACACTGCGAGGTACCTCTTTGGTTGTGATACGCTGCATACTTTGACCATTGAGGATGATTGGTTCGCATTCCGTGAAAGTCATCGCTATAATCAGCCGTCTCGCTGCTTCCATGCATATCTGCAGCTGTTGACTAGCATGTTGTTTCAGAAAGTTAAATAAATTTATTTTTCGTCAAGAAAAATTCTTAATAAATTTTCGGAAGATACTCTATTGGCTCTTTGAGGTTCAACGTATTCTCTCAATACTTACTGGGGTGATCAGCAGGTAACTACGGCCGAACCTGTGGCACAGAGCAGACTTTGTTATGAACACCTTCACTAGAAGAACACTCCTCACCACTGGACTGCTGTGGATACTCCACTGATACGGCTGTGTTGCATCTGCTCTGTTAGGCAAATACCTGCTGTTCCATATTTCGGGTGCCCGACGAAATGTGTTGGCTCTGGGCGAGAGTAGGGAGGGCACCAGAGAAGGCAAAGCAGTACTTCCGTTGGCGAGGTGAGCTGGATGACTGAGTCGCTTGATAACACGCACGTCACTGCTCCTGTTAACAGAGCACGTGAGAAGCGCTGATGCCAGCTACAATCAGGGTGGGGGAGCATGAATGCCTGAACGTGTGATTACATGGCAGATTACTTCAGCTCACAAGTAGTTTGCAGCGCTGTGATGGCTGCGGTGATCTGAGCCAATCAGAACGGCGTGCTCTTCAGAGCGTGTTCCTCCGTACACCACGACTGGTGGTTCCATCACTGGGATAAAAATACAGCACTAGTCGGGCACAACTCAAGAATGGAGCGGAAGAAGCGCTAGAGTAGTGGTTTGGGCTTGTTGGTCTGTATGGTTGAATTACTGTGCACGCGCCAAATGTTTGATACAGCTATTTATGGATGATGTCTTGATACGATGATTTCTTTGCTTCGCTGATTTTGCTTTTTTTCTGGTGTCACGTAGGTTCTGGCTGGCATTTAAGAAGCTGCTCGTTGCCCTTAATAAAATTGTTGGTAGTTCGGCGCCTATCCTGTCAGCTTCGGTGCGCATCCTTGTTTTTTCTCGCTGCTTCCTCAAGTCATGCGGAAGAAACGGCAGTTGGCCTATAATGACACCACCCTTTAATCTGCCACCCCCTGTGATTTCACGCTAGCAGCGAGGCTAAAGGGAGTTGACAACAACGTCATGAGATCCGGTAGACGCATTATTAGTCGGAGGGCCTCCTCTGAGGGGCGGTGCTGGCCCGTTCAACCAGTGAATGGAACGCTCGCTGTAGTATTTCGAAAACACTATCCTGAACTACCTTTCCAGTTATTTCAATAATTGTTTGAAAAATAGTCGCAACACTGCTCAAATATGGAGGGACTTTTTTTCTTGGCTCTCTACCTTTCTACCGCTCATGGTGCTGCATGCGACTTGTGAGATAAGTATAGGATATTTAGCAGCACCGCTGCAGTGTTGTGCTGTGCGGTGGCATTACGGGACAACAATCGCCGGCGCTGATCACGTTCAACTTCAGAAATGTTTTGCCACCCCTTACACAAAAAAGACTCCGGTAGATATTGCTGAGTGTAATTAAAATTATATTAACTGTGGGGCTTAAAGGGAATCTGAAGCACCTGTTGAGGAGAGTACATAAACTCGCTCAGTCGCTACATTCTCTCGTCATGAACGCCTGAGCCAAATAATACACTTTACACGCAGCAGAAAGCCGACAATCGCACACGAAAGTGCACAAGCCCTTTCCAGCGACTTTTTCATGCACGCGCCCTTCTCCGTTTCACGCTACTTCGTAATTCTGTTCAAAGATGTCTATTGGCTAGATTCTTTCAAGCGTCACGCAGCTACTATTGTCAAGACCAGTCAGCAGCGTCGCTGCGCCGGGTCGGTAAGCTCCGCTAATCACCACGTAATCACCAATTAAAATTGCGACGGCCTTCAAGCTTCTTCGCAGTGCACAACGCTAAGTGGGGGACGCATGATGACATCATTGAAGGTATCGGTACATTTCCAACGCATAAACGCCTGCTTTAAAGGAAAAAAACCAACGCCACCGGAGGTAAAGCCTGCCGAACGTTGTTTGGCAGCGTCCAATGAGGCATGGCAGGGCATGGCTGATGAGAGCGGTAATTTGAAATCATACCTTCCGTGACGTCACACTGAACTTTCCCGCACTTCTGCGGTGCTGTGAGGAGAAGTGCAAAATTCAGTCGTCGATTACGTCACTATATTAAATGGTAGTGCAAAAAAATTTGTCATGCTTTACCTACAGCCTATATAGATTAGAATCATGTAGTATTGTGAAATTCTCAAAAAGTGGTGCAGTTGCCCTTTAAAGGGGCTCTGAACCGCCTTCCGAGGAGAGAACATCAACTAGATCAGTCGCTGCATTCTGTTGTCATGAACACCTGAACCAAATGACACACTTCTACTCGCAGCAGAAAACCCACAATCGCCCACAAGTTGGCGAGCTCTTTCCTGCGACTTTTTTCATTTTGAGAAGGACAGACAGCTGGCCAAGTTGGTTACATCCATTGTATAACAGCGCGGAAAACGAAGACGAACGAACTAGACAACACGAGCGCTGACTTTCAACTAAACTATTACATATTTGCATTCATATTTGCTTGAAAAAGTAATCCACTGCTACACTTTAAGACAAGGACACGAGAAGAACTTGACAGGATGGGCGCTGGAGTACTTTTTCAAGGAAACACTGCATGACCAACTAGCCCCTAACGTGTTTTGTTAAAGGAGTATAGACATCTAATTTTGGTGGCGTTTTTTGTTCTCTGCAATGATGCGGAAGACGCTACAATGCATGAATCACGATGTGGTACTCGCCTAAGGGTCTAAATAATTTATAATAGAATTTTTCTGTACAGCTGTTTCGGTTTCAACAGCTGAACGAGGGCTGTGACGTCAAAGAGAGGTAATAGGTCATGAGAGGTATTCAAAAACGCCGATATAATCGCTGCTTTATCTTTTGTAGCGAGAGCTACACTACGCCAGCTCTTCGAGCCTGCAGCGTGGCACCCCTTGAGCTCCGTGGCCTTGAGCCGGTTGGTCACGTGGTGCGGAGCAGCTGCTGCTGCCGGCGGCGTGGCGGCGAAATCCAGGTCACGTGAAGTCATCACAACGTACCCACAGTGGCCGTTCAGTTAATGATTAGTCGCGAGAGGTTCCTCGGGAACAAAAACCTGCATCCCACAAGCCCCATCGATGGCAGCACCTGCCATCGCAGGGCAGTGGCGCGTCGCTTAACCGCTGCACCACTGCGCCAGAAGTGGAACCAGGACTCCCAGGGATTTATGAATGTAGAGAATTGGCCATAAAAGCGGCTTCACAAAATTGACGGCGCCGAGAGTTTCTGACAACTACGGCCTGATTCGAATGGTCAACCCCCGTTCATTTTGCTCTGTGTGATCGTATTCGTGTGCGGCCGCTTCAATTTTTGCAGCATTGGAGAAGTTTGGACTTTCGAGCGGTAACATTAAGGAGAAAGTTCGAGCCTCTGCTGCAGTTTTATCTGTTCGTGCAAAGTTTTTCCGAAAGGACTGAAATGAGCAGTGACGACAGTGGCCCGCGGGCCACAGCTCAGCTGGCCCAAAGGCGAAAAAAAAAGAAACAGAAGTACAGGTCCGCTTGGTAACGGCAGAAGACTTTTGGAGGATGGCGGCAGGCCAACAGAAAAGGTAAATCAGACACATATTGCAAAGCGGCTAAACCAGCGGTGGGTGCACTATTGCCAACTGCAGAGAAAAAAACTCTACTCTGGGCTCTTTTTTCTGCTGCTCCCTCTGTTGTTGGTCCAAGGCCTTTCCCCCCCTGCCCTCGCGACCGGGAGGAGCTACAAGTTGCCGCATTCTTCCACGAAGGCAGCTGCACGGCCACGCCCGCTGTCGACCATCTCAGTTCATCTCAACACGCCTGTCAATAAGCAAGCATGCGGCGCTTAACAAAGCAGAGGTCGCATCTGGATATTGTACTTCCCCACTGTTTGCATGTTCTGCGCACTCTCCATATTTTTCGTGCGGGTCCCACTCCCTCCTTTTCCTATCAATGCTTATTTCTATATTTTTACTTGTACTTCTTACTTCTATCTACTTATTTCCACACACTCTATCCGTTTATCGCTCACCTGTTCTGTGTCCAACCCCTGTAAAAGGGGGAGACAGCAGTGAAGAAAAATCACTCTTGAAAAAGATCGGTCCTCCGATCGAAGCGTCGAATCAAATAAAAATGTTCCTTTTAACGAAGCGTAGACTTCGACTTCGCTATATACCCTTTTAAGCAGTCAAGTAATTGACGCTCTCGCGGCCACCTATATACAGGGTGTCCCAGCTAACTTGGACCAAGATTTATAAAAAAAAACTAAGCGTTCTTCAGAGCTGAAATCGCATGGATGTTGTTAAGGTTTATCTAAAGTTACAGTACCATTTTTCGCTATTCCAATTTGAATAATTAGTCGAGATAAATAAATTAACTTTTTAAATATAGCTTGAAACGTTCAGGCGTCAATAGGAAAGTTGTGGAGCTCCACGAATATCGTCCAAACCAGGCACTTCCAATGAGATAGACTGGCTATTTTTATTCGGGAAAAACGAAAGCCCGCGGAGTTTAAAAAATACCACGTGACCGCGCGCTCCGTGCGCCCGGATGCGCCGCGATTACAGCGCTCTCATCCGTGCTTTGTAAGAAACATCACCCGCTTCGGGCCTTTCGTGCTGCCCAAGACAGGGTTTCGCGATGTGCTTGGTTCCAAAATAAGCGCCAGTGGGTACGGGCAGCAATGGAAAGAAAGCGCGGCTTCTGTTTTTCAGCGTAATTCACACGGCGTTATCAGGCTTGTTATATTCGCCTTTGCTTGTTGGAATCTTGGTCCCAAATTCAAACTCATGAGATTGTCGTCGTTCCTCCGCATGCATTCTGCTAACGTGATTGTGCAGTTATTGCCGCAGAAACGGGAGCCGCGGTTTCTTTCAACTCCCGCCCGTGCCCATTGGCGCATATCTTGGAACCAAGCACATCGCGAAGCCCTGTCTTGGGCAGCACGAAAGGCCCGAAGCGGGTGATGTTTGTTACAAAGCACGGATGAGAGCGCCGTTCGCCACTGCAAACCTCCTGCCCATATAGTTTATTCTCTACCAGTTCTTTCTGAGCCATGAGCGAGCAACCGATGGAAGTCCTTCGTCTGCCGCTGCTGCTAAACGAGCTGCCAGAGCAGAGGCCCAGCGCCGTCGCCGCCAGAATCCAGAGGTGCGTGCCGCCGAAGGCGAAGCTTACCATCGCCGCCGTGGAGTTATTTGCCTCAGTCTATCGAATAGCTGATGAGCTGTGCTAAAATTTCGCCTTAGGAGCTAACGTAATCGTCGCCATTTTTTATTTCGAAAGCAATACTGCTCGAGGTTTCCGCTCTTGGCCGTCGTGCCGGAGAATCCACCATTGACCTTTAGCGTGACCTATGTGTGACGTCATAGGAGCTGTGGAAAAGCGGGGCCCCAACTCGGCTCGTCGCGATCGTCCCAGCGAATCCTCCACGCGCCGCTGCCGTGCGGGAGGCGCTCGATCTACGTGACGTCATGCCAGCTGTTGAAAAGCGGCCCCCCAACTCGGCTCGTCGCAGTCGTCCCAGCGAATCCTCCACGATATGTCGGATGATGTGTATAAGGTGAAGCTGCAACGATCTGCTGTATCTAAGAAGCGGCGGCGTGCGGAAGAAACGGATGAAGAGCGGGAACAACGTTTAGCTAAACGGCGTGCATATTATGCAGCCAGGCGAATGCGTTCAACATCTCTTGATCTGGGTGCTTGCTTTCGCAATCCACTAGGCTGAACCAAGCTAAGCCTCTGCCAATTTTTTTTTATTTACATGATAAAGGCGTACAAGGTTAAGGCAAAAAGCGAAGTATTTTCGCTTGAATGGAACCCGAGCCCCCTATACACGGTATATAGCAGCTGTAAATGGCACATCATATCTATCCTCATATTTAAACAAAGCTATAACTTGATAAATTTGCATCAGCTTGAAAGGAACTAGCCACTATTTATCTTCTTTCCTGCTCTTAGTGGTGAGAGTCCTGGTGGATGTTGGGGGGATCGTTCGGTACACTGGAACTATTGGCTGTCTCAGCTTGAGCTTGTAACGAACCACTGGCTGCCTGGGCGTCTTGTGGAATTTCGTGCTGCTTGCAGCTGCCCTTCTGCTATAGGCTCAGGTGTCCGTGAGAGCACAGGTAATATTACGACGCGCTTCCGCTGCTTCGTTTTCAGGGTGTCCATCCTTGCTCGTAGAAGGGTATGACATGGCACCAGAAAACTTTCCCTCTGCTTTCTGCCGCTGGCTGTGCCGTGTGACGGACGGCGAGAATAGGGCCGCTGGTGCACTTGTCCTGGAGGCTTTATCAGCAGGCTCTGCAGGCTGGACAAGCTCGTAACCTTCAGCATCGGCCGATCTCTTGACCCGTTTTGTCGAAGATGGCTGCCTTTCAGGCGGCAATGGCTTCGCATCTCCAACCGTCGATTCCATCCCTTCACTGGTCTTTCGCTTGGCGGAGCCAGGGCTGCGGGGAGCAGTGGACGTCGGCTCCTGCTGCTGCTCTGCGTCGGAGTCAAGCGGTTGAGGAATTGTGTCCAGTGCTTCGCTGCTAGAGAGCCGACGGCTGCAGCGAGCCAGAGGCGCCCTCCTTGGCTGCGTATTCTAGACGGACTTGCCCGATTGGCTTCGTTTTCTCGTGCGAGGAATTCTCTCTGCGCCACTTTCAGCACTATCACCTTCAGCAATGCTCTTAGGAGCATGGCGGGTGCTAGCTGCAGAAGAAGCCGTGCGTCGAGAACCCCAATTAGCCTGGAGAATGGTGTTGCATTGCACCTTTCAGGGTCCTGCCGCCTGTCAGGTGTCAGGCGGGAACTGCGTCGAGTCGAAGTGAGCAGCACCTTCTTCGAAGCACCTGTGGCAGGGGAACGGTTTGCGGTTCTGCCCTTTGTCTTCTTGCTGGGCCATTTGCATGCGCCACAATTTGGATCTGGCAAGCGTTCCCGGATGTCCGCTAAAGAGGAACGCTGCGGCAACCTTGTGAATTTCTTTTCAGAATATGGTGCTTTGTCCTCACCGGGACTAGACATGGGGGAGCCCCGTGTAGAACTCGGTGTCCGAGCAGCTCGCTTGCGAGGACTCTGCTTGAGTGATAATGTAGCACCTTCTTTGGTAGCTTTCCACTTCTCTAGACGCGATCTGTGATAAGGGGCTGTCGATGCAGTGTCTCTTATAACATCAGTAGAAGTGGAAGTCCTTGAAGGCCTGCCCTTTATTCTCTCTATCGGGCATCGGGTCTGAAAAGTCTGCTTTCGATGAGTGTGCGTCACTGTAGTCTTCTGCCTGGCTTTGCCTGCGCTGGACTTCCCCCTGATGCCTTGTTCTGGCTCCTTCTTTGCAAGGCTTGGAGTGGCAGGTTGTTTACGTGTTTTAACTGGGCTGGTTTGGGGCTGTCGTTTGGGGCTGGGCATTGCAGACTGCTTCCTGGCTACCCCTGCCCTTCTCGTACTGGGCGTCTTTGATTGCCGGCGAGCGCTGGGTTTGGCCAGCCCCTTGCCTGCAGTCCGTGAAGAGGCCAAGGCGGCTTTCACGTTGCTTCTTCCTCTAGGAATGGGCGTCTCCGTCTTCCACCTCAGACATGGCGCTGCAGGCTTGGCGCTGGCTGCACTTGCGCACTCGTTGGCTGCCCACTCCTTGCTTGCGGGCTGCTCGACCTGCAGGTGCTCTACGTCGGCTGCTGGCGTCATCCACCATGCTGAGGGCTCAATCGCCGCTTCGAGTGCATCCACTATCAGTGACGGCTGCATGTCACTGATCTCGGCCAGTGGTGTTTCAGTCTTCCGGGTGCTGGTGTCAGAGCTCCTCGACCAGCTGGCCTTCGGGCTTTCAGTGCGAGTGGGCGGCAGTTCCTAGACCACTTCGAGGTATCTGACAAAATCTTCTTCTTCCTTCATATGAAAATGGCACATACCCACGCGGGGGGATTGGCCAAGGTACGGTGGTGAATGCCAAGGAGGTATAAGTGGGGCCAAAAAAGCTAAGTAAAATAGTAGAATGTTTGAAATTAGAAAATATGTATGAATTGTTAAAAATCTTTAATAAATAAACCAATTAGATACATCAGGAATAAAATAAAATACGCTTTTTGGACATTCGGTGGAATTTTATATGAATTTAACATGGTAAGCGACCAGTTGCAGTGATGCAATCATGAAGGCAGCCGCAAATAGTGCTTAACGAGAATCCCGTGGCGCTCGCACCAAACGAGAACAAAATTGGTAGAGACAAAGGGAGTCCTAACCTCGAAAGAGGGACTTCCAAATACTGTTTTCTCTGAAATGCGAACCGCCGGGAAGAGAGGAGATAATGGTCAATTGTTTGAACTTCTCTGCATGTGTTACAAATGTTTGTCGTAGCGAACCCGCATCTGCATAAGTACATGTTGAGGTGGGGGATTCTGCATCGCAAAAGCGTCATGGACACTTCCCACCGCCTTGTCTTACATGATCGGACATTCCATGGGAACTTTAAATGTTGAAAGTCCACGGTGTTCAGCAACGGATCACCCAAGCTGGCTGATATATGTTGGAACCGCTGGAAACGGGAGGTCTCCAACATAATTAGGTGCGGTACGGGATATATTACAGGGGCAGTGAGAGTTGACCTTGCCAATAAATCAGCCACCTCGTTGAAATAGATACCCGAATGACCAGGTACCCAGACAAAGCGGACCTCCCTTACTGTGCGCGGAACAAAAAACCTAAGAGAACGCATCAATAGAGAGGTGCCGGAAGATTGGAGATAGACTAAAACTGAAAGGCAGTCTGCAAGGATAAGTACCCGTGCTACATGCGTCGGAATTTTAAGAGCCAAACCAAGTGCCAAAAACTATGCAAAGAATACAGAAGTGTAATCCGGGATACGAACGGAATAGCTGAAAGCCAGATCCTGTGAATATATCCCAATTGCCGCCTTCTCACAGCTCCCGGAAGCATCGGTGGAGTGACCAGCATGATGAGGAAAATGCTGTAAGTGCTCAGCCAGAAGACCATTTAAGATATTTGCGGGCATGTGTTTTGCATGGGATGGAAAGATATGGTCGTAATAGAAGACGGGATCGGCCTGCGTGTCAGAAACTCGTTGCAAGGAGGTCAGATCGACCTGAAGCGGGGCCAACAGGTTCTGCTTAAACCTAACTTGCGGGAGCTGATAACGTGGCCAATGAGTAGAGAAAAACAGGTGTGGGTGGGATAGAAAAATGGGAGTATTAACACCCGGGGCCGGGTCAAAGGACCTGAGGAAAGTACGCACCGTGAGTAGTTGGAAGCGGGAATATAGATCGGGAATACGGGCTTCCGGATAAAGGAGAGCATTGGAAGCCGATCTTGGGAGCCCTAGGCATAGCCGTAGGGCACGCCTTTCCAGTAAGGCTAAAGGCTGCAGCTTATAGTTTGCGCTGCCAGAGAACAAGACGCGACCGAATTCCAGAATTGGTCTTATATAAGCCTTATAGAGAAACAGTAAGGTGTCGCGACGCATGCCAAAACTTTTATTGCCTGCCCGTGTCAGCCGGCCTAGAGCACGTTCGCCTTTAATAACATTATTCTCCGTCGTCCTCCTCATCTTCCCTTTCTCTTTCTGAGGCTTCAGAAACACTGATGATGACTGCTGGTTGGTTGGTTGGCCTCAAGCAAAATGGCACATACCCACTACGGGGGAGTGGCCAAGACACAGGCGGTGAACTGCTGGAAAGAGGAGCATTTTTAGAGGAAAACGAGTAGTAATAGGGTATAGGCTGACAGATTGGACGACGCAACGACAGGGGTCCTGTTAGCTGGGAGATCGAAGACGAGACGATGGCTATACGTGCAAATTCGAAAGCAACGCATGGTATGGTTCAATTTTGCACTTACTGAAAGAGAGAAAAATAAAATAATGAAATAAATTTTCGAAAATGAGGAAAACAAAAATAAACAAAAAAGTAAATAAAATTAAAATTAGCATGGGAGTCGCTGTGTTTCTAGAAGGAAATTTTGAACAGCACAGCGCGCACTCCTGTTGCTTCGTCCAAGCGAAGAAGCGCCAAAGGAAAGAACAACCGCAGTAGACACAGCTGGCGAAACGGAATTTTTAATAGGTGCCTCCTCAAAGAAGAGAAGCGGCGGCAGAACAGCAGGTAGTGATCCACTGTCTCAGGCTCGGCGCAAAATGGGCACAGTGGAAAAACCGCCAGACCAGATCTGTGAAGGTAGAAATTTAGCGGAGGTACTCGGCATCGCAAACGCCTCCAGTCTGCGCACGCGCCAGTCTTTGATACTCGAAGGATGGAGAAGATGCTGATATTCGGGAGATGAAGTAAGCGCCGAGGCTGAAAATTGCTGAAATAATGTGTAACTGCGAAACCTCAACCCACCTTTATATGCGCAGGTTGGCAGGAAAGCAATTATTGGGCCGCAGAGAGAGGCCATTGCTAAGGAATCAGCAACCTCATTTAATTGAATGCCCATATGCGCCGGTACCCAAAGCAACCGCTCCGAAGTTAGATGGAGCGGGATCGGCTCTTTAAAGAGGCGCAACATCCGAGACTCAGTGGGTGATGATAATGTAGAGCAAATAGATAGAGTCCGTCATCACCATGACTTGGGAAACGGTAGGATCTAATTTACGTAAGGCTAAAATTACTGCTAATAATTCGGCCAGATAAATTGGAGTGAAGTCAGGAAGACGGAGAGAAAAGGACCATCCTAATGTAGAGGAAAAAATGCCCACACCTGCCTTTTCACGATCCTGCGAGGCATCGGCAGCAATGAGAGTATGAGAAGGAAAGGACCTTAGGTGGTCCTGGAACAAACCGTGAAGGAGAGGAAAGGGCTGGAGCTTTGCATTCGATAGGAAAATGTCATCAGATGCAATATTGACACAAGGGGATATTTTATACACTGGATGGAGATCTGTGGAATGAATGTTTAAAGGATCAAGGAGAGACTGCACGAAACATATCTGCGGAGTATGCGAACGAGACCAGGCGGCATTTAAAAAGAATGCAGGTTGACTAAGAAATATTACACTGGAGGTGTAAAGGGTTGAGTCGCACAAATTTGAAAAAAGCTTGGACTGTTAAAATGCGAAACCTAGCTAATAAAGATGGAATTCGCGCCGTGCTGCACAATAACAGGCTCCTCTTCTTCCTCGGCACCGCTTTGTTCTCCACTGACTGTGAATGGGGGCACGCGCAGGGAGAAAACGCCTGGGAACAGGTTGTGCTTGGTGAGACTTGAATTAGCTCGGTGCCGTCAGTGTCGGAGAGAGGAGCGCTCAGTTCCGCTTCAGCAGGCATCCGAAAATGAGCAGTGATGACCTTGGCATTGCCTACATGTACAGTGCCGAAGTGTGCGATGCCGAAGTTTTCAGTATCAAAGTTTTCAGTACCGGCGTGTCAGTGCTATTACGTGGAGTGCTAACGTGTCGAGTGCCGACGTGTGGACGGATGCTGCACTGATAGCTGCTCTGTTAGGCAAATACCTGCTGTTCCATATTTCGGGTGCCCGACGAAATGTGTCGGCTCTGGGCGAGAGTAGGGAGGGCACCAGAGAAGGCAAAGCGGAACATCCGGTGCCGAGGTGAGCTGGATGACCGAGTCGCTCGATAACGCGCACGCCACTGCTCCTGTAAACACAGCACGTGAGAAGCGCTGATGCCAGCTACAATCAGGGTGGGGGAGCATGAAAGCCTGAACGTGTGATTGGTTTGGTTTGCTGGGGTTTAACGTCCCAAAGCAACTCAGGCTATGAGAGACGCCGTAGTGGAAGGCTCCGGAAATTTCGACCACCTGGGGATCTTTAACGTGCGCTGACATCGCACAGTACACGGGCCTCTAGAATTTCGCCTTCATCGAAATTCAGCCGCCGCGGCCGGGATCGAACCCGCGTCTTAGGGCCAGCAGCCGAACGCCGTAACCACTGAGCCACCGCGGCGGGGCGAACGTGTGATTACATGGCAGATTACTTCAGCTCACAAGTAGTTTGCAGCGCTGTGATGGCTGCGACGATCTGAGCCAATCAAAACGGCGTGCGCTTCAAAACGTGTTCCTCCGTACACCACGACTGGTGGTTCCATCACTGGGATAAAAATACAGCACTAGTCGGACACAACTCAAGAATGGAGCGGAAGAAGCGCTAGAGTAGTGGTTTGGGCTTGTTGGTCTGTATGGTTGAATTGCTGTGCACGCGCCAAATGTTTGATACAGCTGTTTATGGATGATGTCTTGATACGATGATTTCTTCGGGAGACGAGGAGACAACGGACAGGCGCCAACTTCCAACTGTTTATTGTTCGAAAAAAACATACATTTATAGACTCAGGCAACGCCCACATTTACACACCACGTGCCTTATCGCAGCCGAGACTTATCGCCTAGCACGAACATTATTGCTCAGAAAATCGTACTCCGCAGCATACAACTTAACTGAAGTGTCACTCACGCACAAGGCTGCCTTTTTCTTTATGTGAAAGGCTTCCAATAAAAGCCTGGCCTGCTTGAATTTGCTCTTGCCAGAATCCTCGCCTTTTCCAGCCGAGGTGCACACTTGCACGTGTTAACGTGGCTCACGAAAGTGGCGTATTTATCTTTATTATTCGCTACCTTTTTGTCATGTTCCCCAAGGTGTTTGTTGATGCACCTTCCCGTTTGCCCTATATAGGACATTCCACAGGTCAGGGGTATCTCGTACACCACTCCTTCCATGCAGCGTATGAAGGTGCGCTGATGTTTTATGCTGCACCCATGGCGCTCAGTGCCACAAATCCGGGGTATAAGTTTGCTCAACTTGTTTGGAGCTGAAAAAATGAGCGGTACCTTGTGCCTGTTAGCCACCTTCTTCAAATTGTGTGACACTTTGTGCACATAAGGCATGACTTCAGGTTTTACCGCAGGGCCCCTTTCTTCAAGATTCTATGAACTGGTGCAGCGTTTTGTTTTTTGGAGGAGGGTATCAGCGACAGCAGTCAACACCACCGAGGGGAAGCCAGAAGCCAAAAGGCGTCATATCTGATTTCTTAGGCTATCGTGCATTTGGTGCGGACAGGACTTCCAAAGCGAGGACTCAAAGCATAACGAGGCAATGGCGCGCTTCACAATTTTTGAATGCGCCATATTGAAGGGCAGCAGTTTCAAAGCCCCCAGCGCCCAGTTCAAAGCCTACGCGATATTGTAGCACGGCCTTCGCTTTGCTTTGCTTCGCTGGTCGGCGAAGGACAGAGGGCAGTCATGGCTAAGTACGCGGTCGTCGTTTTTGTGAGCGACAACGCAAGGGAAGCAGCACACGAAGCGGTAAAATAGCGCGTAGGGTTTTAATTTGGCGCCGTACGCAGATCAACGTGTCCTTACACTGTAAACACGAATAAAATTAAATGAGGGTAAAACGGGAGTAAGCTGCCCTCAAGCACACTCCCTTTTTGGGACAGGACATGCTGCCCAGGTCCCCGAGTACATTTCCAGCCCTAAATACGGCTGGCATTAGAAACAGATTCGCTCTTCAAAATAAGCGAAGTGCGGAGGTTTTAAGGTTTCCATGAAGTTCCATGGAAACGTTTCCATGTAAGTACGTTTCCATGCGTCAGCCTTCCGTATATTTAGTGATCAAAATCTACCCCAGGACTTGGGCAGCATACCCTGCTCCTAAAAGCGAGTGTGCTATAGAGGACAGCTTACTCTCTACTCCCACATAGGCTTATTCGTGCTTAGATAGCAGTGGACGTTGCGTCTGCAGTGAACTTCTTGCACACCTTATTCACTATGTTTCGGCTTTGTGCAGAACAAAAAAAAAACGCTAGAGGTCACTGCGGCACCCGCTTTAGAGAAATGCGTAAGCATCACGTCACACTTTATGACTTCACACCAAGACGTCCAAATAACACTTGCACACTTTTGGCGTCAACTGAGACTCGTGAACGAAAGTCGATACCCTCAAACCGGAAGTAGATCATTTATCGATCACTTATGGATCACTTATCGATGCCTTATCGATATCTTATCGGTACCACAATTTTTTGTCTTACTTAATCAAGTCCCATCTGTTGCCCATCTCAGTTTTCAAATTTCGCGCCACGCTTCGTTTTCAAATTTGGTGCCACGCGTTGGCTTCGCCCATACTTACGGTCACGTGCTGCCATACTTCCGGCGTTTTCAAATTTGGCGCCACTTTTGCTCCGGCCCCGCCCACTGTTGGACATATTTTACTCTAATTAGTTAACTAATTAAACCACTTCAACCCTTCGATTTCCAGTACGAGATGTTTTGATGCTCTATCCGATGGTACCATTCTTTTTCGCATAAACCCATTCGTTCGGACGTAATCTTGCGGAGAATCTCGTGCAAACATAGCCATTCAGTGCTTACGTATAAAAAGCACCAGATTTCCTCGCGCTGTATGGTTTTTGAGAGCGGACTTTTCTTTGTAGAACTTAACCTATATGACATCGTTTTCTCCGCAGCTACGAACTCACCGTTGACCTTAACCACAACGCTGTGCAAACTGAAAGGTCAGTTCATTACTAAATTTAGATCATTTGGGAATTATCTAGCGCAATTCTCATAATTACTGACACACACCGCGACTGAGGGTTTGCTCCTGAATAGTCTTTATTTTCCGACCAGCCCGCTTTTAGGCATTTGTTAGCGTGTTCACTGCAGCACTCGGCACGTCATTTTTGGCACTTATTGTAAGAATCCTAGTTTACGTGAACGCTACTTTAGAGCGTTAGTTTTGATCATTTCCTAATGAATCCGCCGCGGTGGCTCAGTGGTTATGGCGCTCGGCTGCTGACCCGAAAGATGCGGGTTCGATCCCGGCTGCGGCGGTCGCATTTCGATTGAGGGAAAATGCTAGAGGTCCGTGTACTGTGCGATGTCAGTGCACGTGAGAGCACCAGGTCAAATAACCCAAGGTGGTCGGAATTTCCGGAGCCCTCCTCTACGGTGTCCCTCGCAGCCTGAGTCACTTTGGGACGTTAAAGTCCATAAAACCAAAGCAAACCATTTCCGAATGATTCAAGCCATGTGTGTTTTGAGAAGGTACAACGTAAAGTAAAAATTATTTCAGGAAATAATTTGCGAATACCCAACATTCCATTTCAGGTCCTCATATGAAGCAGGAGTAATCAATTTGATATCCGAGAGTCAAGAATATTTCATCCGATCTACATGTCTGTGTTAAGGTGTGTCCAATATCCCCCCTCAGCTCAGACAACAGTTGTTTATAGTGCACACGCAGTCCAGGCCCGTCTCGTGGCGCGCAGCAAAGACAAGCCGACATTCCAGAGGGACGGTTCAAACACACTGCTCACTGTTTCCAAGCACTGGTTCACAGTAAAATCTTCCTGTGCACTTACAATCCGGCCGAAGCATCACTATGCATTTCAGCTGCACAAATAAACTGGTACGAATTCGACCCTTGTTATTGCTGCAAGGTTAGCTTGTCACACGCGGATGCTTGTGCTGGCATCATAATGAGCGTAAAAGCGCAAATTTTAGAAGCTATCTGGAGCAAGGAAACGGTAAAGCGCTGTGAGTTATACTCTAGGAACTAGTGCTTTCCTGCATTCATTTTCATATCTGTATGAAAATGCCTATGTTTCCCGACCTTTGCAAACGGATTATTTTACACCGCCCTCGGTCCTTCTCTTCTTTTTGTTATAACTCCTTTCCCTTCGGTCTGGTGTTTGCACTGATTCGTCTGGCCCTTGCCAGTGCGGATAAATTTGTAAAATTTTCGAAAAGAGGCTTCGTATTCTAAGTTTTCGTTTCGATTTAATTATATTGTATTGTCTTCTATCTTATTTTTGAAGATTTGTGTTAACAAAGGGCATCATTTTTAAACCCTGTGTTTTCAAGGTCACTGTTACTGCTGAATTTGTCGCCAGGAGTGCTATTAATTCACTCCGAAGAAAAGAAGGTGATCGCGAGAGCGCAGGCGCCACGCGCTGCTTCGCGTACCTGGCGCACGAAGCAGCAGCAGCAACGGTGCCGGCAACTGACCGAGTCAGGGCAAGAGCAGCAGAGGCTTGAGAGACATTTCTTGCGAGCCAGCACACTCGAGTTCGAGCAACACAGCGAGAGCCATGGCCACGCCCACCGTCGGAACGAGTGGTTTCTGCGACGTCGCGCTAGGCGACGAGGTACCGAACGCTGCGCACAGTGGACCTACGACCTGCTCTGAGGACTCAGACTTCGAAGCCTTTTGCGGTGGCCCGGGCATCACGATGTCGCAGGAGTATCCCCTGCCCCCTCGTCGCAGCATCCGGGAGCTCATCCGTCTCCGATGGAAGTCTTGGCTGCCTGTGGCCCGGGACGCTGTCCAGGGTGACGTCCCCGTCGCCGCCGCAGCGTCTTCATCCGCTGCGCGTGACCAGCCAGGCCTTCCAACGGCAGACGAGGTATGGAACAGGTCGTCGCTGCTCTGGATAAGTCTAGGTTAGCCAACTGCTGCTTCTGTTGGCTACGTTGTCTGTGCTCATACGGACGAGAGACCAGCTCAAGACGCATTACGGGCGCGCTGGAAGTAACGAGCGCGCTATGGACGCTACTAGGTTCGAGAAAACATCTCTTCATGCACTGCCGATGCTGTACGTATGTAATGCAGGCAAGACTCCATTTCTAAGCGCATCGAACTCCCGGTTACAGAGCCTGCCTTAGTGTGCGCAATGCGGCAGCATTGCGCCTTTCCTGAAATCTCTTACTTTACGTCATGTGCGATTAATCAGGGCACCGTATCCAGAGCTGCGTAGAGTAAGTTTCACACACTTTCTGAGTGCGAAGTTTTCCAACCTGTTATTCAGATGTATGCTTCTTATTTGTCCGGGCACTGTCAATTCCGTCGCGAAAGCATGCGAAGACAGTTTTCCCTCAACGAATAGGATTTCTGAGCAGAAGTAGTAATAACCGATCGGTCGAAGCTAAAAGGTGGAAGCCTATTATCTGCTTCGTGAGCCTTTTGTTCACTCATGAAAGCAAAAATTTGTTTCTCTTGTGAGAGTGCGATGCAACTCTCCTCTTACAGTGTGGGATTTCCGTTGGTGTCTATGAGACGATGGGGTATCGTTCGAGGTGATTTTGTGTGTTTGTGTGTATGAGCGTGTGTGCGCGCGCTTAAGAACGTGGTGGTCTAAGATCGTTTTGTTTCTTTTAAAGATCCTCAGTCAACATTGGCTTTAATATGGCACCCTATCGGGCCTAATTAGGTAATGACATATTTTGGCTCATGTGTTCACGTCGTCTATCGAATACACAATCTACGATTGCTTTGAAGCTATTTGTCGAAAAAAAAATCATTTCAGCAAAGACTTCGCGCACAGCATATGTATGCTCTTTCTCAAAAGTCTGGAGCCCAAGAAGTTTCGTTTTGAGCCATGCTGTGACGGCATTACATGACTTAAATGAAAACTCCCGCGCTCTCACTGGACAGAGATAATATTGACCGGGAGGTCCCGAGAATAACGAACACGTGGTCTTGCCAGTGGGTGTTTTCGGTGGCGCAGCATTTCTTCTCACGTGTCAGGGCACTCAAGACTGTTAATGCGTGAGCATTGGACGAGTCTGTGCGAGCGGAAATGGCGACCGTCGTCTCTCGGTATCCTGGGGAGAGCAGGTTGTCCACAACCAGGTGGGCAGGTGGGAACAGTACGCCGCCTCGGCTATAATGACCTTTCGGGTGTTAACGTCGGATATAAAAAACCCTAATGTGCTGACCTCGGATATAACGAACTTTAGTGTGTAAACCTTGAATATAACGACCGTTCGGCTGCTAACGCATTCAAACGATGCACCGAGGTTCGCCTAAGAGTTTATATTTCTAGCTCCTCCGGTGTGCATTGTGCGGTTGACCGCGAATAAGTGACGGGTCACTTCGCCCACGTAGGGATTACAAGACGGTCCGAGTGGGAGATTTCCGAACGAGGAAAGCATGCTCGGCGACGCCCGGCAACGGATGCCGTTTTAAGCCTCTGTTTGGTAGGGAACCATATCGACGAAAAGGCGGGAGGCGAAGCAACTTAATAATCGTCACAGTGCAGTCGTGTATGCTTTATGTTCGAAACGAAGTTGACGAGTATAGGGACGCCGTCGGAACGCCTCGGAGTGCGGAAATCTTGTGCTCTCCATATAAGCATTCAGGTTTTATTGAATGAACACTTTACTGTCCAGGACACATAATGCTTATTCTTGGACTACTTTTCGAATTTCTCCAGGTTTTTTTAGAACCCGGAAGAGACGATCCGAAAAACGTATAGCCTTTTGACTCCCATTGAGTCCGCCTTTAGCAAAACCCTAGGGGTGGAATTAAAAGGGGGGGGGGGGGGGGGGCTGGTAGGGGTGTCCGCTTCCCTTCCCCTTTTCCAAAGCGGGAAATTCTCTAAGTGGCAAAATCGCACTATGCCCCATTTTCTGGGGAAGCATGTTTAAGAAATATTTTGTGGAAATAGGATCATACCCTCCTCATTTTCCCCTTTGCTCCATTATTATATTTCAAATGTTGCCCAAAGGTCTAAATAAGGTAAGTATAGTCGAATACAAATTAAGTCTGCAGTGAAACTCCGCCCACATTCAGGACCGCCGCACATAATTCCTTCCCGACAAAAAAGTAGTCCGTTGTCAAAGACTTTCTTGTTACCGACATAAGAATCTAATCACAAAAACATTTATCAAGCTGATGGACGGCTTCTTTAATAAAGTCCAACATTAAAAACCTGATTTCATTTCCTGCTGAAATACAGGACGCCTCGTACCATGGCCCACTGTCAACAGCTGCTGTTTTTTTAAGTTATATCCTACTATAAAGGGGGGGGGGGGGTGCAAATAGTACTTTTCAAAACCAAATCGAATAAAAATAGTATTGCTAAAAACTGAACAGAATATGAATCGAATTGTGATAGAACCTAATCGAATACGATTCGAATATTATTACAAATGTTCGCTGCTAGTGCGAATAATCGTAGAAAACGAATAATCGTGCGAAACACCAAAGTGCTGACGGCAGATGCGGTACGCCTCTATAACTTGTCGAGTAGCCATAGCTGCCCAATATTCAAAGGTGATCTCCACTGAGGGGCAGACTGCACGAAGCCAGTATAATAAGCGATCGTTATGTTATAGATATAGGAAAATTACCTTTTGCTACTGATGACAGCGCCGCAACTCAGTAGACGAGACGAGCTAGAGCAACGTTTGAGCCATGACCTCCGAGATCGGGCCTCAAAGCAGGGTCTGCTAAACCTGCCTGAGCCCTGCTGCGTCACCCAATCTTGGAGGCCATGTATGAGCATTATGAAACCGCGAATGAAATCGACCGTGTCGCGATAACTGTGGCTCCCGCGCAGAAAGATGGCGCTAGAGCGCTGTGAGGCGTAGGAGTGGGCCCTTCCCTTGAAAAAGTCGACGAAGATAACTACGGCTTGCCTTATTTCATCTTCATGCTAAATATTTGGATAGTATACGAGAAATTTCGAATTTATTCGGCTCTTTTAAATCACCTTGAGCACCCATGCGCCATTGGATTCATTCCACGAATCAATTAAGAGGATGTTCGATTAGTTCTAAGCTGTGATGAGACAGGGCAGAGCACAATTTGAGGCGTTTTAATAAATCAGATGAAGTGCCTTGCCCGCACCACTACTCTATCGCAGGTGCTGTGATGAGGCAGTAAAAATTTACACTTTTTGTTTTTATCACGCGCAGGGTCAAGGCGGTCTTGAAGTATTCGCCCGCCAAGGAAACTGCGCTCTGAGGCTGTGGATTAAGGTCGCCCTACTAGGAGCAACACTTGTCTTCGTCGTCCCTCCAATCATCTATCTGATGGTTACGCAGTGGATTAGCGTTCAGGACGGCGACTTTTTCCGCTCCACTGCCCCAATACTGCACACCGACCCCGCTGATCTGCCCCTCTTCCCCGGCTGCGATAGTACGGCGTGCCAGAGGTACATGGCTGGCATAGAATCTTCTCTCAACTGGTCTAGAGACCCTTGTGACAACTTCTACCGATTTGTGTGTGACGGATGGAGGCAGAACAACCATATGGTCTCCATTCTCGATGTCGCCGAAGACGAAATGTACACACATGCATTGAATTCTGTTAACTGGGCTCCCCGGTACGCCGGAAGTCCCGGCACCTCAACAAGATCAGCACGGAACGCCGAAGAAAAGGTAGCCGCTCTGGTCATGTCATGCATAAGACATTCTAAAAACGGTTTTTACGAACTCAAAACGTTCATGGCAGAACACCACCTCCCGTGGCCGATGACATCAACCAAAGACCTGCTAGATATTTTGTTTGACCTCTCCGGAAATTGGAATATCCACCTATGGTTCCAGGTGACCCTTGATTTTGCCCCATATCAAGCCAGGACGGGAAACCCCTTACTGAAGATTGGAAGCAGCGCCATGTTTGGAGCCTGGATGGCGTTAATGCGTACATTCGCCGGTCAGCGAAGGGGAACCGAGCCGTCCCTCCGCTACCAAAAGTACCTCCAGAACATGCTGGCTCTTTTCGGCGTGTCCGAGATGCGAGCCTCCGAATTGGCTTCTAGAATCCAGGAAATGGATATGCTTACACTAGAAGCTTTGGCACCTGCCTTTGCAGACCCAGAACAGAAAATTCTGCGGCTGTCGATCCAGAACCTGAGTGAGGCCGTGACTCCCGGTTTCCCCACCAACCGCTGGGCCCTCCTCGTCGACACGCACTTCCCTTGGGCTCGCCGCTATTCCGCCAACATCGAGGTACATGCGGAGAAGCCCAGCCTGCTCAGGGCTGTTGGGTACCTTCTGGGGCTCAAGTCCGAGACGCGGGAAGCGCTGACCCTCAGCCTGGGGCTCCGCGTAGTCACTGAGCTAGGCTGGATGGCGCACCGGGAAATCGCTGAGGCCACACTTCACCTCCTTGGTCTTCCTTGGTCATCGCACAACCGCCGCTGCCTAGTGGAGGTTGAAAGCAGGACAGGCGTGGCCTGGTTCAGCCTTTTCCCCAAAGATCCAGGAGCCGACAGTCTGATTCAAGATATCCGAGAAGTTCTGTTTGCTGTCGTGATGCGCCGCAGTGGTGCTATGCTCCGCATGACCGCCAGGAATGAAACCTCTCAGTCGGACGTCCAAAACTATCTTGCCAGCGTACTGCCACAGCCCACCCCCGGCACTAGCTTCTTCAACACCTGGGTGCAACTGATGAAAGTTCAGTGGAGGCTGCAACAGCATGACCTCAGCAACATCCTGAAGCCGAGGTCCGTGTTGAGCCACAAATGGAGCGTGCATGGCGCACTAACAGCCTCCCAAGAGTACTTCGTGTTCCCTCTGTACCATCCGGACCTGCCGCCGGCCGTCAACTACGGCGGTGCTGGGAGGCTGCTTGCTGATGAAGTTCTAAGGGAGCTCTTCTACGCGCCCGCTAAAGAGCAGCAACAAGTGGCCCGTGACTACTTCCTCACTGAATCCAACGAGACTAACGATGCCCTGCCGGAGTGGTCCCCTCATTACGTCGACACAAAAGCCCTTCTAGCCGCCTTGAAGGCCTACAGGCTTGGTCTAATCCGACGCTCCGCTGACACTCGTTCCGCGAAACCGAGCCTTATGGCAGACAGGCTTTTTTTCATGGCTTCCTGCTATGCCCTGTGCTCAAGCGGGAACCACATTGGCGAGTTCTACGGACATGCGGAGCAGCGTTGCAACGTCGCCGCCAAGGCACTCGTGGAGTTCAGGAGAGCCTTCGAGTGTTATGGTCATAAGGGTTAGCCGCTTACGCTGCCGTTTTTTTTTTCGCAGCGGGCAGTTGTTTGATGTGTTTGAACTAATGCACACGTCATGTTTTTTTTTACTATATCATTTCTACATGTGGGGTTTCAGGGCTGGAAAACTTCTGCAGTTTCGTGTACGCACAAAAATTACCTTGTGGACATGTGCACTGCCCGTCAACACATGTGTGTGTGATTGCTGCAAGTGAAGTGGACAGCGGTCGTCGGGGGTATTCCGCCCACGGGAGCTTCTCGCTCTCCCAATGCGCTTTGTATGTGAAGCGTTTAGCGGTTTCCGACATGCTGTACAGTGGCTGCCGACATTACCGCGTGCATGATCCGTGTTTAGGGTCAACTCGTGTGTGCGCGTTGACGTGGTAGACTACGCGAAGCAGCACTTTCGTGTCCCTTTGTGCATGTTCAGCGTTCCTTGGATGCGCGGCCGTTTCGAACGCACCGGCGCTTCGAAGCGCGCGGCCATGCATTGGTGTGTTCACTTTAAGAGTCTACCTCCCTCTGCAGTGAGCAAAGTTGGCGCTTGCTGCTAGTACTTGCCTTGTTCAGGGCATCAGTAATTTGCTGAGATTCCTCCCTCGGGTTATCAGGCAAGGTCAACAGTAAACTGGAGATTCCTGAGGCGTTCTTAATTATCTCTGATGCATATATCCTTTTCTGGTTAGCCGCAGTAACACGTATCCGCGCCGTATAACACAATACGCCTCGTCACGTTCATGGAGCCCTCTGACACCGTGCACATTTGGGGCTCAAGTGCTTTACAAAGACAAAGCACAGACTACACAAGCGCTGTCACTCAACTTAGGTTTTCATCAGAAATTTAATATGCTACGCTGAAAACACACACACGTCACGTGTTATCCAAGAAATTAGCTTCTTTGCTTGACATGAGAGGGGCTCCTCACACATCTCGCCAGACTTATTGATAAAGTACTCATTAGTGTTTCGCGTGCCACTAAGTCACGATGCTTGAAATATACAGTTGTCTCTTCAGAAAGCGGTACGCAAGACATCTCGGTGACTGGACAATGCAGAACGTCTCGCTTACCAAAGCGTTCATGCATGATCCCGTAGTAGAGTAGCTTTTGGCGCTAAATGGCCATGAATATATGTACCAACAATCCCGGCTACTTACTTTAGCGCATTAAGTAATGTCTAAGAGCTTCACAAAAAGATCAGCTAGGCTAGCCTAACCGAACAAAGTCCTTGCGTTAAACGTAGCACCACTTTCCCATGCCGATCTGTCCAGATTCAGATATTCTTGCACCTTCCGCCATGCTACATGTGTGGCAGTGTAATACGACATAACCCCTTCGGCCCTTGTCGCGTCATTTCACACCACAACACATATACCGCTAGTGCATCAATAAGGGCGAAAATGCCCATAGTTCTGCTAGGATAGTTCCTCAATGATCCCTGTTTCTATCGGCATCGCTGTTCTTGCATTTCCACTGAGCTCTGTGATCTAAGCAAGAAGCAGCAGCAGCATGGTAGGCATGGCTGAAGAAGCCGAGGTGTAGCAAGTTGGTTGATTTTCTATCTTACTAATAATTTCTTCTTCCTCGCTCACATCTTTGCATGTTTTGCGACTCCTTTCCAAGCTCATATCCCCGTAGCAAATATTATTGAGTTGTATGCGTAGAGGTCCCGCTGCCTCATGTTTTATGCATGTGCCATTTTGACACCACCGGGTCTCAACGGTTGCAAGCGGCGGCTATTTATCATCATCATCAGCCGGACTACGCCCACTACAGGGCAAAGGTCTCTACCATACCTTTCTAATTAACCCCGTCCTATGCCAGCTGCGTCAACCCTGTCCCCGCAAACTTCTGAACCTCATCCGCCCATCTAACTTTCTGCCGCCCCCTGCTACGCTTGCCTTGCCCAAGCCCTGCCCTGCCCAAGCCCATTTCTTGATCGTGATTTCCACTAGGATGTCACTAATACGCGTTTGTTCCCTCCTCTGAAAAGGAAGTTGATACCATTGGCGAGATCGTGTTCCCCTGCCTTTCGCCCTTTCTTTTTTGGAATTTGATTGGTGACGTTATGGAGGACTATGGTAGCTGTGGAGCCATTGTAGCTATTTTCCAGTATTTTTGTATCAGGCTCTTCTACACCCCGATTCCGCAGTGCCTGCATGACTGCTGAGGTTTCAACTGAGTCGAATGCTTTCTCTTAATCTATGAACGCTACATACAGGAGCTGTTTATATGCTGCCCATTTCTCTATCACCTGATTGATAGTGTGATTATCTGTATGGTGTGACTATGGCCTATTGTACAGTATCCGTTACGAAGGTCGGCCTGATTATTTGGTTGATTGAAGTCTAAAGTTCTCGTGACTCTATTAGCGATTACATTAGTCAATACCTTATAGACAACAGACACTAAGCTGATCGGTCTGTCATTTTTAAAGACCTTGGTGTCTCCTGTCGTATAGACTAACATGATCTAAGCGTTATTCCAAGCTTCTGGTGCGCCCGAGGTCATAAATAGTTGCGTATACAGGGTGGCTAATATTTCTAGGACAATCTCTCCTCCGTCCTTCAACAAATCTGCTGTTACCTGATCCGCACTAGCTGCTTTCCCCCTTGGCATTGCTCCTTAGGCTTTCTTTACTTCCTCTTTCGTTACTGGCGGGAGGTCCCTTTGCTGTGCGCCATTGTCTCTCTCATTAACGTTCTGATTGCATTGGCTACTGTATAGATGTGTGGAGAACTCTTCGGCTATTTTAACTACGTTATCCATATTGCTAATGACATTGCCCTCTTTGTCTCTTAAAGCATACATCTGATTTTTGCCTATGCCTTGTTTATTGTTCACAGCTTTTAGGCAACCTCCGTTCTTTAGTGTATGCTCGATTCTTTCCATATTAAACTTCCTTACGTCGGTTACCTTGCGCCTATTGGTTAACTTTGATAGCTTTTCCAGTTCTATTCTGTCTGTGAAGTTTGAACTTTCATGCTTTGGCATTTCTTGATAAGATCATTCGTATCCTGAAAGAGCTTGCCGGTATCCTGTCGAGCCATCCTACCGCGTACTTTTACTCTGCACCCCGTAATGATCGCTGTGAGGTTATCGTTCATTGCTCGAACATAAAGGTCATCGTCCTCAGTTAAAGCTGGAAATCTGTTCTGCAGCAAGATCCTGAATTCCTGTGCTTTCCTTCTCGCCTTTAACTCGTTGATTGGCTTCTACCTCAATAGTTTCTTTCGTTGACTCTTGAAGTCTAGGCTAACTCGAGAGCTTACCATCCTGTGGTCGCAACAACGCACCTCTCCGAGGACCTCCCTATCCTGCACAATGCCATGATGAGCGCATAGTATGAAGTATATTTCATTTTTACTTCCACCACTGGGGCTCTTACACGTCCACTTCCGCTGCTCTTGTTTGCGAAAGAAGGCATTCGTGATCGGTAAATTATTTATTTCTGAGAACTCTGCTAATAACTCCCCCATGCTGTTCCTTGAACCTGTGCCATAGTCTCCTACCGCTTGGTCTCCAACCCGCTCCTTTCCTACCTTGGCATTGGAGTCGCTCATCAATACAGTTTACTGTGTTTTTACTTTCCTCATTGCTGATTCCACGTCTTCATAAAAGCTTTCGACGATCCAGTCATCATGGCTGGATGTAAAGGCGTAAGCTCGTAAGCTTGTACCACCTTCAGTTTGTGCTATTAATTATGCCCCATTACAATAACTGCCACCCTCTTGTTGATACTGTAGACTTCCTCGATGAAGCCAGCTATATGCCGATTGATGAGGAATCCCACGCCTAGTTCTCGTCTGTCCGTTAATCCACGACAGAATGATGCGCATTCGCCCTTTAGATAGACAGATAGGGCACACCCCTATCTGCCCTCCTAACCTCACTAAACCCTAGGACAGCCTCACTGGATATGGTTCCAGCGTTAAACGTTGCCAGGTTCAGTTTCTAATGGCGGTCTGTCCGGAGCCAGAGATTTTTAGCACCCTCCGCTGCGTCACAGGTCCCTCCGCCGCTTGATCCATTGCTTCGCAGCCACTGGGGACTGAGAGCCGAGTGATAATTTGTTTAGTTCTATAGATTTAGTCATTTAGTTATGATATGGGTATCTTTCTAGAAAAACCTCCTTGTCTTTTTTTGTGGATGCACCACTGATCAGTTTTTTAGACTGGTGACATGATAATTCATAATCAGACGAGATCTTGAATTAGTTTTTTGATGAACTGGAAAATGGAAATTTTCGCTGTCGTAGAAGTTGAATGTTGCTATCGAGTCAGGCAATGAAAATATGGAGATTGGCCAAAAGCAACCGGAGCAGAGGGATGGTAAGATTAAATGGACCCCTGCCCTCGCGCTTTCTTTTTCTTTTTTTACCGCTCCCTTCCTCCTGTTAGCATCAGGAGCGAGCAGCTAGAAGCGACCGGAGCGTGCACACTGCAACTCGCGCACCAGCCTACGTGCGACACATGTGGCGCACCGTCAACTCTGTTAATAATGCAGTGTGTTCGGCCCCTTTTTCTAGAGAACGCGTATACGGTGCAGCTCTCATAAACAAGTTCAGCTTTCTGCTTGGCCGATAGATATCCACGCCGCGTAGGGTTTTGGATGAGGTGGTACTTCTTGTCGCCTGTACGGAATAGCATTTGTTCCAGATGCAGAGACTACAGGTTATTCTCCATTTTATGAACTCGTCAACTGTGAACTCCTTGTTTGTAAACAGGCCCGAGCCAGGTGCACTGTGTATCGTGCCTGATAAACACACTGACGGGCTGCAATCCGCGCTAGTCTCTACTGCAGCGCCTTATGAAGCTCGGCAGTAGAAGGAGCTCAAGATACGTGGAAAGCTTTCATTTTGACTACAGTCGCCTTTCAGGAAGGCTCTGCAAGTTTTAAACATGCATGTTCTTCACATGACGTACTATCAGCTCTAGCACTCGCCTGTCTGCGACAAGCACTAGGAGGAATGGTACATAACACAATGTGAACAGGAGAGAGCGGCATAAATCTGTCCCGTACAAAGTAAAAAAAGCCGCTTTAGAGTTCTACAATATGCAAAATAAGACAATTTTTTCTTCGTTTCTTTGTTGTGAATGGCGGTAACCAAAGCGGTCCCAATCGCATTTCATACCCACTGTGCCCTCATGTCCTATTTTGACGTGATACATTTAAATAAACTAATACTTGCACCACGACCTCTCAATTTCTGCTGCATGGTTATGGGACTTAAAGGGGTCATAACACGGTCTAGCAAGAAATCGTGGTTTTACGTTGCCGCTACTAACAACGACGCTATTATACGAGCTTAAGAAAGAAGTATTCTCTTATCACACATTTCAGCTAGAAATTGCAATCAGAAGTAATGGACTGTACGGTCCTTCCCCGGAAGCGACGGCCGTATTGGAGGAGCCTAAGCGACGTCATGGCCTTCCGCGCTCAGGGTCATTGCAGAGCAGAGCGCGCGCATACTCGAGTCAGACCGTGGCACACAATGGGGAAGTCACCGAGATCGGGCAAAAGATAGACAGGAGAAGGGAACACGCAGGCCTCTGTTGTCTCTGTCCCCCTGTCGTGGGGTGCGGGCTCCAACTTCACCCTTTAATCCCTGCGCACCCCTAGCCCGAACAACGTACAAACCACTCGCATACACTCAGTGCGTGAAGTTTATTATTTTTTTTTGGTGCGGGAGGGGGAGTGAAAGAGAAAAGAGAGAAAGAGGATCCGTAGTGGAGGAGTCCAGAATAATTTCGGACTCCGATAGTGACCTTTAACGTCATGGAGGAAAAAAATTGCTGTCACTTTAGCATTGTTATCCCCGAGATATTGGGCGAAAGCAGGTTTTTGCAGGTTAACGCCATGTACCCGATAAGCGCGGTTGAAGGCGTGTTTCTCTCCTTTAGCGACTTGCGCACAGATGGAAGTTGATGAAGACGTGCAGACTCAATAAACAGCGGGAGATTGTGTAGCAGTTTAGCACGAGGCGTGATCGGCTGCGGCGATAGCGCAGTGCTCTCGTGCCGTGGCCAGCAAGCTGATCTGTTCGCGCCGCCACGGGACCCAGTCGCGGAAATATTAAGGCGAAAGCCTTTAATGCCTCATACTGTTGGCAGGCAGCCGTGCCCTCTTTCTCTTTTTTTTTTCTTTCACTCCCACTTCCTCCCTTCCTGTACTGTGCGGTTCGGGTGTGCACCAAGATGACAGAGAATTACTGCGCCATTTACTTTTCTCAAAAAGCGTTTCGTTCAAAGGCAAGACATCGTGCCGAACGGGTGGTGGCGTTCCTCTCTTCCTGTACGGTGCGGTTCGGGTGTCCACCGAGATGACAGAGAATTACTGCGCCATTTCCTTTCCTCAAAAAGCGTTGCGTTCAACGGGCAAGGCATCGCGCCGAACGGGTGGTGGCGTTCCGTGGACTGCCTCGCAGCGCTACAACACGCTGTCGCGTTCCACTCCTTACGGCGAAGCTGAAGCGTCATTAACTAGCAGTTAATTAGTACTTGGTCATTAATTAGCAATTAGCCGCTAATTAGTAATTCATCTTTACTTCGTCATCAATTATATGTGACGTCATTCAGTGGTGACGTTACCAGTGTCACATAGGCAAAACGCTTTTGCCTCTACGCACTTTAGACAAAGTGCCCCCTGCATTTTTTTATTTAATTTCTCCAGGTTGGCAAAGGTCACTCGCATTCAAGGACTCGTTTGTTCCCCGCCATTTTCTGCATCACGTGACTAACTTCAGAGTCTTATTCGCACACCGGATTTCCAGGTTATGAGGCCAATAGTGATTTCGCACGAAAAAAACTCGCGAGGGAGCGTGATGCCTCGCGGCCAGCCTTCGCAAGCCATGTACACATGAAGCCGCTCCCCTTTTTTCGCTTTCTGAGTCACTTCCTTATGTGTCGGTATGTTTTAATGCGCGCGTCTGCGCGGCCCGTGGCGCGGGCGTCTGCAGCAAAGATACGGCGTAGCAAGGAGGCTGATCTGGAGTCCGTTTGCAGCGATAATTTGCGCATGCGCGCGCGCAGCGGGCGTAGATATCACCGAGGTTTCATCGCAGGTTGCCGGCTCTCTCCGTTTTACTTTTTATAACTTGGCTTCAAGGCTGAAGCCGGACGATACCTCGTTGCTTTTTTGCCCCTCTATGTTTAACGTGCACTGACATCACACAGCACACGGGTGCCTTTTTCGTTTCTCCTCCATCGATACGCGGCCTCTGCGGTCGGGTTCGAACCTCCGGCTACTACGCGAAGTTCAGTCGCGGGCAAGCACGTGACCGTTGGCTTATGTCGTCACAGATCGCGAGCGCGCCAGTGTTGCCTGACTGCCTTAGGTTCAGGACTTTTGAAGTTACAAATTACTCGCTGCACCAAAGGAGCTCATATTTTGCCCAGTGGTTCCCAGATGCATAGCGAACAACATACAATACACAGCTTGAGTCTGAAAAAATGGTGTCATGACCCCTTTGTCAGTTAAATCAGTTGGGGCAATGAACACACTCTCTAAATGTCGCATTATCCATCCATATGTGAATGGGCCCATGATCGACCCATCTGCTGCCTTTAAAGGGACTATGAAATAAATTTATCGAGATTACGTAAAGATAGGCAAGCCATCACTCGTCACCCCAGCGCAAGAATTTTTGAGCTAGCATCAATAACAAGGAAGTTATGGGCGATTAAAAATCACGCTCCTCCTCTCCCCCCTCAACTCATACGCGCGGGGCACCATAAAAAAATAAAGAAAACATCTCCGGGACTGGGCTACAGTGCTCTAGAACCTTGGGCAAGGTTCTAGAGCACTGTAACTGGGCACCGCCCATGATACGTCATTCGCTGACGTTCGGTTTACGACTTCCGGTTGTCCCACTCCGGAGGAGCAGCGTGCGTCGGCAGCGTCTCTCCGGTCTCAGCGCTTTCTTGGCTCCCGAACTCGCGACAGAAAGAGGCGGCAGAGGTAAATTGAAAACATATGCGCGAAGGCAATGCCCTGGATCGCGCTTGCCCGAGGGGGGCGCGCGGCGGCTCGAGCAGACGATTTTCGCCGCAACCGGAAGTGTGCCCGTGACGTCGTAGCTGCCGCGGCTCGAGCGAATGACAGCGTGTGGTGGCCTGCCGACGTCATGGGACTAGTGACGTCTGTTTTCCCGATTTTGGTTCCAAAATGGCTCCCTACGAAGACACCAAACGGCCCGCGAATTTTAAAAAACGCGGTTTTTAAAAATTTATAATAAATTGCCGGCTCAGTTCCGAAGACTCATACTTGGTGTCAATGCTTCTGAGCATCACTTCTAACATTTACAAGCGGCTTTTAATTCTTTGCATGGTCCCTTTAAGTTCCGCGATGGTTAAAGGGACCATGCAAAGAATTAAAAGCAGCTTGTAAATGTTAGAAGTGATGCTCAGAAGCACTGACACCAAGTGTGAGTCTTCAGAACTGGGCCGGCAATTTGTTATGAATTTTTAAAAATCGCGTTTTTTTAAATTCGCGGGCCGTTTGGTGTCTTCGTAGGGAGCCATTTTGAAACCAAAATCGGGAAAACAGACATCACTAGTCCCATGACGTCAGCAGGCCACCACACGCTGTCATTCGCTCGAGCCGCAGCAGCTGTCACGGGCACACTTCCGGTAGCGGTTAAAATCGTCTGCTTGAGTCGCCGCGCGACCCCCTCGGGCAAGCGCGAGCCAGGGGATTGGCTTCACGCATGTTTTCGATTTACCTCTGCCGCCTCTTTCTGTCGCGAGTTCGGGAGCCAAGAAAGCGCAGAGACCAGAGAGACGCTGCCGACGCACGCTGCTCCTCGGGAGTGCGACAACCGGAAGCCGTAAACCGAACGTCAGCGAATGCCCTAATCATGGGCGGAGCCCAGTCCCGGAGCTGTTTTCTTAATTTTTTTTTATGGTGCCCCGCGCGTATGAGTTGAGGGGGGAGATCAGGAGAGCAAGCTGCCGGGCTAGTTGGGGGAGAGGAGGAGGGAGAGGGGAGAGGAGGAGCGTGATTTTTAATCGTCTATAACTTCGTTGTTATTGATGCTAGCTCAAAAATTCTTGCGCTGGAGCGACGAGTGATGGATTGCCTATCTTTACGTAATCTCAAGTAATTTATTGCATAGTCACCTTAATGTAGCGTGAATATATCTGCGGCAGACGTCGGTAAAAACTGGATCGGGAACTGGTGGATCAGTGGCGCCGAGCAGATGTAAACAGCGGATTGTGGGAGTCAAATTCGATACAGCCTAAAAGTTTCTGGAAATAGAAAGCATGGCGGATTGGAAGAAGCATACTTGTTAAGATCGGGAAGAGTGTTCAAAAAAAAACGGTAGGGAGTTTAACGTAGTTAAACCGAGTAGACGTGCGAAACCATGTGTTTAGTCTTGTTAGCTCAAGGTTTTGCTTTGCGGGAGGGGCGGCATGTCTGGCGGTGATATAGACTCAGGATAAACTTTGATCGAGTGGCCAGTGAAGCTGATCTATTCGCGCCGACGCGGGTTCGAAACGCAATTGCGGCAATATTTATTTTATTTCTACGCACTCAAGGTCATCCAAGCCAAAATATTCTTGGTTCTGTTTGAACCCCTGATGTAGTGGTTTCGCACTGAAAGGAAAGTATGTTGACAGTGAAGTTCGCGGTGCTGTATTTTGTTTGCCGCATCCGGTCGCGCGAGTGGAATGCCCATTACGTCCTTTTTCTTGGGCCCTCCGCACAACCGCACAGAAAGGTTGGTTTGGTTTGGTTTATGGGGTTTAACGTCCCAAAGCGACTGAGGCTGTGAGAGACGCCGTAGTGGAGGGCTTCGGAAATTTCGACCACCTGGGGTTCTTTAACGTGCACTGACATCGCACAGTACACGGGCCTCTAGAATTTCTCCTCCAAAGAAATTCCAGCCGCCGCGGCCGGGATCGAACCCGCGTCTTTCGGGTCAGCAGCCGAGCACCGTAGCCACTGAGCCACCGCGGCGGCGCACAGAAAGGGGTCAGCAACCCAGCGGGAGAAGGGGAGCGCCGAATGGCGGGGGATTACGGGAGACCTCAAACTCCCCTCATGGACGGAGTCGTTAGGCCGCATCACAGTGCGTGGGCTTTTGTGCCATGTCTGCAGCGGCGTGCTTTGACATATTGTCACGCTAGCTGCAGGCATGAGGAGCGACGATGCTGAACAGATGAGTTGAAGTGGCTTTCCTGGAACTTCGGTCAACTGGACGTTGAAGTAATCTGCATCATGGGAAAGTGAGAGTGTTCGCGAAGCTCGCAGCAGGAAAGCAAAATCGTGATGGTGGAAAGTGTACATACGATATGTGTACGGTGTTGCGATGATCTACCTTCTTTCCCCAGTCATTGATTGGTTGTGTTTTCCTTTCCCCAATAAGTTATTGGGTGGATGCTTGTACATACCTGATTGGTTATTTCTCCCACCGAGGGCGGGGACATAGGATTTAAAACCCTCTGCTTCGGCAGGACCGAGGGCTGGTCTCGTAACGTAGAACTTCTCGTGAGCCAGTGAAGTGTAAATATGTTTTCTCCTTGCTTATTAAGAGAGAATTTCAACGGGCGCAGCCGTAGAGGGCACAATTTCAATGGGCTCCACCGTGTGTGCCTAATTCAGAAGACCTCCGGTAATCATTCAGCATGTGGGGCAGCACAAAATGGTTCACCGTGCTTTGTGGTAAATATCGGTGCTCTCTAAAATGTTTAAGTGTGAAGAATATACGAATGACGGAGCATACAGAACACATTACAGCATTTATGGGCTAGGGACAATAAACTCAAAATTTCGTTTTTGTGTGCAAATATCTGCATGGAGACTATGCCAGAGAAAGTATGTCATTGTGGCCTATGTTGCCACATTGTTCGCACCTGCCATTCTGCTGTGTTGCTAGAAGCTGTGAACCATCATAGGCTTACCATTAGAGCTTTGAAGGTCATACTGAATGTTAATGTACAAATTCATGCGGCATCAACATGTGACATAATCAACCGTAAACCAAACAAACTGCACAAAATCTAAGTTGTAACCAAACTTAGATTTGAAAACATATCTTCAAACCTTAAAAACAGCAGGCACGCACAAGCATTCAGGAACGGCATTATCACATGAGAAGCTGTATTACCATGAGCACACGTTATACTTCGCTGAGAGGTAGAGGCTATGCTTTCATTCCTGGTGGGAATGAAATAACAGCTGAGTAAACGTGTAACATTCATTTCTTTCCATCCGCCTTGTATTGTCATTCTCTGTTGCTTAAAGGGACCATGCAAAGAATTAAAAGCCGCTTTTAAATGTTAGAAGTGATGCTCAGAAGCATTGACACCAAGTATGAGTCTTCGGAACTGAGCCGGCAATTTATTATGGCTTTTTAAAAATCGCGTTTTTTAAAATTCGCGGGCCGTTTGGTGTCTTCGTAGGGAGCCATTTTGGAACCAAAATCGGGAAAACAGACGTCACTAGTCCCATGACGTCGGCAGGCCACCACACGCTGTCATTCGCTCGAGCCGCGGCAGCTACGACGTCACGGGCACACTTCCGGTAGCGGTGAAAATCGTCTGCTCGAGCCGCCGCGCGACCCCCTCGGGCAAGCGCGAGCCAGCTAAGCATTGCCTTCGCGCGTATGGTTTCAATTCCCCTCTGCCGCCTCTTTCTGTCGCGAGTTCGGGAGTCAAGAAAGTGCAGAGACCGGAGAGACGCTGCCGACGCACGCTGCTCCTCGGGAGTGCGACAACCGGAAGTTGTAAACCGAACGTCAGCGAATGACGTATTCATGGGCGGAGCCCAGTCCCGGAGCTGTTTTCTTTATTTGTTTATGGTGCCCCGCGCGTACGAGTTGAGGGGGGAGAGGAGGAACGTGATTTTTAATCATCTATAAATTCGTTGTTATTGATGCTAACTCAAAAATTCTTGCGCTGGGGTGACGAGTGATGGACTGCCTATCTTTACGTAATCTCAATAAATTTATTTCATAGTCCCTTTAAGGAAGTCAATGCACTAACTACTGGGTGATGCTGTTTAAATGTTCCAAATTCTTTTTACTGCACTTCTCTTCTTAATGCTTGAGTGCTCGACTTGGCAGTGTTCGCTGAAACTCCCAGTATATTTATAAATGCAACAACAGCATACAGTTATTTTGATTTCGGATCATGTTCAAATGCTTCTATAAATTTTTTCGATTTAAAAAAAAACGAGCGAGGTCATGTTTCGGTTTCGTTTATGAAGTTTGTAACGTTGTTAACACCCATCTTCCTCCATGTTAACACCTTTCCAACCTGGGCGCTGCCATATTGTTTCCGGCGGCGGAACCGGTTTCTAGCAGTCCAGAGAGGAGGCGTTTCGCCGCTTCCACCGTGCTAGCGGGAGGTGCCCACTGCAGTCCAGGGAACAATATGGCAGCGCCCAGGGACATCGTGGAAAAAATATATATTTTTCGCCGCCAGATACGCAGTGGTATAGCGAACGCTATAAAATAGCGTCCTTCGTACTGCCCATGCGCCATACGCTATATCAAATTGACATTTTACGTAGTACGTTCGCGTTCCGTACGCTCTCTTTCGAATTTCGCGCGCATGCTCTTATGCTAGGAAAAATAGCTTTGTCAAGATGGCGGCGCCCAAGTCACCCGCTTCGGTGAGAATTCGTCAGTGTTATTGGGTTTTTAGGCATATTCTTTGACTTGAAATGACAAACGTGATATCCGCTTTGCCTCCTCGCACCAACAGCGGAGCGAATGAGGGATAAACTTCCTCTATTTTCGATTCTGTTTAACGATTCCGCCGTTTTTAACCCTAAAGCCTGTTTCACATGCCAGCGAAAATGCTAGCGAATCCTGTCGCCGCGGCGGAAAAACCTGTTTTGAGTCGTCGCTGCGACGAGCGGCGAGGTTTCAACAAGTTGGAAATTTTCGCTGCGACGCGCCGCTCAATCGCTCAGTCGCTTGCTTTTGAACTATAGTGTACTAGAATACTCTCTAGTGGCGCGAGCGGCGAGGCGCAGGCAAGCCATTTTCCAACAGACGCCATCAGATGGCGCCACCGCAACTTTTCCTAGGCACGGGAATTCGCGGAGTGTTGAGTAAATGAGTTTTCAGCTCATTTACTTATTAGAATCGCACAATTATTCTTTCTTGCTGTTCTCCACCTGTTAGTTACAATGACTAGCCTTGTTAAGGATTAAAACGCGTGTCCGAAAACCGCGTAATTAAGCGAGCAGTGATTTTCTGGCGCGAAACGCCATCGCAGAATGCCAATCGGTCAGCATCACATGCGGAGCAGATTATTTGCGCGACCATTACTGTGGTTTGAAGATCAAAACCCGAAAGCAATGCCATTTAGAGTGTGTACCCACCGTCATTTATTGCTCACACACTTTCAGAAGTAAACCGTTTAAGCTAAATTTTATGCTGCATTTTGTGCTCATATATAGTTTAGAGAAGTCAGTGCGCTTGTAGATATGATCGATTTACCGCTATAATGTGAGTTTTGGTGGTGGTGTTGAATAAGTAATAATTATAAAATTGATGTCACAGCTATGTACAGTCAGGCCGGAATGAAACGCGAACACATGTCATACATTTCTGCTTTGCAGCGAGATATTCTTTTAGAACCTATTTTCGATTATGCATTTTAGTAGGCCCTTTACCCAGACACATGAATCAGGCTAGTTGCACACTTCAGCTGAAAGTAGGCAGGTAAAATATTTTGTTTTCTTGACATGCTCTGTTCGCGTTTCATTCCGGCCTGACTGTACATATGAACACCAAGCTTTTATTTGCAACTGGCTTCAGTGCAGAAATGATAAGAAAAAAACCTTGTTTGCGAAAATCCACAACTTCCCTGCCATTGACTTGTTCAGCACCTACTCAATTTAAGGTGCTTTGACGCGGTATGTGAGGGAGCGCTAAACGGGACAAGGGACGCACACAACATAGACGCGCCTGGTGTCGCTGACTCCGTTAATGCTCTTCGTGAAGAAATGCAGACGAGTTGTGAGGTAAAGTGCAGTTATTTCTGCAGCTATGGTTTGAGCGTGCTCAAGGCATCCAAGCAACGAACTTTCGCGCGACGTAACCAGCAATTTAAAAGGTTAGCCATCTGCTGTCGCTTGATGCGACAACAACGGAAGAATGGTCAGGCACAGCTTTTGTGAGCAGTGCGTCGGCTGCGTTCAAGTTTCCGGCATCGAGAAATCTGTCAATCAGTTTCTCCCTCCCAGAGCAAGTGTCCTGCTCACCAGCATCTGCATTCAAGAGTGAACTTAGAACAGCGGGCTCGCAGTTTCCTTTTGACACAGAGTGCGCAAGGTTGCTGAAGCTGACACAGTTCACTGTAGCAATGAATTGATGAAGTGTAGGATGAGTATTGCATCCTGATGACTGCGCCTGACGATGCCAAAAAGATGTAAAGATGTTCCACGGGGTCTTGGCTCACCCTGCTTGTCATTACATATACTTGACTACTTCAACACGATAAGGTACTGCATAGTGTTACATGCAGTCCAGTTACTGCGGACTGACTTCGAAAGCCCCGCTGCCCATTTGTGTGGCGTTCCCACTCTGACAGAAACGACAGAAAAGAATTCAACTTCTCGGCTGATGCAGAGGAGGCAATGCTTCAGCTGGAAAGCGTGATGTCATGACTTGAATAACATCATGAATAAATGGTCCTGAAAGAGCAATTTTACAATGAGATGCATGTACAGCTAATAACCATTCAAAGTGTTACGTTAATACAAGATTTAGCTAAACACCAAACTGGCGGTGGTTTAATCATATGGTTCAACCGAGATAGATGAGCGATAGCTCGGTTTTGCATGGTTTATCGTTTTTTTTTTAATTCTATCCGTTGAGACCTTTTAAACGATATGAGTTGCTGCTGTATCGCGGATTTGTTTTAGTCATAATTAACTAACGGAACTTAATTAGGACCTGCAATTAGCGTAGTTCAATCGTACTCGAAATAAGCTATCCATCGATGTCTTGAAACTGCAGCATGAAGATCAATATCGAATCACAAGTAACTTTTTATTGGCAGCTAATTAAGACTTGAATTTGCCCAATGCAGTGATACTCAACAGAAGCTATCCGACATATATTTGTGCGGCAAACAACGATGCTTTTGGCGCGCCCGGATAGCCGGTGCGGCAGCCTGGCGCAAAACAGTACGAATCAGTTCTTCTTATCGCCATAGCTTCGTCAAATTCCCTGTCATTGGTGCAACAAAGTTCCTGCTCACTGCTATCACTACTTAACAGCAAGATACGAACGCTGAAGTGAAATTATCTGCGTAACAGCGCGCGCACAAAGCGAGCTAAACCGCACACCGCATTGCCATGTCCTGCCAACGCGCGCGCCGGAGGCTAGGAAAAGGCGCAGCAGCGCCCCTGCCGGCCGTCAGTGTCAATTCGCTTCACCCGAGCTGGCCCCAGCAGCCGCCGGTCGCGCCACTAGAAAGTATTCTAGTTCACTATATTTTGAACCGACTCCGCCGACTGTGGATTGGCTTGATTTAAATTTTCAAGCCAAGGCAGTCATAGTCAAATGTAGCCGTTTCGGTTGTCGGCAGAAAGGTGCGAAATAACTCCACATGATGTTATTGAAAACGTCGCTCGGTTAAGTTATCTAAAAAAATAGGCCCTGGCTGGACTGAATTAGCCATAGTACTAGGTTTGCTTTGCTAAGTGCGAATCAGAGCGCATAAAATATTTTCAGATTTCAACACCACATGACTCTACTGCAGCCTGCGCTAACGTTGCGGTCAGGTCGGCATACCATAAACTAAAAGTGCTCATGCGATTTCCACTCTAACTTCCCGCGAAATGCTTGCGTATAACGCACATAAGCGCTCATACTCTATATTAAAAGTTTCAAATGACTGTGGTAACTGTGGCTACTATAGTGGCTATTTACCATTTGGCTTGACTTGACTACGTTCTTGATACGCATGGAGGAAGAGAAAAAAGAGGAGAGGCCGTCACGTGACATTTTGTGAAGCCGGAAACAAGCTCGGCGCCATCTTACTCCGGCGGGCTTCTGTTTACATTTCGCCGCCGCGCCGATTGCGCGCGCGTTTCAAAGCCAACGAAGGAGCGTGCTACCGCATGGGCGCAGGCCCCCGCGCGAGTGGCGCTTGGCTGCTTGCCGGTTTAGGGTGCCCTATGCTGGTGTTCGTCAGCGGAAAAGTTAATAAAGCGGAAATACCTGTGTCAGACAGGCGGCTACTTCCAGTTACTGCTTCGTACTGCGTCGTATTCGTGCCGTCTCCAACTGCTCGGCCCTGGTCACAAACGCCATAAGACCCTCCTCCCCCCCTGGCAACGCCTGTCCCCGGGAATCTGAAGGCTGCATTCGACGAAACTTGTATGCTTGCTTGTTTAGCTCAGCGCTAGAAATTTGCCTTCACCGGGAGAGGTGAAGGATACGCTCCACTTTTCTCTACTTGGTGAAATACTAGCTTGTAATGTCACTGCATAGTAGCACACTTTACTTGTGATCGACAATACAGGCAATGAAAGTCGATCTGTTGTACGTGTTAGCAAGAAGTGGCCGGATTCTTTCGAATAAAGAAACAGGTTTATTTTAAGACTTAAGGATACAAGAATGAGATAACTGGATTATTGATACGTAGGAGGTTCGGCGGATCTGCAGAGTTGGGAGGGCCTCGCCGACGCGTCTCGTATCGTCGGCGCCTCTCGGTCATCTCTTTTTTTCCAAGCTGCAGCGGTGGGGCTTTTATAGCCTGAGGAACGGCGGCCCCTCCGAACTGGCCAATCCAAAGGCGGCACTCGACGGCAGTCCGAAAGGACCAACCAGCGACGCGCGGCCAACCGCTTCAATTTTTGCCGCGCGCGGTGGCGTCCGGGGGAGGAGGAAACGGCGCCTCGCTGTCTGGCCTCTTGCGACAAGTCCAGGCGTGTTGCTTGAAGATGCTTCTCGTTAGGACTCCGCTGCCGTAAGGCGCAGCATCGTGGCTTGTCAAGGGGGACGCTCGTAGGAGAAAGTTAGGATGCGGGGCGCCTCGTGGTCGCTGAGCAGGAGCGTTAAATGCCGTGTGCTGGCGTGTTGGGACCGCGTGTGACATTATGTTCAGGAAAGTAAAAACAGCATAAATTTTACACAAACCACACAGAAAGATGGACAGGACGGGCGCTGTCCGTCTTTCTGTGTGGTTTGTGTAAAATTTAGCGCTGTTTTTACTTTCCTGAACACAATACCACCACAAGCATCAATGAAATTCAGCGCACATGCGGATCCTCATTTCACCACGTACTTTTTACGACAAATAACACTATCACAGGACAAGGAAACAATAAACACATGTGAGAAAAGGCCTCCAAATTCAGTTAGAGCTTCGCCTTTTTCGCACTTCTTGCCCATATACATCAGCTAGAAAAGCAATTGCAAACCTGCTACAGGAAACCGGTCTAAACATAGCGCGTGACCAAAAGCACAGAATTGGCCACGATATTAAGTAGTGCATGCACTAGAAGAGAAAGAAGTTATAGTTGGCTCTCGCTCGCGCGCTCGGACCACTGAGGGACCGCCGCAGTTTTTCGTACTCTGGTGTTCAATTTCGCGTTGCACGCTACAATATGAACGAATACACTTGAGCCCGGCACGTCCCAGAGGCAAATAGCTCGCTAGACGCTTCAACGCTTCAAACGGGCATGTAACAAAGTTTCTGTATACTAAGAGCAAAGCGAGCGCAGCTGCTTCCTTTACAATATCGCTCCCCGCCCATGTCATGGCCCCCGCCGCTCAAACAAGCGCAATCGTCGAAAAACGAAAATGACGGTTATACCGACATCAGTGACAATCGCTGGAGCGTTGCAAGAACACGCATAGGTAGCAACGAGGTTTCACTGCCGATGTAAACGGGAGCGCGAATGGCACACACACACTGCACGTACAGGACGCGAAACGTATGCACAATGCGCCGACTACCGCTCTAGCGCACGCCGTATTGAATCACTGGTGAACGAACAGCGCGAATGCAGCGGCGGTCTCCCGACGGCTCCGAGCAGTGACGCAGTAGACGAAATCCCGTGCGATCGTGGTCGCCCAGCACGTTGAAATCAATGCACGCAACAACGAGAGTTTTGCAGCGAATTCCACCTGAGATATGAGTGAACGGCGCCAACGTCAGCCTGTGAGCACGATCAAAAACAAACTCGAGCAGTTGAGGAAAGCACGCCTACGCCGCACCTCAAATGCTACGCCGCGGCCGTCTGCTATCGCCCGGTTTGTAAACAGCAACCAACGTTTCTAGATAAAGACAGTTGGGAAACTTCGCCGGCGAGCCAGGGAGCAGAGCGGCCCCACGCGATCGCCGTCTAGGCGGTGGCGCTGCAGTCGCTTTAGGATGAGCGCGTCGTCTGCTACTCCCAGCTCAACGTTTTAGATAATATTATCAACATAAACTACGAGGAGGGAAGCGGTACGTCATGTTTCTCTAAACCGCGGAAAGAAGGGCTTCGAGTTTTTTTCCGATATTTACAGCCAAAAGCTCAACCTCGAGCATCCTGCACTCACGTACCCCAGACGTAGAGCGCACGCGGACTTCGCTATTCGTGGATGAGCGCGGCTAGAAGCAGCCGCCCCCGGCGCAGACGATGCGAGGCACGAGCTAACGTTAATCATTCGCGCAGAAATCGTGGCCTCTGAGATCAAGCGCCATGTTAAAGTACCGATGCTTGAGCTGGTCACGGAGGCCATGGGAAAACAAACGCGGTACTCCCAACACCCGAGAGATGGCACTCGCATCTCTTTGAGATGAAATCGGCGACAGAAAGGGGCCGCATACCCGGAGCAAGTTTCCCAACTGTCTTTATCTAGAAACGTTGACAGCAACTACAACGCCGTTGCTAAGCTGCCGGAGTAAGATGGCCTCCCAATCGAGAAAAAACCACGTGATTTCCTCCACACTTTTCTCCCAGGTATAGTGTACTAGAATTAGGAGTAGTGGGTCGAGGGAAGGCGGCGGGCTGAAGCTGTTTGCGCCGACGCCGACAGATGGCGCTGCCGCTCCCTTCACCTGGCAAGCGCTCGCTCGCTCGCAGCAGCTCGGCGAGTAGCTGGTGATCAGGCAGGTATGCTCCTCAAGTTATTCGGGCACTACGAGGTTTAATCTTACATCAGACATTTATGGAAGAAAGGCAGATAGTTCTCTCTTGTAAAGTCATAAACATTCCGTGTGACTTATGGCTGGCGAGCGTTCACTGTAGCTCACATAGGCATGTGAAAAGTCTGATTGCATTGGAAATATATACAAAATGGCTTTATTTGCAATAATTCGCAAATATTTCCGAGAAAACGCAAAGCTGCATTGGTGGAACTGACTGCCGCGAATTTTACACACTCCTGCTCAGCTTAGCAAGTTTGGCTCTTTTTCGCTTTGCGCTATTTTCGCTGTTCAGTCCTTTGACAATATCCGCTGATATCCGATATCTGCGGCTTGAGTCTTTCTGTGATCGTCACACCGACGAACTCTTCTGGTCTACCCACGCCTTTACAAATTTTCAAAGAATCTGCCTCTTGTAGCAGTTGCTCCCCTTCGCTCAGTGAGATTAAAACCTTTTCGGAAATCAGTGTCTTGCGAACAAACGTGCGGCACAGCACTGTACTTGGGCTTTCTCCATAGTTCATGAACACAGATTTCTCTGTGCTGATAGCGTGTGTTTCACAATTGAGGGAGCCGTGGACGAAAGCAACACCATCGTAGTTCCAAAACTTCTTCAGTGCCCAGAGCTCAGATAGGGACTTCGCTTAGCTGAAACGCATAATTCTCGCGAGGCTGACATAACTCCGCTGCTTCGTCATTCTGGGACGTAGTAATCGGTGATATATCCCCTTGTGTGCATTGCCTCTTGGCCGACAGGTCACTGGCACTTGCGAAGACGTTCTTTTTTTGCTGGCCTCTCGCGCGAGGGCTTTTTGGACAGATACGCAGGAAGGTTGGGCAATTTTTGGTTCTGGTTTGATTTTTGGTTCTGCATCTGGCGAAAGAAATGGCTTGCCACGTGATATGCGCACCTCCTTGCCGTTGATGATATGCACATAGTCTCTTAATATGTACTTCTCTTCAAAATGCAGCTCACACACGGCATCTGTCATTTCTAGGGGCTTGTCCGCACGATGCAAGTTGCGCTGCCATGTGCGGCGCCTTGCTTCGTCTTCAGGAACCCCGAATAATGTTAACTTCGGAGCATCCTTCACTCCACTGCAGCCGGTCCTACATCCAGGAGCAAAACAATAGTTCCTCCGCCGAGGTTTGCTCATCTCGTAATATCATGGGCTGCAAAGCGCAGCAGAGGTGAAATCAAGACGCACATGAATTAACGTACGGAGGAAAAACGCTTGCCCACGATGATCTTGTTGAAACCAGCGCGCGTACCCTACGTATATGCGCAAACGTTCTAAGATTGCCGCGCAAAGTGTTCCGTTTCTCGTACGGTCAGTGGATGGCCCCTACCTGTTTCCTGGAGAAAGTCACGGGGTACACTGAATTGTCTTCTGACAATGGAATTTGGGGAATTACACCTATGTTAAACAGCATGAAAATGCACTCCAAGGCAGAGCGCGCTCCCCGTGTAGCAAGCCGGCGCCTATCGCAGCGAGCTCCGGAGAACGAGGGGGCTGCCAAGTGAAAGGCGCAGCATCGCCGCCGCGCGGCGGCCCGAGATTTCGGCGCCGCCTGCTTCACGCGCTCCGCTGGCGCGGAGCTTCACTCGCCCCACTACTCCTAATTCTAGTACACTATATCCCAGGGTGCTGTGTGGAAAGGGCCTCTCCTCCTTTTTTCCTTCCTCCATGTTGATTCGGCAGAATGTCGCCTGTGACTTCCTTCGGTGGTTTTTGCTTTCGGCTGCTTAGGCGTTTCGAGTCCTGCTGCAGTCCGCATCGCTTCGGTTTCTCAAATTGACAATCGTGCCTGCATTCAGTTACAGCGAAGCTTTTGACGAGCAGAAGCAAGAGGAGCCTGTGGCAGGAGGAGACGAATGGCCGGATTGCGGTGAACTTGTGCAGCGCGTTTTCTAGCCGGTGATGTTGACAATAAGATATGCAAGGTAATGATTTTCGTTACTTGTAAAGAACAGTTAATCTCCTCTCTTGAGACCAGGTACAAGAAACCCCCGTGAAGCTTGTAATTGTAATACGCCTGTTCGTGTGAAAGGAAGTCTTTGAGGGGCTCGGAAGACCTGCATTGCCGTGTATTTGTATGCATTTTTTTTATTTGCTCACAGCTCGGAAACATGCTGGCAAGCGGTATTAACACGCCTGCAATCTAGACTAGGCAGGTTACTGGGGCCAGCCTGATACTGCTAGAAAAACCAGCCTAAAGTTCGAGCGCACATTGCCGACTTTATTTACACTGTGAAGCAGTCAATGAGGATGCTAGTGTCATTTGCTAGTTGAGGTGAGCACAAGCAGCAGGTTAGCGACCATTTTCCGCTGTGAAGCCGGACTTTCCGATGCCGAACAGTTATACTAAAGTTACAGTAAAATGTGGCACTGAAAGCAGAGAAAGGCCCAACCGAGTAAGGTGCTTGCGCAAAGCTGTGTGCGTCTGCGTTCAGCTAGAGCACTGGCGTTGAATGACATCGGTGATTGTACTGAGGCTGTTCAAGAAGCTCATTTCCTGCGTTGTTTAAATGTGGAAAGTGAACACTACAATGGCTCCTCTGTCTCGATGTCATTGTGAATGACAGGCCTCTCACATTGAAGAAAATGATTGAAAATTTTCACTTTCCATGTCATGCTCTCAGCAATTCCGCCAAAGTGCTCAAAGAGGTTAATTCAAATTGAGGCAGATGTAACCATTCAGTCCTCTAAGTGAAAAACAGCCCTGGTGCTATTTTCAGAGCGAAATGGTTTACCACCTTATTCGGCGAAAAGTTTTCTTGTGCTCACGGCTGAACCATTGCTATATGAAAGCATTTGTTCCTAACCTGGTCGTCATAAAAATTCCGACTCATGTCTTGAGTGATTTATTTGTGGATGGTCTTGATACCTTAGAGGTGTAGAGACATCAAATTTTTCTTAGTGTATTTGTGCTTGGAGTTATGTAAGGCATCAGTAAACATGAATCACTGCACGAAATTTGCCTACGCTCAGTAAATAATTTCTAATCGAATTTCTCTTGCCACACAGTTCCTGTATTGGTTTCAGGTTGCCGAACAATGGTTGCAACGTCACAAGTGAGTATAAGATCACGCGAGGCCCACAAAAACTGCTCTATATTAGCTCCTTGTCCAATTGCTGTCATTCTGGCTTCTAAAGCAACTTAGCATAAGTTTACAAGAATTAAATATACAAAGCAGTGAATATATTGCAGCTTTTGTATATGTCATTTGATTTCATGTACACCTATGGCGACAGAACCTTCGTTTGGCAGCCTGAAACGGAAGCTGCGGGACCAAAGAAAATCCATTACAAATTATTTATTGAGTGCTGGCGATTCCCATCCTGTTACCCATGTTTACTACTGTCTTATGCACAGTTCCAGTGCAAACTATTTGCAAGGGAGTTTATTACAATCCGAGAAAATTTCACTTTAGTCGGTCAGATAGTCAGTTATTGAGAAAAGGTTCAAAAGTTTTGAAAAGGGTGATCTTGAGAAAAACGCAATTTTATGTTTGCACATATACTACAGCAGTTGAGAATGCACCAGCAGAATACATGCACTTGTTGACTTTATTGGCATCTCCTCCGAAGCCTTCATGTTTATTCTCTCTGACGTTTCTTGCTCTCGGAGGAACTTCAGAACTGAGCAACAAGCTCCTTGGCAGCAGCAAGGCAACACGCTGCTTGACAAGCCGGTTGAGACAAACTTCTCGGCTTACACTTCATTGGATGCTGTGTGTATTTAAAACTGCACTTTCTGCTGTATCATCACCATAGATATATTACATCACTGCAAGTTGCAGTCTTCAACCTGTCAGTCCCAAGAAATGTTTGTTGTTTTAGGACAGCGGTATCAAATCAGCTGATTCATTTATTCAGTGGTTTTGAGTGTCCTGCTGTGGAGCCACTTTCTTAGATGACCTGGCAGTGATAAAGCCACAAACGCTGGCCTAGTTGCTTGTAGAACAAAAGTTGGCAGGCTGTTTCTATGGTAGTAGGCCTCCGGATTGCCTTCACCGAGGGCTCGGACACCATTTTTGAGAAACTAGCACTTCGACAATCTGGCTTGTTGCTGTGAAACTTCCTCCTTCTCATCTACTATGTAGGCACTGTCACCATGATGAAGCAAAGTGATCACAACAAAAACCTGTGATGACTAGGCTTCAGTGCTCTACAAAAGCATTCCTTATGACGAAACTTTCAATTAAAACTGATTTTTAAAAAAATACAGAACTTGAACATCTTTGTTATAAAAAAAAATACATGCCCACAAAAAAGATGATGGAAAACAACATGTAACCAAAATGCCTTTTTAAATACCATGAGGTGCAGTTTTCAACACAGCGTCGAACCGGAATTTTTTCAGGTTCAGTTCAGGTTCGGGTTTACACTTTTTGGGTTCAGTTCCGGGTTCGGCTCCAGAGCGACATTCTATTCTGGTTCAAAACGGTTCGGACTGTATTGAACCGGTTCAAATGGGTTCAGGATAAAAAATTTAGAACATAGATGAGTTTTAATCAACCAAGCTTGCTATGCTGTTTACTTTTTTCTGGTACATCGATATGTAAAATACAAAAATTTTTGACATGCGAGATGTTCTCACTTTACACACTTTATTTCTTGTCTGCGGCCAAAAGGCGAATTTACGGCAACAGCCACAAAATTAAATGAACTTTAAATTAGTGTAATTAATGTTAATTAATGCAAATTATTGCTAGCTGGCCACCACTATTGATGCTTATAATTTTTGATAGGTGGATATACAGTAGTGAACAAAAAAATTTATTTCCATTTTTTTTTTATAAATTCAGAATATCATGAAAACAAGCTACCAATTTGCTATTTCTGAGTACAGTTTATGCAGTAATGTCCTTTTCATCATGCAGGAGTTGCATGGTGCACTGTCTCGTTTCAGTTTCTTTTTTATGCTTGTCGTTTCATGGGCTGTTTCCATTTCATTAACTTTTCATATGTTCTAAATTATTATTAACTTGCTGCCACTTTCAAGTGATGTGGCGTGTGGGAACACGGACCACTGCACATGTTTATAAGAATCGGCCCAGACGTAAGAGTTGCCACGACTGCTCAAATGGTAATTATTCGTGGCCACAACTCTGGGATGAAACATTGTCATCTCTGAGTGGTTTTCAGAGTAACGGAGTTGACGGCTTTTCAAATTTTGAATGTATGTAGATTCAGAGGAGGTTTGGTTTTTTGGTCTTCATTGGGAGAGGCCAAATCAACAAAGTAAGTTGTTGAAAAAGAAATTGTTCGCATGAGCCAAGAAAACTCTAGACTCTATGCTATCGACTTTTATAAAGTTTTTTTTTCTCGTACCAGCATCTAAAATGGTCGTATGAAATGTGAAATGTTATGTGCCGTGTGCTAAGCTAAACGACTGGAGCGCAGCTTCATACCTGCACACATGCAAAAAGAATCGGGCTTCCAGTATGATATAGGCTAATGAACGCCTGGCGTGGATAGGTGTCGAATGTAATATAGTGCTTTTATTAGAGTAATCGAAGTTCATGTCATGTGGAAATAATAGGATTTGTTGTATACTTAGGCCAGATGCACTTTATATGAACCTCAGTATCACATTTTTTCATTAAACCATGGAGGCGGCAACGGCACTGCCACAGGCTGATTCTCCTTTTGTACAGTAGGCCTCCTTGAACAAATTCAAGGTGTAATGAACAAAAAGATCTAATAGTTTATTGTTGGAAAGATTATGGCTCCATAGGCGCACAATATTCTGGGCTTTAGATAATAGTTTAAACAGCCGGTGACTTGAAGCACTCTTCTAAGCTTGTGAGAACTTGGTAGAAAAGGAGAAGAGTTGGCATTATGAGTCGCCATGCTGACCTGCTGAAATTATGTGCATTGAAAATTTTTGTATTTGATTCTGCATCCATGGGTTCCGCATCTGTGGGTGTATATGAGCTCGAGCTGTGTAGAAGGCATGTAAAGAGACATCTGCCTTTGCAACAGTGGCAATGTGAAATTCGATAAAAGGAGCTGACAAAACTGCACTCGCGAATTTGGCCTGCACCCATGCCAACGGTGAACTAGTACGGTGAACAGCAATGAAAGGTTGCCATTCGCACGACATCGTAATCCTCTGCTTCGGTTGTAAATAGGCACTGGCATGATGCCTTATGCTGCCTCGAGGGCCCTTAGGAGTGAATATTTACTTCTCTCGGCTGTGAAAATGAAAATAGCTAAGCACATGCGACAAACTTCACTGTCACCTGAAGTTTGCCACCACTCACAACCACTCACCCATGTCCTATCACCACTTGTCTCTCTCATATCCACTCACTTGCACTCACACTCATGACCACCTACACTCGCATCCATTCACTCGCACTCATACTCACTGACATAAGTGTGAAGCGATATGAGTGCACTCATGAGTGAGTGTGTCGACCTATGCTGTTAAGAGCCAGATTCTTGTAGGCGTCCATGCTGGGCAGTCCCACAGCAAGTGATGAGTGTTGGCTACAATATCTTTGCATTGGCATATTGGACACCCAAGTCGAGGAAGGAGATCTCGAAACTGAGGCCATTTCTCAGTGAGTCACAGCTGGAGTGAGGGCAACCCCTACCCAGATCCTCCGAAGCACAACCTCCTCTGCAGAGGAGGGTTACCGCACAGGCTGAGAGAACGTTTTTGGCACAAGAGGTGTTCCTTTCTTGATAAAGGAATGGTAGTGCCATCCATATTAATAGCCGAGGCATTGATGACACTGGGGTCACCAGGTGGGTCGCTAAACCTGCACGGCTTTGAGAACTGAGCAGGACCCACTTAGTATGTACTGGCTGCGAGATGCGTGCCGCTAGGCAGTGGATGTCCTCACTAGCTCACTTGTTCCCTACAGCTCACTAGCTTACTTAGCACCAGCACCAAGAGGGAGCATGAAGAGCCAAGTTTCTGGTTTTGCTCTTTTGCCGGCAGTAACACTAGTACTGTGTTCAGAAAGTTCTGCCGTGCGGCCCTCTGCACATCTTTTTTCTTTCCGTTGGTGTGGCTGTTACCATGGCTTCTGCGGAGAGCATAGTCTTTTGAGGTGTCGACCAGTGCTCACTATGCGAAGGCCAGTGGCGGCATTGATATGTGTGCTGATTGTAAAGCAACAGATCAGCCATCAGAGATAGCTAACTTTCTTCATTGTACAGGTAGATTCGTTGCAGCGGTGTTCACTAGAGAGATATTCACAGTACATATGAAAGCTAGTAATTCGGCCAGGACATCGGAAACCCTTCATTAGAAAAGTAATTTCGTTGTGTACGCATTTGTTGTAAAGGTGTTCAAAGGTATTTACAGATGCCAAGTGCCGGGTTATTTCTTGCCATCATTACTAAATTCCTTGCATTACTGCCAATTCTTTTCGTTTCTTGCTTCTTCTGTCTGCTGCGTTCACTTAATTTTTTTTTTATCAAGTGCAATTGCTTTGGTATGTTGCTGCCAGTATATTCTAATTAACACTTTGAAATCTTGTACGGGTGCATAGACACACACTGAAGCACTTGTTTGAGCTGTTTGTCTGCACCCCTAGCATCATATAAAGTGTAGCAGTGAAGTTAGGCAGCTGCTGCTGAGAATATGCAATAACTGACTAAAAAGATGCGTCGCCCACTTGGAAAATTTCGAGGTGATCACAACCAGACAAGTCAACCTTGACCCCTTTTTGGCAGTGACCCAGAAGTCTGTCTTGCAAAAGATTTGATTTCATATTGGGTTCTTGCACTTTATTGCTGATGGTGTTCAGTGCTATCATATTTATTGCATGGTGTGCAGAAATACAAAATTTGAATTGCTTAGAGGAAAAGCACTTTACTAAACTGTACTAGCAAGTCATGCCTACCATGCATCTACCTTAGCAATGGTGGTGTCAGAGCGTGAAGGATTTTGGTCCTAATTTGGTAATCAATATGCTTGTAGAAATAAGTTTGGGTAAAAGAATTGATAAGAACCTAAAAGGACCCATTCTTTGGTGGAACTGTTTTGTGGCTCTGCCTCAGACAACTAGTACCAGATGTAATAGCAATGAGCACTGTTGACAGCACTGATATGAGCCGTGCCTACAGCAGAAAAAAATTCGTGCCATCCAATAGAACTCACAAAGATGGAGAAAGTTGCTTGTGCTTAAAATGGAGACCATATACTTATGTATGCCAGTGTGAAATGCTGACAGAAGTGTTGTCCCCCGCAGGGGCACCTTGTGTAACGAGGTGTTGGTGCTTGGCGCCACCACGGACCCTTAGCCCCCATACCGAAGCTGTCATCTGTACCGTGGCGATAGGTTGAAAGGTGGAGGGAAGAAACCTTGAACGGTGGCGGTCGAGGAAGTGGTCAATCCTCGGCCGATGGGCTCCTCGTCTGTCCACCAGGCGGGGAGTCCCAGGACCTTCCCCTGTGTATAAGGGTGAATCAGAGGCGACAAAGTATTGGGAACCCTTAGTCAGTACATGCCGTATGGAAAAATCTGCAAAAAAATCTGATCGGCCCCCGAAAAGGGGTAGCACCGATGTGAAGAAACTGAGTCCACAGAAGCCAGAAACGTTTGCGAAGTTTTTTATGCTTCACTCAAACACTAATGTACCAGTAGCCAACCTATCTGCATTTGTCATCGCCAACACCCTAAAAAGTTGTGTAGGCAAAGACTACAAAGCAAAAAAGCAACGAACCGGAGATCTCCTTGTAGAAATAAACACAAAAGAACAGAGCACCAAACTGATGTCATTACAGAATCTTGGAGAAATGAGTGTACAGGTAACCCCGCACCGCACCCTGAACCACTCAAAGGGCGTCATATCTGAATATGAACTCCTACAGAGTACCGATGCGGAAATGGAAGAAGAACTAGCCGAACATGGAGTAATAGCAGCCCGATGAATAACCATCCGGAGAAACAATGCTGAAATCAAGACCAAACATATTGTCCTAACTTTCAATAGCACAACTCTGCCCGACTCCATCCACGCCGCATACCTCCATTGTAAAGTCCGCCCATACATACCGAATCCGAGACGATGTTTCAAGTGCCAGCGCTTTGGACACAGCATGTTGGCTTGCCGGGGTAAACCCACTTGTGTCACATGCGCAGAAGACGCATATACAGAAGAAAGATGCGAACGCACACCAAAATGCATCAACTGCAATGGCGCACATGGCGCGTACTCCAGGTCGTGCCCAGTCTGGGAAACAGAAAAACAAATTATAACTTTGAAGACCACAGAAAACCTGTCCTACCTTGAGGCAAAAAAATGCGTCTCTTTCCAACAGAAAGGGACATACTCTGAAGCGGTGACGCGGGGACCGCCACTGCCTTCAGTTTCTGTCGGCACACAGGTCTATCCGGTGGACCTGGTGTCGACACCCAAGTCCCCACCACAGAAATCGGTGGTACAGTTCACAGGGCTGAAACTTTCGCGAGAAGACCATGCGATCCTCGCCGGAGGCCCGCAGGCCCCACTTTCAGCAGCGGCATCCTCGGCGACAGACATCCAGAACAGCTCTGCTGAACTGGACCTGTCGCCCCACCCCTCTAAGAAGGCACCTGCTGGCCCAAGAGACTGCCCCTGGAGCAGAGCCTGGTTCAGTGATGCCAACAAAAAAGACGAATGCGAAGGTCACGGGCCATCGCAAACAAGAAGCATCCTCCACGTCCACCGTGGAGGAGATGGATGTCAGCGAAAGTCCGCTGACATCTAAAACACACGCATCTGCGGATTCTCCGCGGAAATCCGGCGCCACGAAAGTGGCGATGGATACAACTCCTGGTTCGCCACCGCTGCAGCGGCGGCGAGACTCCCTAGAGAAAAAAGGGAAACCACGAATCACTGCTCCTGAGAATAAGTAACTTTCCCCAATCCCCAACTTATCACAATGGCGTGTCTAATACAATGGAACTGTAGAGGTCTACACAGAAACTACACAGACATAACCGATATGCTCAAAACAATGGCACCTACAGCTGTGTGCCTGCAAGAAACGAACCTTGGGCCACAGCACACAAACATCTTAAAAAAATATATTTTCCGGAAAGACCGAGTACAAGCTAGCCGACTCTCAGGAGGCGTCGCTATCATTACGCAAAGCGATGTCCCTGCAAGAAAGGTATCATTAAAGACGAACATAGAAGCGGTCGCAGTAAACATCATTAGCCATAAAACAATAACAATATGCTCTGTGTACATACCACCACACAACACAATAGCCATGCACGACCTAGAACTTCTGGAACAGTTGCCAGAGCCATATGTAATAATAGGGGATTTTAACGCACACTCCTCATTCTGGGGAAGTGAGCATGCTGATTCCAAGGGTCAGCTCATCGAGGATTTTATTCGTTCGAATAACATATGTTTAATGAATATGGGAAAAGCTACGTACTGCTGCCCCAGCTCTGGAAAAATGACCTGCCTCGATTTAGCATTTGCATCACCATCTGTTTTTAATGATTTTATTAGGGATGTTTTAGATGACCCTCGGGGGAGTGATCACTTACCTATGGTTTTAAAACTAACATCAGCTACATTCATCCTCCCTACGAAGCCACGGCGATGGAAAATTCACCTCGCCGATTGGGCACTTTTCAGAATGAAGGCCAAAGGCACACTAGAAAAAGAATATGCCGAAACCCTTACTATAGAAGAACTAAATGAAAAATTTGTCACATGCTTAGTATCTGCAGCAATAGAAGCCATCCCACAAATGTCTGAAATTGCATGAAAAACACATAAAGATTGGTGGTCAAATGAATGCTCATTGGCTAAACAGCAGCAAAACAAGGCTTGGGGCAACCTTCGCAGATATCCCACTGCAGGAAACTTGCTCATCTTCAAAAGGGCTAGAGCCAAAGCACGATACATTGGACGCAACGCAGAAAGGGCATCATGGCAACAGTACGTATCCTCCATAAACAGCTCAATATCATCAAAGAAAATGTGGGAGCAGGTGCGGAAATTCACAGGAAATTTTACTCCATTCACATTTCCAATGCTAACAACACCCGGTACTCAAACAACATTAGAAGAGCAGGCCAACATATTGGGTGAGCATTTTTCCACAGTTTCAAGCTCATCCAACTACACACACACATTTCAAAAGCACAAAACAATAGTATAAAAACAAAAACTGCCCTTTGGAACATGCATACATGAAGACTACAATCAGCTTATTACAATGCAGGAACTAAACACAGTACTAACATCCGGTAAAATGACAGCACCAGGCCCAGACAATATACATTATGCCATGCTTGCTCACCTCTCTGAGACTGCCATAGAGGCTCTCCTAAAATTTTTCAATAAAATATGGATGAGTGGAGAAATCCCCCAAGCATGGAAAGAAGCAATCATAGTACCCTTCCTAAAACCAGGGAAACCACAAACTAGCTAGTCCTACCAGTTACAGGCCAATAGCACTCACTAGCTGTATAGCAAAATCATTCGAAAGCATTCTAAACATCAGACTAACCTTCATACTTCAGTCCCAGCAACTTTTAGATATACACCAGTGCGGTTTTAAAAAGACATGCTCCACAACCGATCACCTTGTACGCTTTGAGAACACAGTCCGGGAAGCATTCATCCACAACCAACACTGTATCGGGGTCTTCTTCGACCTGGAGAAGGCTTACGATACCACGTGGAGTTTCGGTATCCTCCGTGACCTAGCGGACCTAGGTATCCGCGGTAGGATGCTGAGCTGTTTGAGCGACTTCCTGACCAATCGAACATTCAGAGTCCGCCTAGGCGCAACCTTCTCCAAGACTTTTATCCAAGAAACTGGTGTGCCCCAAGGTTGCATCCTCAGCACGACCTTATTTGTCATCAAAATGAACTCCATAGGAAAAGTAATCCCAAAATCCATAAAGTACTCAGTTTACGTAGACGACCTCCAAATAGCATGCACGTCTTCCAGCATACCTACCTGTGAGCGGCAAATACAAATAACAATAAATAAACTGGCTACCTGGGCAGATAGAAACGGATTTAGATTTTCCCCTCAGAAAACAGTAGCGGTTCTGTTCTCTTTGAGACGAGGCCTACAGGCCGACCCCACACTATATTTAAACCAAACCCCACTACCTGTCAAACAAGACCATAAATTCCTAGGGATAACTTTCGATAAAAAGCTCACTTTCTTGCCACATATAAACACCTTAAAGAGAAAAGCTTCCCAGGCCCTCAATGTGCTGAAAATACTATCAAGAAAACGCTGGGGGTCTGATAGAGCTTCCCTGTTACATATATATCATTCTCTGGTTCGCTCTAAGTTAGACTATGGGTCCATAGTATATGGCTCAGCAAGACCGTCCTACATAAAACGACTGGATCCTGTCCACAATCTTGGTTTAAGGTTGTCTTCCGGTGCTTACAGAACTTCACCAATAGCAAGTCTGTATGTGGAAACGAATGAACCTTCCTTAGAAGATCGAAGAACTGCACTAACTTGTACATACATCCTCAAAATCCTTTCTCAGCCCAAACATCTCTGTTACCCAATTGTCACGGAATGCCCATCCCCGAATACTCTTCAACAACAAGCCCCATGCGATTAAGCCGTTGCTCTTGCGCTTCGAAGAAAAATGTCAAACTCTGAACATACTAAACGAAATCAAAAATATTGCCCCAAGACACGAAGCGCTACCACCGTGGTACACTCTCCCCACAGCGTGTGACGTCACACTAACACGCCTCAGGAAAACCTGTACACCACACGACCATATAATACAAGAATATCTAGCGCTACAAGAAAAATACAGAAATTACACTGCATTTTATACTGATGGGTCAAAAACGCATGCTCATGTAGGAAGCGCTGTAATACAAGGAAAAAATGAAAATGCAGTACGACTGCCCTCATGTGCTACAGTTTTCACCACGGAGTGTTATGTTGTTAGTGTTGCGGTACAGAAAATAACAAATGAAAACATCAAAAACAGCATCATTTATACAGATTCACTGAGCGTCCTTACAGCATTAAACTCCAAAAATGCCACGGAGCATCATACACAATATAGTCACAATATAGTAAAGGTCACGACACAAAAACATGTTATAAAATTCTGCTGGATTCCCAGTCACATTGGCATTAGGGACAATGAGAGAGCCGACATGTGTGCTGCACAAACCAGAACCATGGAAATAAAACATGTGAATTTGCCTCCTAGGGATTACATGAAGTTAGTGCATAGCAGACTAAGAGCCAAGTGGCAAGCTTCTTGGGAAAATGAAGGACACAACAAGCTGCATACCATAAAGCCCATTTTAAATCATGCCGCCATAAAGAGCGTTTTATCAAAGTAATTTTATGTCGTTTACGCATAGGTCACACACACATCACCCATAACTTCTTATTAACAAAAAAAGACAAACCTCTGTGTGAAATGTGTGGTGAGGAGCTCACAGTAAATCACATTTTAATTTCTTGTTCGCATCTTGAAGAACTTAGAAAAAAAATTTTTACGGTATTTTACAATGAACACATTCCATTTCATCCCGATTGCTTTTAGGCGAGCAAACACTTGTCGAGTTTTCACTTGTTTGTAAGTTTCTAAAGAAAGCCAATGTTTTAAATCTATTATAATGTAACCTCTGTACACTTGACATAACATCATCTAACCTTGTGTTTGGCGCATGATAGCCATAGTGGCTTATGCGCCATAAAACCCCATATAACTAACTAACTAAGTGTTGTCCTCAGGTGACTGCAGCTCACCACAGCAGAACACCAACCTGAAACCTCTCACAAGGCTTTCTTTACCTGCATGTAAAAGCCCTTGGTGGACATGGCATAGAATTGTAACTCAGTATTCCTTGTATCTTCTCTAGTCATCAAGATCTATGTCTTAAGAGAGGCACCCCAAAAAGTATCACTAGCATTAATTACAAAGATGCAGTTGTAGGGATAGAGCTTTAAAAAAATGAATGAGTGTAAGAGGCATTAGATGAAGGCAAGGAAGATGGCTAGGGAATTGCAGCTTAGCTACTGGTTTGTTGATTTTACAATCTTGCATTTGCAGGCTAAAAAACACTAAAAAAACTAAAATCAATGTAAACACTCCACTAGAAACGCTGTAAATGTTCTCGATAGATTTTAGCGGTAGTTTTCGTAATGAAAGTATTTTTAAACAGAATACAATTGTGCCCACTTATAACAGCCACAGTTATAACAAATGCTCGCTTATTACCAACAAAGTTAGAACTACCGTCAAAAAACTAATTAGGGCTATGGCATTGCATGTCATATAAAACGAACAACCGTGGCCGCACCACTCGGTTATATAACAAACAAGGAGGTACCCCTTAAATTCATTCTCAGATTTTAAAACCGCACTTCTATCCAGCATGGCAATCAAAGATCATCTCCCAGCTCCACTGATGTCCCCTTCCCCCTCGCAAAAACAAGAAAAATACACTTTCAATCGGCAGTTAAAAACTGGCAAATGTATACTAGCTGGGAAAAGTGTAGAGTATAACTAGAAATGTCGTAAGCACGAAATAGGGGCAGTGTTGAAAATAAATTATTGCACATGGCCGGTGATCAACTAATGAGAGCAATCCGAGGAGTTTGAATACCAGTCACAAGGTATGCCTTGATGGCCTACTCTGTCATGCTGCAATTGCACTGTCCGCACAGTCGGATCTATAACTGCAGCACTGCTGCTTCCATATGCAGATAGCGCATAGACCACAGGCAGTCTGAATCACTTTGGGGTCTAGTGGGCAGTGTACACCAATTAACGGATGCTGAAATCTGACATGAGCTGATGGCTTTTAGTTAAAGTGCAAGTTCCTGCCTGGTTTTTAGGTCTAAGTGGCTGCACTTACGCGCAATCATTGCATCAAGATCCTAGTAGCGGCGGGGTGGTGTAATTTGGGGGCCGATGCATTGCTGGAGCGAGCAGTTAAAAGAAAGGTACACTGTAGTAGCTTCATTGCTAGGCCCTTATGTCTTAGTCAAGGTTTGAAGGCGAAGTTCTAGACCCTCCGCCACTGGTTGTGAACACCTCAAACACTTATTGCATCCCTAAAGTGGCTTGTCCGCAGCCAGAAGGGCCTCGGCCAGAAGATATGACCAAGCTTGAGAGCTTAGAAAATTGGCTTGATAGGGTCTGCTTTGGGGGAGCAAACATGCACAGTGCACTTTTCAAAAAATTAAATGCTACTTTTTTCTGACATTGTCTTTTGACTGTAATAAGGTAAGTCCACTTAGTACAGATTTCAGATACAATGAACGTAATCCGTGTGACTGTCAGGTTCATTACAAGTAGGCTGAACTGTATTCAAAGCCTCAGTTGGCTGCTAGCTCTTTAGAGTGTGCAGGTTATCAGCAAACACATATCGCGACAGGGAATTTGCTTCAGCCAGGTTCACAGTTCACAGCCAGCTCACATTTCGGTTTCATGGGGCCGCCTGTTGGCTATGGTTACCGAGATCGGTTGAGACTTAATACTACAAGAAGGTTAGAAAAGTGATGTGCTGCCTCTTCATTTGTTGTTTTGCCAATTTTGGGGGCATGCAGGCAAAAGCGTTGGAACAAAATAAGCTAGCAAAGTAGCATTTGATTTAGTTTTTAGCATTATCTAAACTCCTGCAGATGCTGAAACAGAAGCAGCATGGGATAACCAATTGAACTATATTTTTTTTTAAAGTGGATAACCAAGTGAACTATAATTTCTTTATTTCAAAATGTGAACAGATGGGTGAAAATTTCTGGTCCCTACTCATTTAAAAATTCCCACATGCTGCTGGACTGCTTTAAGTGCAAAGAAAAACAGTTGGTGACAGGCTTTCTGTAGACATTTGTGAGCCTGCAGAGTGCGCTTTTGTCTTCCAAACTTGTAAAAATGCTTTCTGTGTAACTAAGGCTAAAAGACTTGAAAGGGCATATTTAGGCCTACCATCCCATTCCTTCTTTGATGGCAGTACTGTACTTGGTGCAAAAGTAATTGTGTGTTTCAGTGGTGAGTGACAATCCCATTGTTGGTGTAATAAAAGGGACCAAACCTCACCTTCTCAAAATGCAAAAGTATTGACGCCAAGACAGTGCAGATATTTGCTACATGTAAGCATGTTTTCTGGTTCTACAGCGGATTTGCATCGTCACCAAAACATTATCCCCAGAGAGTATTAAACGTGCACTAAGGCTTACATGGTGAAGGCTTATTCACAGGTATGGATAAATGTTGACTGTGGCTCACTGTACTGTTCATTTTCTTTTCCAGACATACTTGTATTTCAAGCAACTGACACCTTCCTTTCAGGAATAATTTCATCACTACTTGATGTGTCTGGAATAGTAACGTCCAGAATAAAGACCTTTTCAAAGATACAGGACTGCTGGAAGATCTCTTTTATTGTTTTATTTTTGGATAAGTTGTGTCAGTGCACATCTTGCTCTTGCACGTCATGCATGTCTTACATTTCTCAGTCTTTCTTGACCCTTGGAGAACTACAAAAGCTTCCTTGAGGTGCCGAGGAATGCCATGCATCTTAGTTTATACCCTTCGTGCTGCACACACGTATGCATACAGGAAATGAAGATGCGAGAGAGCCTGTTAGAATACTCAAATTCATTGAATGATGACTGGCCATATAGTGAGAACCTATAAAGCAGTTATTGCGACTAGTTCGAAAGTAAGGTGAGTAAAGCAAAGCTCTAGGTTCACGCATGCTTGGATATAGACACTTGAGGTAACCCAGTAAGAACTTCGTGGTTTTATAGAAGACAGTTTGAGAATCCGTGAAGGCATGTATACACGTACAAGCAGTGGCTGGCTTTCTGTGCATCTGTAAAAATTGGCAGTTGTGATGTCCCACCAGACAGTAGCGTCGTTGAAAATTTAAATACAAATTGCACTTCCTGTGCACCCACCTATACACAACTATCTGCTGTACAGGGTTATCCACTGCCAACCTGAACACAGGAGCATGCTCTCTGGTTACAGTTCAGCTCTGTAAAGTGCCACGCAGGAGGGAAGTCCACATTATTGTACATATGTGCGAAGAGTAGCAATTGTGGCAGCTCTCTGAACCTGCTCAACAGCTTGCATTTATCCACAATATGCCAGACACATGTTCAAGTTAGAAAGTAACAACCATCTTAGTGCATGTCCCAAGGCACGCCCCTGGATAATAATGCCTACTAACAAATGGCACATTCAAACTGTGTGATAAATTTTCCTTTTCAAGATGCTCGTGTCTAATGTTGACTCCTGCTTATTCCATTCATCCTAAGAATAAGCCAACTACACTGAGTGGTTTGGGCTGAGACAGGCATTGTTTTACAAGCCGCACAGTACTGACTCGTCCAAAGATAGCTGAATCTTCCATTGCTTTTATGGCCACCTCTCCAGGCATTACGCACGCTTAAAGCACCATACGCGAGAGTAAAGGCAAAGGCTGTTGAGAAAAAGAATGCCACAGGAGGAGGATAGATAAAGCTGACCAGCCAGAATTTCAGTAAAGCAGGAAACCTATTGGAACCAAACGAACGTGCACTTGGACAGTGCCACCACGAATGGAAAGTTCGATGAGCCCAAGACAAGTACAACTATGTTCAGTCAACAACAGCATTCACAGTGACTGCCTTAAATAAACTCCAAGGGATTAGCAAGGTTAAGGATGGGATTAAAGAACGATTTCCCAGTTTCGCAACGGTTGAGGTGAAGTAAATAATAGACCACTCGACCTTTATCATTATGTGCGGTTACTTTTCTTGTAGACTTATCTACGTGTTTGGATAAGTGTTCTTGTGCGATCCCAGCACAGCACTCTTCCTTCGTGGCACCAAGCATGCAAACTCCGATCCTTGACAGTCGTGCGGTCCTCGTCGTTGAACGTGTTATTAATGCACTTACTTTGCTCGCGCTATCTCCTTGTAAACGAAAAGGAACGCGTCGCAGAGGCAGTCGTGCCAGCCAGAGATCACGAAGTAGCCGAAGTGGCCTGAGCGGCGGACGACGCGAACGGCGTTGAACATGTTAGTAATACACTTACTGTACTCCCGCTATCTCCTTGTAAACGATAAGGAACGCGCTACTGAGGCAGTCGTGCCAGCCAGAGAGCACGAAGTAGCCGAAGGCGCCTGAGCGGCTGACTACGCGAACGGCCATTTGCAAGCAAAGCGCGAACAGTTGGCGTCTCAATGTTGTCATGACAACGCCGGATGTGACGATGGATGAATGGATGGATGGATGGATAGGAGCGCCCCCTTTGAAACCGGGTGGTGGCAATTGCCACCTTGCTCAGCTTTTCTTTCTTTACTATTTTTTTTGTTTACTGTGTTGGCAATTCTCATTAAGATTCGCCATCATCTTTACCTACGGTTTCCTACAATTCTAACCTTATGCCACATCTCTGCTTTTCAGCCACCAATCCTTCAATCGCTTTTTGCTGACGTTGCAGACAATCAGCGCAACTAGCGGCCGAATGCGGCTACGTACGCTGAAATGGAAATACGCCATCGGGCATAGAGTTAATATAACCCAACGTTACTAGAACCAACTCAGTTTCACAGCTCTGCCCGGAGAGCTGTCCCAAGTGGCGGTCGCGCGAACTAGTGGCGCTGCGATCGAGTCTTGCTCCCTCGTCGCCGCTGGGTGCGGCTCGCTGGCCCTGCTGCGCCCTTTAAGAGCGCTCGCGACAGCCGTTTTGTGTCGTCTGCTTCTCAGATAATTTTAAGGCGAAATCCTTTAATGCCTCATACTGTCATTAGCAGCCGTGTCTGCAGATGTGTCCGCGTTTCGGCGTCACTACTTAAAAAAAAACTGTCGAGGCTGAGAATCAAACCAGTGCCTTTGACATTTGAAGTCACTAACTACTCATTTGGCATTTTGAACTAATGATTAACAACTCATGACGAGTTAGCCATGATTGGTTAATGACTAACTAACCAGTCATGACTGGTTAGTCATTAATCACTCATGACTAGTTAGTCATGATTGGTTAGCCATGACTAGTTATTCATTAACCAGTCATTACTAGTCATGACTGGTTAGTCGTTAGTCATGGTCAGTCATGACTGGTTAGCCATGACTAATGAGACATTAGTCATGACTAGCTAGTCATTAACCAGACATGACTAGTTCTTCATTAACCAATCATGACTGGTTTGTCACCACTGGTTAGTCATGACTAGCTAGTCATTAACCAGACATGACTAGTTAGTCAATAACCAATCATGACTAGTAAGTCATGGGTCAAGTCATGACCCAATTAGTCATGAATGGTTAGTCATGACTAGTTAGTAATTAACCAGTCATGACTAGTCATGACTGGTTAGCCGTTAGTCATGGTTAGTCATGAGTGGTTAATCATGACTAACCATGACCAATTACTAATTAGTCATGACTGGTTAGTTGTTAAGCAGTCATGACTGGTTAGTCATTAACCAGCCATTAGTAGTTATGACTGGTTAGTCATGACTGGTTTGTCATGACTAGCCAGTCAATAACCAGACATGACTAGTTTGTAATTAATCAATCATGACTAGTTACTCATGGGTCATGACTAATTAGTCACCTAATTGAGACTAATTGAGTCATGACTAATTAGTCATGACTCAATCAATCATGAGTAGCCAAACCAAGTCGCCCCATAGCCGCCTCGTGTGTGCCAACGGCAGTGCGGCCAAAGTTGCATGGAAAGGCTTTCGCCTCGTGCACTTTAGATCGTCAAAGTGGCCCCTGAATTTTTCGTTAGTATTTTGTGACATCGGGCCTCTTCATGTTGACCTGCTTTGCACCGGGATGCAATAGCAGGTATCCCAACGATGACTCCACGGAGAGTCATTTCAGCGTTTTTGCAATTTTTTCACAATATTAGCAGCCTAATTTCGCATCACACAAACGTGTTCTCCAAGACAACGCGCAGCTTCGAAGCAAAAGCTGCCGTAATGGAAGTATTATTTTACTGCAGCCATGTAGAGCGCGAATGCAGCTCGCCAAAACCTCATATGTGCCGGCCGCACCACGCTTCCGCGTTGCGTGTAGCAGACGACGCGCCCGGCAGGGAGCAAGACTCGACTGCAGCGCCGTTAGTTCTCGTGACCGCCGCTTGGGACACTCTCCTCCGCTGGGCGGTATGGCGAGCTGTGAAACTGAGTTGGTTCTAGCAACGTTGATATAACCGCCATCGGGCGCCCGAAAGTTAAGCCACCGGAAGTAAGCGGCCTTGTCCCGGAAGTACGCCTTTGGCAGTGTATGAAATCGGACCTCAGCACGGTTTTTCAGTTCCAGTTTTGTTTTCCCGCTAGCATTTCGTTTTTTCGCCGTTCTCGTCTTTTTACATTACAATGCCTACCTGTTGCGCCGTCAACTGAGCGAGGAGACCAGCGAAGTCTTCGGGAAACACGTTTCAAAAATAAGGGCCCATTGCATCGCAATGGGGCGACACTAGCAGACGACAGGGCGTCGCTACACACAGCAAGTATGGAACCTCGTCTGCTCAGCTCTGTGTCGTCCCATCGCTGCCGTCGCCAACACCGCTCTTTACTGTGATGCACGTTTCCGCGCTCAAGGCCAAGTTATGCTATCAATGGGGGATAAATATAAGAAAGAATAGGTTGAAACATTCACCAGGCAGCTGACTTTGCAGGGACCATTTTACCGAATTATGTTGAGACAAAACCGGAGCGAGGGCTAGGCTACTATCTGGTGAGCTCTCGACGGTGTTCGGTTGGTTCGCATTAGCGCCTCCAAAAGGTATGGTACTGCTTTTTCGACGGAGTCTGTTATGAACTGTTTCGTATTGTAGCAAGTTAAGCCTGAATGGGCTTTTATTCGTGGTGCTTGGTGCAGTTGACTTTTAACAGCGCTTCTCATGCGCACTGCAGCATACGTCTTTCTTAGTCGTTCCTCTCACGCTGTACCTTTTCTTTGCTGCACGAAAAGATGACCTAGCCTCATCGTCATTCCACTACTTCTCCTTCACGCTCGGAAGACAAGAACCAGGCAAGAAAATAGTGTTTAAAGGGACAGTCAGGAGAGCTCTATTAATATTTTTTTTTTACAGCAGAATCCGATAGTTCGGCATTTTATGGCTTTGTTGCCACTTGGCTGGCAGCGAAAGAGTCATTAATTTCTAAGAAATTTGGATTCAAAGTTGAAAAAGTTTTTCCCGCCGCTCTGATTCAAACTTAATTGGGATTCTCTTATGACGACACAGGACTAAGTGACGTGAAACATGACGTGCACATGACGTAACGCAGACTCCGTGATTTCTGGCTGCAAGCAATGCGGCCTGGCAGCAGCCGAAAAGAAAGCTACCGCCGGCCGCACGTTGAAGGCATCTATCGGCTATTGCGGCCGTCGCTACCGTCGCTTTGTTTACGTTTGCACCGGCGTTTTGCCAGCGTTACGATGGATCCCATTCTCAAAGTCGTCAACGAAGTTCTAGCAAATAGACAACTTTAACATACCGTGTACCTTGTTACCGTTAGCGGAATACCGGGAGCCCCGCCTACCGCAGGTGAGCAGGCGCTAATTGATCCTGATGCTGCAGGCGCGCGCGTAGCTGCCGGATACGTGGCGCCATCTGGTGACGTCAAGGCGATTTGCGCATGCATTGGCTGCGCAAGTGATTCGTGACGTCTCGTGTACTAGTGTTGCTAGAACTATTGGTTCTAGCAACACTGTTCTAGCAACACAAGGCCGATGTGGTGTGCGAGCTCAAAGGGGTTTGTGCTTCGTGCAGCAGTTGTGAACATATCTGTGTAGAAAGGCGCATGTTTTCGTTGAGTGCGCTGGTTGTTAACAGCTTATGGTACACTCTATGCAACCTTGGGTAATTGAGTCTCAATGCATTTCTTTGAACATGTTCAAAATGACACAAATGCTCATTATCACAAATTCAGGAAAAAAACAAATAATTAACTTGTTTGCTAAATAGTATTTCAAGGGTCTGATAACCAGAAAGGTAGTTGTGGGGGGCCCAGGGAGAGTAAAAAATTTTTATGTAACAAAAGTTTTCCCATTATATAGTATTCTAGAAATCTACTCCACCTTGGGGGATTCTCCTAAAACATTTGACCAACTCTCTTATTACTGTTCACAAAATGAGACTTGGAGTAGCTGATGGCTTGCAGCCATACATTTGCACTCCCTTTTCCTTCGCATAGCTTCCTCACAGTTGCAGCTTACGTTTTCACCAGAAAATGCCAACTGCTGGGAGCATACTGGCACAAGAAGTTGTACACAAGCTCCATGTGTAAATGGGTAGACAGTGGACATTTGGTTTATCGTGAATTCATGACCCTGAACGTAAAAGGGTTAAAGCGGCCATTTCTGGCTGGTAGCAGCTGGGTAATATCAATGCAGCAGCACCAGAAAGGCATTCTCACCAATTGCGATGTTGCTGCTATGCACTGTTCTCATGTAGCGCAGAGAGCCATCATGCCCTGGTGAGAACGTGCCATCGTGGAGCAGCTCATCATCTGGGGCCCAAACACTGGTAGGTGGCAGCTGTACCTTTGTTTAATGTCCATGTTGACCGCTTGGTGGTTTCTACCGCAGCGGTGGAATAGTTGTTTGAGCATCCGCTTTGCATGCGTGAGATGCGGGGTTCGATCCCCAGTGCCGCCGGGTGCCGACCGGTCATACAATGGGTACATGGCTTTCCCCTGGCCTGGTGCCCGGCTTATTCAGGGGGAAATGCTTGGGAAAGGGGTCTTTGACCCCACCTTGAGTAGAAGAAAAAGCCTTGGGTTATGGTGCTCTGTGGCTGCAGGTGCCCTTGCGCCATAAAAATTCATCATGACCATCACTTAGTGGTTTCTGATTACCTGACCTCACCATACAGTTTTTGTTTGCTGCATACAAACTTGATGGCATAGTGTGTCCCTGAACAAGTTTTCTTGTGAAACAAGGCTTGCTAGCATGCTTTTCTAGCAGCATATTTCTGGTCGTGATTAGAAACCACAGATTGGCAGCAGTGAACTTGTTAGAGACAGCCCAGTGTGGTAGCTCGGTGGCTGTAGCGCTTGTCTGTCTGAGCCCAAAGTCGCGAGATCGGATGCCGGCCGCAGTAGCTGCATTTCGATGGGCTCAAAATATAACTGTCTATGTGTTGTACGATATCGATGCATGTTAAAAACATCCCAGGCGATGCAAAATAATCCAGAGCCCTCCACTACGATGTCTGTCATAGCCCAGGTGCAGCTTTGGGATGTTAACTTCCACATACTGAGCTGACATGTTCTGGGTGTATTGTCGGGTGTGACCGCTTCCCATGCGGAGAAAATACAAGATGTTGTGTTACCTTATTTACCCTTGTATAATACTTTGGGCTGTGTCTGAATCAACTTTTTACTGACTAGTGACAAAAAATTTCCACACAGTCACCCAAGCTAATGCAGATTTTGGTGGGAACAGTATGCTTTACTGTTGCCTGTCATGGTAAATGGTAAAAGTGCAACCATGATAAAAGTGTACAACTAATGCTACAGTCTTCATCATCTTGGGTGATTGGTAATTTTTTGTGTTTGCTATCTTAGCACTGACACGGCCCACAAGATCTAACGAAGGTACTGCACCAAGACTGCACATACTTCACTCATTTATTAAAGGGTGATGATTATTGTTTCATGATTTGATAAATGCTTACTCATGTGCTAAATCTCTTGTAGACGGCATGATCTAGTTAAAACTAAATCTATGCATGAGTTCCTCAAGGTAGTTGTGGGGTAGGTCGTAGTGTGCAGAACAAGCTGCATTTGTCTCAAGACATCAAGTTAAGATGTTTGGCGATGCTGGCGATAAAGGGTCTCCTCGATTTGGTTGCACTTTCTGCGCTAGTTCACAAAAGAGTTGTGCCAGTGCAACGGCGGCTTTTGCAGTGCGAGTGTAGGCTGACACCAGCACTCTTGATGCAGCTGGTGCAACGGCCATATCAGGAGCAAAAGCACGGAAGCATTTACTTCCTGCGGCCATGTGTTATTGTTTTTAACGCGCTGTGACATGTGCTTGGGATTGTGCTAGTTGTACTGAACGCTGTGCATTTGTTTGAAGTGGCACATCTCATGGCTGCGGTCGTGAAACTTGTTGATTCCAACATTGAGGAGGAACTTGACTTCGCCCTTTTTGTTGTGTTGTGCAAAGTGACGCATGTTGACTGTCACTGAGTCAGCAGATTCTTCTGGAGAGGTAACAACAAAATGATTGGACTTTGGTTTTAGGAGGCTGTTAATCGGATTGTCGCGCATGACCTTTGATAGTTTGTGCACGTGGTTCAGGCTGTCGCCATTCTACCAGAAAAGTGTCTCATTGTCCATTAATTACAGCAGAAGATTTGCCTGATAACTTTGAGCAATGAGGTGACTGTCAGAGATTGACTGACATGCAAAGGCATTGGCTGACTGACGACCACAAAGCTGGTTGCTACTATGCCAGCTGGCGGTGCGGGCATGGTACTTTCTTCTTCTTTCTTTTTCTCACCCTTTCGATTATATGTAAGCGGAGGTGTGTCTGATGCTGTCACGGGCTGACTACGATGCAGAGCCCACCTAAGCAAAACAAAAAGAAACAAACCACAGCGAGTCATCACAAACGTTACAGTCACCCACTTATTAAAAATAACACCACTCGCCTTCTGTCTTCAATATTATTCCTCCTTCGTGTTGCATGTTGCTACCATGATCATCTAGCACGAGAAATGCGGTCATTTCAATGCCAGTCACTTAAAACGAGCATGGCATCAGAGCCATTTAGGTCATTTCACTCCAAACATCCCAGACGGCATGTTCGGTCATCTTCAGATTTGTTAAAAAAAAATTCATGGAAAGTTACTGCAATGTGCAGAATCGAAGCCTAAAATATTTTTGCCGAAAATACTTTATTCATGAGGTGAGCTCAGTCGGAACATTTTCTAAAGGTGTAAAACCAGGCACTGCTCAATAATCGATAAAAAGTCCAAATTTTTAGATAACACTACGCAAAGTTGACTGACATTTGCACAAATTCTGGCTTTTGATATGACTCAGATCATGCATTTTTGGGCAGTATGAATATTTTTTTTAGAATTTGGGTATGATGTTAAATTTATGGTATTTGAACATTAAAAAAAAATATCAATTCCCACTTGGAAATTAAGGTGTGGCCATCATGCTTCCCTAGATGTCTATCCCCCATAAAAAATGTTACAGCTGATGAAACTGGATACGTCAAAGTAAAATAAAGTACTGAAGTTGCAGAAATGTTTCATGCCAAGTGCCATGCTGTGCAGTGAAGAAGCGTTAAGACACAATGCAACTTGGAGCACGAGAGCTCAACTTCAAAACTTTTTTCTTGTTTTAAACAAAAATCATCTTGATTAAAACTTCAGAAATGAAAGGCAATAAACTGTTCTACTCAACCTGCCATCATTTTTATTTTTACTTGGACCACCTCAGGGTGAAATAAATGGGTGTTTTTGGTTAAAAACGCACTTTCCCGCAACTTCAGTGCTTTCTTTCACTTTGATGTATTCAGTTACATTATAATAGGTAATAGACATCTGGGGAAGCGAGATGGCCATCCCATAATTTCCCAGTGGAAGTTGATATTTTTTTTTTAATGTTAAAATAGTATAAATTTAACATTTTTAAATTCTAAAAAATTTATACTGCCCAAAAATACATGATTTGAATTGTCTCGAAAGCCAGAATCTGTGCAAATGTCATTAAAGTTTGTGGAATGTTTTCTAAAAAATTTTGTTTTTTTGTCGATATTGAGCAGTGCCTGGTTTTACACCTTTTGAAAATGTTCAGACTGACCTCACCTCACGAATAAATTATTTTCGGCAAAAATATTTTAGCCTTAGATTATGCACATCGCGGTAACTTTCCACGAATGTTTTTGAACAAATCAGAGATGGCCGAACACGCCGTCTGGGACGTTTAGAGTGGAATGATGACCCATCTGCTACTTGTCGGCTACAGAGTACACAGAACACCTTGTACTGCTTGCACGAGAAAACTCCTAAAGCATACGTCCTAAAGAAATGTCCTAAGCATTGCTAACAGGGTGACTTTCTGCTGCGGTAGCTTTAACGTCAATAGCAATCTAGATTGCAACCACCGTCTGTCAGTTGCCTCGTGAGCCTTGGTGATTTGGCTTTGCACACTCGCAAATTGTTGTATGATTCGAGATCTTTATTGGATTGCGCCAGCTATAATAGTGTTTTTCGACTCGCTTGACTGTTTTCATTATCCATCACTCAAACATCAGTCTGTGTTATGGCTTAAAGGTTGCTCAGCAGCTGCTTTCATTTGCATGTGTTAAGGTTGCTATGTGCCTGCCACTGGTCGAAATAGGTCATGCCACTTAGTAATGCAGATGACAAGATTGTGACTCACGTTCCCATGTACAGCTAACACGGTAAAAGTGTGTATCTATGATTGAAAATCTGAGCAGTTCTGCAAACAACCACACACTCTCTGGATCTTTTGCCTTTGTCAGCCAAAGCCCATGGTGCAGACTGAGAAGCTTGCCGATGCCGTCGTTCCTCCAGGCCCTGGTGGGATATTTGCCGGCACCGAGGTGGTGCACCCAAGACAGCAGGGGCAACAGGGAGATGTAAGTGGTTTGTCAATTCAGCTCATATTAGAACCTGTGTGTGCAGTGAACTGGTAGGCCTGCACTTGAAGTAGTGCTCGCTTAAACGGGTCCTGGCAGCACACTTTGAGAGCATGTGAGAGCAGAGTTGGATATGGTGGTGCTTCCAGCATCAGTTGTAACGCCTTTATTGAGATATTTAATACATTTCAAATCTCTCAAGAGCTACTGGCACTGACGGCTATGATGCTTGCAGTAGTAGTGGGCTTTTGTAACAGATGTGACGTACAAGATACCATTTGTTGTGCACATGATTTTGGGTAAATGTCAAGTGTATTTATTTGTTTGAAATACCTTACAGGCCCGTAGGTCATTGTGCAAGGGGGGTGTCAAATTTCAAACACGTTCTGACAAAATAGGCAGAACGATCGGAATTTGCTAAGTTGTTGTGGATACGTTAACATATCATACGAGCCGAAGTGTGTCAACTTGCTTACCAACACACACTTGGGTCACAAGTTGATATCAGCGCCCGTCACAATGAGGGACATGACTGTGGGGATCTATGTACCAAAAGACTTTGGATGTAGGCCCCATTACTCCCCTGAGGCTTACGTGAAAGTTATCATCAAAGTTTATATCATTTATATCAGTTTATATCAGTTATATATATATATCAGTTTATATCAGTTTTATATCATTAGCCCGCTAAGTGATGCCACTTGTGTTATGTCATTGCGGATGTTATCTTGAATAATCACTTGATCCTTGTGGTTGACCTTAACGCTGCCATTGTAGGCCTTTTTAATCCAAATTAGGTCAAGCTTCGTATAACCTAGGAAGAAACATTACCCTACTCTATGGCGCAGACAGAATAGAAGGTAGAAGGATGTGAGGGAAGAGGTGTGGCTGCCGGGACCTTGACTGATACGAGGCTGCTTGTTCCTAACAGCATCTCACTTTGCAGCATCTTGTTTTTTTGGCCTATAAATATGGCTATCAAAGGAAGGTGCAGGCACTGTGCTAGAAAAACCTTCCACCCTTTGCATGCAATGCCTCATGGTCTCAATTGAGCATAATGGAAACATGGAAGAACGCTAATGTTAATTACCAATCTATCAGAAAGAATGTTTAAGGCTTGAAGCACTCAGCTTACTGTTCATTGCTCACAAAGTATTTACAAAGGCAATCAACAGAATTAGGTTTTCTCTGAAAAAGAGAGGTCATTGTCCTGTGGGTGAACTGGCACTTAACTGCATTTAAAGCATCTCCCACAAACTCACTTATAGTCATGCTGAAGGCAAGCAGCATCAGTTGCACAGCTGACTCATTATCACTGTCATTGTCATCATCAGCTCAGCTATACCCACTGAAGAACAAAGGTTTCTCTCATTCACCTCCACTTAACCCTGTCCCGTGCCAGCTGCTGCCGCCTTCTCCCCGCAAACTTGGTAATATTGCCACAGAGCCAGCTCGAGCGCGCCTCACGCGAACGCGACCACTTCGTCCTCGTCACGGCTTAGCGCGCAGGTAGCTCGAGCCAGGTCCGTGGCTGGCCTGTGACAATATCATCCGCCGACCTGGCACTCTGACAACCCCTCTACATTTGCCTTCTCTTTGAATCCACTCCATTACCCCGAGGGACCATTGGTTATCTGTGCCCTACATTGCTTACCCTGCCCATTTCCACCTCTTTATTTTCTCTGGGATGTCACTGACATGTGCTCTGCGTCATGGGTGGGTCACGTCATGAATGAAAGCTTTGTGGCCACAAATACTCAAGTCACATGATGAAGTCGTGGAACAGCTCGCAAGTTTCAAAGAGCTGCAAAGAGCACACATGCAAGATCCCTATTGCCATCGGTTGGCAGCTTAAAGCTGGCTTCACCAATGCCTCACTGCAGTTTGAAGCTGCATTGAAGGAAATTTCGGGGCTCAGAAGTCAGGGCTCTGAAAATCGCTGCTACTGTAAATGTGTTAACTTGCACATATATTCACCGGTCTGCTGTGCTCTATTCCTGTCTCTTAACGTTACCCCTGTCATTTTCATTCCCATATGCTCACTGCACTGTCCTCAATTTAATTTCAAGCCTTTTTGTTAGCCTCCGAGTTTCTGCCCCATAGGTGGGTACTGGCAAGATACAACCGCTATATACTAGCTTTCTCTTGAGGGATACTGGTAAGCTGCTATTTGTGATCACAGAGTAAACTTGGCCAGTTCTTTAACAGTATCACCCTGCTGTTGAATAAATGGCCGGACAGCAGCTTTTGACAAAGTGAGGCAGTGAAACAGGCAAGAATACACATATGGACAAAAAAATCTGTGCCGTTTTCAGCCTGTTTTATCGCTGTGCTTTGCCACAGAGCCGTTGTGCAGCCATTTTTTTTTACACTGTGGTGATGCTGTTAAAGAATTGGCTAGGTGCACCTACCAGATCCATTTCAAACCATTCTTATCCTCCTAGGTACTGTAAAACCTTGATACATTCCTGCTTTATAAGCCCCAAATTGCGGGCATTGAAAATTTCCCATCTGGATAACTTGTTTTCCTGACTATTATGTTTAGAATTTCTGCAGATTCTGGTCATATAACACATTTAGTGGCCAACCGTGCATGTGCAAACATACAAATGGGCAGGACTTGGGAGCGCGTGAAATGAAGAGCTGGAATGCAGCATTATTCACCCTCTGTGGTGTGTCCTCTGCAGTACCTAGGTGCAAAGGGGCAAAGCTTCAAAAAAAAAAAGTGTGTGCTAACGTACGAGTAAGCCGTTCTTGTGGGAATGTGGCATGAAGGGGAGAAACAAACACAGCGGCTTCTTTGGAGTGCCTAGGGGTAAGGAAGTGAGGCATCTAAGGACTGCAGCAATGCGCTTACATATACGAGTGGCTGGGTCTGAGGAGCGCAGCATCAGTCAGCCGTGGTGGTGACTTCTCTGCAGTTTATAGGTGCCAGGGGGCGAAGCATCTAAAGACGACGAGAAAGGTTTCGGCTACTTATGCCATTGCTGTAGATGGGCTGGATGTGTTGCCAAGTTGCATCCGTGTTTAAGGCAGTGCAAGTGATGACAGAATTCTGCAAGCACTAGAAAAAAAGCTGGTCACACCCTCAGCCCAGCCAGCTCCTCCTTTATTTTTACAATGCCTGCCGAGTAGGGCCGATCCAACCGTCCAAAACCCTCTCTTGTCCTCCTTTCCTACTCTCCCCTGCCGGCTAGCCTTCGCGCCTGCTGTGCGTCTGTGGGGGAGAGTACCGTCTGGGTTGTGCTATACGACGGAAAGCGGACGAAAACATTTTTTTTAAACGTTCTCTCTTTCTTTGTGAGGCGGTGCTCTGCATCTTACATGATCATCAGGCTGCCTGTCAGGTATGGACGCGTCATTGAGCGCGCTGTTCATTGCACTGCTCACCGTGGCGCTGTTCATCATGGAGCGCTGGTTTTAAAAGGAGTCGCAGAGTGTGCAGCGCAGTGGCGTTGGCATTGTGACGAAAGGCTGTGGTGGCTTGGTCGAATGATGTCGGTTTTTTAGCTAAGCTACAACTGCTGAAGCATTCCGAGAGAGGCACTGAAACTGCTTGGCAGAAATATGAAATCAAATGGTAAACATATTTAGCAATTAGTTGTGCTATTTTGGCTTTGGATTCAATCATGTTCTGTAAGGAAAATGGGAGAATGAAATGAAGAAGGCATGGTAAATCTTCCCGAGAAGGCATTTTTGAAACTACCAGATAGCAATAGCTTTCAAGTCATAGCTGTACTTTTTTTCAGGATAAGCTGTCATCGTTACGACAACTAGATAAAGATTATTCTCTGTCCTTGGCAGCCTGCAGCTACGATTGTTTTGAGAAGTGAGAAATGAACTTCATTCGCAAATACCTACATGGCGCAGCAGCTGTTTGCCAAAGCATGTTGGAAGTTCTGCCTAGTCCTGACTACCAAACGCTAATAAAACAATGCAAAACTAAAAAAAGCGCTTGAAGAAAAAGGACGCAGATAAAACAGAAATCAAGATCGCTTCAGAGTGTGTTCAGGGGCAGTCACTGTAAAGGCCGAACCACAAGACAGCGTTTCTTCGGCGGCGCGTCAGTGTCTCTTCTACCAGCGTTGTCGTTCTATGCCGCAGGAGAGGGCAACCAAACACACGAGGGCGTGCGAACTGGCAACTCCACCCGGGCGTTAGGAGTGTTCTGTTTCATTTGTTGTTGTGCTCTGCTCGCACACGAGATGCTTTGTCCTCCTCGCACATAAAAAAGTGGTTGCGCTACAATCCAAACTTCTTAAGACTGTAAATACCTGCAAATACAAGCAAATAGTTAATGGCTATATATACAAAGAGTTGTAATGTATATAGCTGCTGATAGATGCAAATTACTGTATATACTATTACTGTAAATTGCTGGAAATATATGTGAATAAATGCATGTAAACGTCCCCTTCTTTTGTACTGTCTGTGCAGCGAAGTTCCTCAGGAGCATAAAATCTCCCTCACTCCACAGAAAACTGAAAGCAGTAGCCGTACTGAACATAATTACCCAGTGCCATTTTGCTGCTGCTAGAGACAATACCATTTACCCGCGCAAAACAATTTCTCGTTAACCATGGTGCCACGAAACTCTCTTATTTTCCAAGGGTTATGTTACACAAGAGTGGCTGGTCCTAAAACTATGCTCGAGTGTTGCTAGGTATTCCTCGAATTATATTTCAGAAGCTTTTATTAGTGCTATGCTATGTATTATGTGCTCTGGCATTTTTCTGCAGAGACCTGTGAGTGAAATTAAGGAAGGTGATGAATTTTGTATGGTGCAAAGGCAGCTGTGGCCAAAGAGTGCCATGGCACAAGGTATTTTTGTCTGCACAAGGTGGAGCCAAACACCCATTTCCCGAGAATTTCATTCCAGATAAGCTGAGCACCAGGCCAGGGGAAAGCTCCTTACTTTGCAAAGACTGACTTGTGCAAGTTCTTTTTTTTTTAAACACAATTACCAATTGGAACAGTCTAACCTGCTTGTTCTCTCCTGTCCTTGGGGATGCTGGAATCAAGCATATATAGAGACTGGAGAATATTTCTCTTCTGTGTGTTCTTTTGTGTGTTCTTAAATGACTGTTTGATTCACACATGTATCACTGAGGTGGTTTGACAGCAGTTTCCTTCCAGTGTACAAAAATGTGTTGGTGCGTTTTGTGCAGTTGTGTTTTTCGTGCTTTTTTATATGTTATGTATCTTTAAGCCACTCCTGCTTGGGCACTTAGCCTGCAGTATCCTGTAAATAAATAAATAAATAAATAAATAAATGAATAACCTGTGGGTACCTGGTGGTGCTGAGTATCAAAACCTGCACATTCTGCATGCGAGGCAGATGCTCAAACCATTAGGCCACCGTTGCAGTGCATTAGTGAAATTCGCTATTATCTCGCTACAGGGAAACCTCGTTACAGCGGACAAGTAAAAGATCGTAAAATAGTTCTGTATAGCCAAAATTCGTAGTATAAAATTTCGTCGGAAATGCGTGCAACAGCGTTGAAGGGACAGCAATCCTGGCGATCCTTACTAGAGAAACAGGGAGACATTTTTCCCTGGTTTGGGGGGGGGGGGGGGGGTGTTTTGAAGGGGCTCGCGGCTATTCCGAAGGCCACAAAAACCAAGTTCCAATTACTTTGGCTTTTCTGCACAGCATCACAAGTACAGGTTGAGCGCCGGCTACGATGGCTTCTTCACGTTACAGCCGTGTCGAGTGGAAAGCGGTATGCCAGAGCAAAAACTATCGCCATTTTCACAATCTCCGCAACAGCCAACATGAGCGCAGGATTGTTACTGCAAGCTTACAACTACCTGCGCTGCTGCTTCCAGGGCACTGTCGACAGATGCCAGGGGCGTGAATGCGTGCCGACTGCTGGGCTGCAACCCTATGCGCCGCTGTTGGCGAGTGCTCAAACCTTGGCGCAAACGCTTGCCGCATCAGCAGCCAATTGTGCCGTGTGGCAAAGCCTGCCTCCTGCCATCCGACTGGGCTCACTTTGGCGCTTCGGAGTTCAATATATCCGTTTCATGGCCAATTGCGCTCGATATATAAAGTAGAAATTGCATGCGTTTTTCAGCAATATTTACAAAGAGTTTGATGTAGCCATTAATTCCTATTATTTGTGTTCATTGCATTCAGGTTTGACTGTATAACTGTTTGTAGGGTTGTCCGTGTGTACTGTTTTTCACTGGCAGGCAGTTTGCCTGTTTGGTTCGTTTCCTACAGGCAGTGGGCGCATTCTGTGAAGGAATCACCGTGGCTGTGTCCTCACATGGGGCAGTGCCCGCTGCTGGAATGAGATGGTGTCCATGGGGCTTTGCAGGCGGGCCAGCTCAGTGCAAGCCAGCTCTTCCAAGTTGTGAAGCAGCTTGAGGGTGGGTGTCAAGATCTGGCCCGGGAGATGCAGTGGCACTAAGAGGCCACGGTATCTGCACGGCACACCCTGGAGCTCGCCCAACGTCACGTGCAAGCCCTGCCAGCCATCCAGGATGTGGCAAGGTAGCCACTACTGCCCCTCTGGGTAACCCCTTTTTAAGGTGAAAGCCTTTAATGCCTCATCGCCTTTAAAGCCTTTAAAGCCTTTAATGCCTTTAATGCCTCATCGTTGTCTATAGAAGGTTGTTAGCAGAGGTGTCACGCTTTTCGGTTGGTTGAAATGGCTATGACGCCAGAATGCGCGGATTCGAAGTAATGAGGTCACCCACGGATTTCTGAAGCCCCCTTTTGGAGCACACGACAACTAATAAAATAGTTGTCGTCCGCCCCTATAGGGGGCTTAATGCGTCCATGGGTGACCACATTACCTGCCTCATTAGTGCGAACAGAGCCATGGATACAACCGAACTCATCGAAGCAGAGAGAGAATGGTGCTAAAGAAGCAGTCAAAGTTGGCAGTCAAAGTGTGTAGTGAAATAAAGCACTAGTACAGCACAAACAGTCTCGTAGTCAATGCCGAACAGTGCGCCAGGAAAGGCTTTTGCCTTGCAGCACTGTAGAGAGCCAAAGTGCCCCCTGAATTTTTGTGTGCCCTTTGGTGCTTGGCTCGCCTAGTGAAGACATTTGCCCTCCTCTTGAGGGCTGATAAGTGGCAACGGTATCTGTGCCATGCTTCTGCCTCACACTGCAGAAGTGCCCTCTCATAGTCCTACTCTGGAGGGCATGCTCTGTGACCTGCCTAACCTAGAGAAAATACTATGGGCTTCTGTCACTTGCAGATTGTTTTGTTGCTTTCAGGTGCCATGTATCATTTCGATTTGAAGGAAAGATATTTTTGGCCCGAGTAGCATATCCAGGCCTCAAGGAAGCCAGATCACTAGTTTTCTGATGGAAAGCAGCCAGTCGTTAATTTTTTTACTGGCATATACAAAATTTTTTGGAAACTGTCCGAATAGTTAGAAACCAGGATTTTGGAAATCAACACCAGGGGCCACGGAATCATTTTCTATTTTGAAGATGTACGCGATGCAAGAAGTCGGGAAAAGAAACCATCAATACTGGTAGCAAATTCCGTCAGCAAGAAAATGGCACAATATGTGCTACCAAGCTCACTGTTTTGTGAAATATTTTTTGCTCTGTTCGCTAGTTGGCATAAAAAAGGGCTTTATGTGCAAAATGAAAGACGCTTAATTTGCCTGAAATGAATGAATTATTGCACGCTAGAGTGCACTCCAAGAAAAAGCGAGTTTGCAACACACACAGTTGTGTAAAAAGCTACTTAAAGGGTTAGAGCCAAAGTAATACACTTTGCCAGGGGAGTACCCATCTTTAGAGCATGCACTTGGGAGAGCCCCAAGAGGCGATCCAAGTTTAAGTGCAGATTGTAGCACCTGTTTGGATGATGGAAGCAAGCATGGCACCCCAGCCTGTGATGAGAGAGGCAAAAAACTCTAATCTACATGGGGCTTGCTTTAGTGTAGGGTTGGCAAAAGCCATTATCGTGAGCCTGTGGTAATCGTTGCGCAGAATACAGGAATGGGAAGGGCAAGCATGGTGTTACTGTCACAACCAGATAATGAGGCGCACCAGGTAGACGCAGACACTAACTGGCTCGGCCAGCTACATGACATTTATTGTAAACGTGATGTTACAATAAACGTGATGTTTATTGTAACATCACAGGTACCCGCCTCATCACCCCTAATGTAAAACCGTGCACCTCTGGAGTCTTTGAGATATTGGAAATAAATAAATAAATAAATAAATAAATTTAAAGCACTAGGAAATGCCCCTGCTGGCTTGCAGGTTGCCACAAGAGAACTGGCAATTCCGTGCCAAATCATCCAGTGTTTTTTTGACCACCATGGATTTTGTTGAAAAAAAATCTCGTGTGCTCCCCACACTAGAGTATTACCAAAAAAATGACTTTTGCATCTGGACAGCACTTTTATTTCCCAATATACTAAACGATGAAGTTTTGAGTCAAAATTGAGCCGTTGCGGGTAGTCATCAAAAGCGGGAAACAAACAAGGTTGTTTTCAACAAAATTCGTAGTGGAATGACCCATATGACAGTTGTTTAAGGGGGTACTTGGCAGTTAAAACTGTTATCGTCATGCACGGAATGTAACCAAATTTGATGCATCTATGTAAACAACAGAGCGGATTCGAGCTCTTGTGTAAACACCCAGAAGGTGCCAAGCAGCATGATGTGAGCTACAGTTGTCACTGGTGTAAACCAGCAATTAGCTCGGAGCCCGCTTATCTTAGCAGCTTCTTTATGTAATAAGCCTCATCTCAGGTGTATCTACTGTCTGGTTTTTAGTACGCTTGTACATTGTGCTATCAGGTGCTCTATTTTTGGGAGTGTGTGAATGTTTGTTAATTTTGAATATTCAGACGGATAACAAACTACTGAACATTTGATTCGATTTGAATGTTTGGTATTCAGAATATCGAAGTTTTTGTCCCGGGCAGATAACATTTCTGGAACACTTGCTTTGTGTGGTTTCGGTTCAGCGTGTCTCCTACTGGATGGTACGCTGAACAAGTGCAGCACCCAGATCAGTACTTACTGAAGTCTGCGCCCGTGCAGGGTGGCTCTGGGTGCGCAATGCATTTGCCTAGCAGGTGTAAGTTCAGTCACCATTTAAAAGCAAGAGCTGCACAACAATGCAGTCACATTTAAGAACAGCACTCGGAGGCCGCACAAATAAGTCTCGCACCGTGCAAATATTTTGGCACCGGATGTAGGTTGACTGCCAACAATTTGCAATGGAAATTTTTCCAGAGTCTTCAATGAGTTGCTTGCAAAGCTTTAATGCACTCTCCTTTTTTTTCATGTAGTGGTTTTGTGCGTTAACAAAAATACATGACGTTGAAAATGCTCATTGTGTCGTTCAGCCATTTTTTTGTATGTCAGAAGTATTCGAAATTATTCGCCGAAAATTACTGTTCTTTTCGAACCAGCAAACCACTTTATGAACATCCCTAGCTCTCCCGAGGGGTGCTGAACGTCTCTTGGACGTCCTGAAGACATTATGAACGTCTTCAGGACATCCAGAGGAGTTTCAATGTCCATTAGACTACTGCTCTGTCACTAATTATTCTTATGGTGTTATCAAGGCATCGATGACGAACATGTTTTGAAGTGAAATGCAGCTTTTCCTGTTCATTGCAACTGAACTAAAAGGTTTCCCAATAAAGTAACCTTTTGTACGGATAGCATAATGAGGGGAGCGGTGCTAAAGACCAACACTGATCTGCAATGTAAGCAAGATGCATTGGTGCTTCTGTCACCAAATGGGGTTAATGGCCCGTAGGAATGCACATAAACAAAAAATTTTTAGGTAGCTTTCTGATTTAGCAGTGTACTTATGAGGTCACACCTTTGGTAGCAAATGCTGAGTACATCCCAGAAAATTATTAATAAAGTATGGAACATCATTTCGAAGATGGTGTGGTGGTACCAGCCAGGAGCGCGGCCCATAGAAACAGATCTGAAGAAAACTTGCAAAAATTTTTTATCGCATTCAACAGTGCACCTATGAGGGCAGCCATTCGTTAAACACTGGCGAGTACCTTTAAAGAGAGCATGGATAAGTACGCAGCATCATTTTGAAGCTGACACCGTTTAAAAATGTCGCAGTAAATGTCAAAATGAGTGTTGTGGAGCTGGGCCTACCACCCCCACAACGTCTGGTGGTCGATCAGCTGGGTGTTTCTCCGAATGGCACTGTGTAGTCCTACATGCTGCCACGTGCACTACATTTGCTCACAAATACGGTTGTTCTATCTGAACAGCCTAGACAGCTCCGCATGGAAGACAGTGCTCAAATGGCATGATAAGCAATCCGTGCACAGTATGTAGCAGGCAACTGCTCGGACAATATCCCTAGCCACCTGCGGTGACCACGAGCTCCCCCTACGTTTGTAAACACAGTGTTGGTCGATAATAGACATTCAGAGAGTGAAGTATGCAGGTCTAAAATAAAAAAAAAAGCACCTGTATGCTTTCATGTTTTGATGTGCTCTCCACTATGGTGTAGTGCTGTTGGAGCTATAGGTACTGGCATGATGATGCTTGTGCACATGTTGTTTATGCTGTGTTTGCGTGTACGGAATACTGAGAACTCGTGATGTTTGACAGGACTAACTATTGGGGTAGTTGGATATCGGACAAGTAAGAGTAAGAGTTCACGATGTTAGGGGAAACTCGTATGGTGGAGTAGATTGCAATCAAGGCATCCATTTGAGCGCAGCCATACGGCTGCAGAAGCTAGTTATGCACCTTAGTCTTGAGCTTTGCAGTTAAAAAAAAGCTTGTTGTAGCTCGGGGATCGAACCCGGGACCATTGCCTATCTGGGACAGTTCTGCCAAGTAAGCTAACCAGGATGTTGTCCCTAAATACATTGCACTAGCCCCATCCTCATTTCAAATTGTTGACCTATTCGGCATCGCCCTGCCAAATGCTTGCTGGCATCGCCCTGCCAAATGCTTGCCGGCATCGCCCTGCCAAATGCAAGCATTTGGCGGGGCGATGCCGAATAGGTCAACAATTTGAAATGAGGATGGGGCTAGTGCAATGTATTTAGGGACAACACCCGAGGTAGAGATTTAAATTAACGAGTAACTAAAGGGGCACTGAGGACAAATTGGAGTCAGCCCATATCGATAGATTAGCTCATTCTAACGACAAAGATGCTACTTTCACTGAAAATTGAGCTTATGCAGGCTAGAAAAGGCCAAGAAATGAAATGCAGCTGGCGCCACCACTGGGCTTTTTCGGAAGTAAACTGTGATGTGTCGACGCCTTTTTCCGAGGATCTCAAAGGCTAGGCTGTATTGCCATTTATTTCAAAACGATGATCATGGAGTTCTTTTCAGTGTACACATAATGGGTTAGAATCGAGTGGTGGGAAAATTTTTTTTGCTGCTGTCTTTTGTTGCCAGACAAAGTTCACCGTAGCCAGAAAGAGCCATGGAATCGATTTTTACTAAAAGGAAAAATTGGACAGAGTTACTACGGTCAGTGTACCTTTAAGCTTTTTTTTTTGTAGCTGTATGGTTGCGCTCAGGTAGATGCTTATGCTCAATTAATCCCCCATTCAAACTTGCATTAAGCCCATTTTCTCCATGCCCACAGCAGGGGTGGAACAGCTACGTCAGATGTGCTGTATTGATACAAGTGTGATTTTCTGTGCCACGCTGCACAAAAAGCATTAAATTGGCCAAAATTTTGACAAGCCGTGCCAAAAGGCCAGGTGGGCACGGCATCATTTTTTTTTGCTTAGTGTGTTTCATCTTACTGGTTTTCGTAGGAGCGTGTAAATAGTCAAAATTTTAATATTTTGTGGATAGCCCTTGCTGTTCAATTTGGTTTGATCAAATTCACACTGCACTTTAATTATTGGAAGTATTTGACTCTTCAGAACAGTTGAGAATTGTAGGATTTTTTTTATCTGAATTCACTGCCAGCCATCACATAATCCAGACAGCATTCACACCAGTTAACTTGCTCTTCCCTCATGGAAAATCGGAGTGCCCACTTCAAGGACAAGGTGGTCGAGCTGAAGACCATGTTGGCAGCCCTTCGAGACAGCAATGACAGTGTGCCCAAGGTATGTCCACAAGTGGTGAGGGTGTCAGCAGAGAATTGTGCTCAAGGCTTGTTGCTGCAGTCAAGCCCACCTGCAATGAACGCACACTTAGACCTCAGATAGAATCAAGACCTCCCATTTGAATCTACCAGTTCACCCCTGGTAGATTCCATTCCCATAGGCAGACCTGTGGTGGTACAGGGGGTGCTAGGAGTCTCTGGTTCTGGCCACGCCACCAGTGGGAACGAAATGCGTAACACTAGAACTTTTTTGATTGTCTTGCCTAGGTTTGCTAACGGAACTTTAAGACATTAAATGTGTATTCATGAAGGCTTAATGAGGTAAGAGGACAAATTAGTCACCTAAAACATTGAAGGGGGAGTGGGGGGGGGGCACGCACTGTGCGGTCGCAGTTTACTGGAGAGGCAAGAAACTAGGTGTAGGATTTGTGGTCATTTGGGATATAGCTGGTAACACCGACAAAATCTTCACCATTAAGTAGAGGCTGGCAGTTTGTTTTTTATAGCACAAAGACTTCAATTTGGCCTCACAGAAAATACACTAACAAAGGTCTATCAAGGGGGTCATGAAAGCCACATTTCTTTTTACGAGACTGAAGTTGTCCCTCTTAAAACATCTAAGAACTATGTTGCACATTGCAAGGAATCTTCACCGGGGCTCCTAATGCACAGAGTGCAGTGTTGCATCGATACTGATACTGCGCAGCATGCGACGAGCACGCTTGCAGGAGCTGACATGCCAGGAGAGAGAGAGCACCCTTGCGACCTTGCCGAATACATTCTCCCCTCCCGACCCCTGGTGGCCAGGGGTGCCAATGTAACCCCGTGGACAACCCGTGTATTGCTGCAAGTGCTGCTGCCAGACTTGTAAGCTTAGTTTCAAAGTAGCACAATGGGCAGCCCATATATGCATGGATTGTGCTGAACTGACGTGAGCACAATACGTTTAGCTTACCTACAAAATTGGCTGGTTGTTGTACAGTCAGGCTCAAATGAAGAGCGAACATGCATGCGCTGTACCTTTCTACTTTGCAGTGAGGTATTCTTTATAACTGGTTTTGTGATATGTTCCTCAGTAGACCCTATACCCAGAAATGCGAATCAGGGTAGTGCGTTCTGCAGCTGAAAGTACTGAAGTAAAATGTTTTGTTTACAGGCGCTGTTCGTGTTTCATTCCGGCCTGACTTCATTCTGTAGAGGTTGTAGTGTCACAACAAGTGCTGGCATGTGAAAGACGACAAGATGTCGGGCACGTGTGGCATGAGATTGTGCATGGCTCTTGAGTAAAGCTGACGAGTCTGTTGGTTGGCTGCCACTTCTCGCCGTACTGCAAGCTGCCTTGAGCAAATGTGGGCGATTTCCCGCATTCATGAGCAGCGCCTGTGTGATTCTGATGCGGAGCAGGGGTGTCATCTGATGGAGACATAGGCTGTGTTCGAGAGCCATAGATATTCTCGTGCTGCGCATGCCCGACGCCTTGTCTTCTTTCAGATGCCGGTACCTCTGGTGGCACTGCAGCATGAAATGGAAAACAAGCATTTTTTCGCTTTGGTCCTTGTGCATTAGCACAACACACCTTCTTCACTACATGCTTTCTACTTTCAGGTATACAAAGCACACGATGCCTTCATGGTTGATGCTGATTTTCACTAAACAAGGAGGTGAAAGCAGCATTATTGATTTCAGAAGTAGTCCTATTTTACTCCCAGGCTTAGTACTGCAGTGTGATGGAAGTGATCTGTGGCTGTGGAGGTGTTTGTGTACTTACTGGAGCTCTTTCTTTTTTTTTTGGCAGGTCTCTGGGATGATTTGTCGCATTTGGGAGCAGGTGGTCCACATCTTCTCTGAAGAGCTGCACTCATGCCCAGCCAGTGATGACCTTGTAAAGGTGTGGTGGCTTCTTCTTTTTGTTCACTTTACAGCCGTGTGGTGTCAGGTGTTAATCTTGGGAAGGGAGAGGCAGCAGTGGAAGGGAACACTAGCTAAAGGTGCAGAGAACAGTAGCCTCCTCTTTCTTGCTTACTCATTGGTGCCACTTGCACTGCACTTTGTTGATTACTTGGTACTATTTAGAGGTGAAAATTTATCACTGTGAGTTGAGTGCTTCTTCTGCACTCGTTTTTCATGCACACAATACTATAACCATACCTTAACATTGTTTTGTTGCGAAAGCAACACTTCGCCAGCCAGCTCGGCTCGTCGCGTGGTCACACTTCAGCCGTGTGCCGTGGCCCACGAACGACCTTGAGCCGCCGTTGCCTAGCAGCGCCGCAGCCGCGCTCCAACAGATGTCGCCGTTGTCGACGCCACTGCCATTGCCGTTTGCTCCACCAGATGTGCTCCGCTGGTGTAGAGGGAGAGGAGGTCTCACCTCGCGGGGGGTAGATATATTTGTGCTTTGTCTCAGTGGACTCTAGTCGTTATGGAGAACGCGAAAGAGAGGCAACAATGAAAGAACGAAGTGAAGAAGAGACAACACACTCAGTTGCTTTCGGAATTCAACTAGGTTTAACCAGAGCTAAACCACAGCCAATTTTTATCCTGTTTCATTAAAGGGGGAGCCTGGTCTTGAAAAAAAAAATTTATTAATGAAGTCACAGTTTAAAAATCTTTAGAGAATATGTATTTTTGTGTGCCGATTCTAAATATGCCTTTTAATTTCATCTAAAACAACTCCTTGAGCACTTATGTAATTTTTATGTATGTGTTTTGTGAAAAGCTTTGAAAAAAATTGCTTGTGAGAAACTTGCTGAAATCTATGCCATTGGCTTCTCTTGACACCAATGAATGCAATAAGGGTAAAATTGTTTTCCTGGCTATCACAGAACTTAAGTTATAGGGTTTTGAAGTTGTCGAAATGAGAAGAAAAGTGTGTATTCCTGTTTCTGAAGTGGCAGTTTCAGTACCCTATAACTCAAGTTCTATGGTAGCCAGGGTGATAATTTTACCCTTATTGCATTCCTTGGTATCAAGAGAACCCAATGGCATACATTTCAGCAAGTTTCCCACAGCAAATTTTCTTCAAAACTCTTCACAAAATACTTGCATAAAAATCGAATAAAAGAAATTAAATGACATATCTAGAATTTAGCGCACAAAAATACATGAGCCCTGAAAATTTCACAACTATGACTAGATTAATAAAATTTTCTTTTCAAGACCAGGCTCCCCCCTTAAAGGTCCCTGTTCTGAGTGCAGCGTTGAACCCAGAAGGTTTCTAAAAATGGGATTGTCAGGATGTGTTTGAGAAGTGGAAGAGATATTGATACTAAAGCATGCATTTAGGTGTGGCTACTTCAAAGTTGGCAGCAACCAAGGAACATAATCCAGGATTTATAGAGGCAACAGTGCTGATACCAAAAACTTTGTATCAAACCTTGCACCATGTATTTTTAGTTCCTAGCATTTTACTTGTGCTCCTGTGGCATTCTGTGGTTCTTTTCCTAGTGGGAATTTGGTTCATTTTTACTCATGAGGCTCTGCTGGCTTGTATTTTATGGACTAGGCAGCACTGGGTACAAATTGGCTGTTACTTAGTGAAATGATAAGTGAAGGACATGTTGCTACAAAGCAGTGAGTATTCAGAGGCAGCAAAGGAAGCACGCCTTCAGTTATGAAAACACTGCAGTGTTGAAGGGTGAGTCTGTAAATGGCCTTTTATGGTCTTGGGTTTACTCCTGCATGTAAAACCAGGTCTGTTGCTAGACAGAAGAACTTATCTGCACGTAGAACATTGTCATGTGACCGTATAAAGAGGTTTCATAAATGTCCGTTTTGCATGAAGGTTTGCAACTTTGCTGCGCATAGTGGTGAACCTTATTGGTGAACATACTGTAGCTCCGAACCACAGTATTATGCCAGTCTCACAGGATTTTATATACCTCAGTCTACAACACGTGACAGTAATAACGTTGGATTGCAATACATTTGCAAGCGAGATGGATGAGTGATGTTTCATGCCCACCGTTTACCTTGACCACTTGTTTCATTCGCCTTTTTTGTACTTGGACATGAAACTTTCTCTTATTGACCATGGCAGGGCAATGGTTGCTTCCTTCTGAGATGAGAACAATGCAGCAGTGACTTTTTTTCACATTTTCATCACTGCTTTATTGTGTGCATGCTGTTGGGAGCATCAAAGCAGAACTGCTACAAAATGCCTCCCTGGCATCCTTCACGGTGCAGCATGACGGAGCTCCACTGCGTCACACCCCTCACAAGCAGCACCTTTGCATGTGTCACCGCCGAAACAATGAAAAGTACATGACAGGTTTGGCGCTGTGAAAGAATGAAAGTGGGAGAGAAAACGCCAGCTGCGCGCCAATCAGCATCTGAAGCCACAGTCATTGCGTGCTGTTTTCACGCTCTCAGAAAAGCAAAACTGAAACTAAGTATTTGGACTGTGCCACTGTGGTGGCTCAGTGGTTATGGCGCTCGGCTGCGGACCCGAAAGACATGGGTTCGATCCCAGCCGCGGCAGCCGTATTTTGATGGAGCCGAAATTCTGGAGGCCCATATGCAGTAGACATCAGAGCACGTTAAAGAGCCACAGGTGGTCGAAATTTCTGGAGCCCTCCGCTACGGCGTCTCTCATAGCCTGAGTTGCACTGGGAAGTTAAAATGAAATGAAACGCTTGGACTGTTTTTTTTGGAGATGGGGCCGTTCGCCTATTGTCACACCTGCAGTCTCGCACATGTCAGGGGTGCACGGGTGGTTCTGAAGCATGAAATTCAGGTTTTGGGTAGAGCTATTTCAACAATTCCTTGCCACACCAGTCATGCCTGGATGTGACCCTTAGTGACCAGACATGGTTTCTATTGGGCCTCGGATTCCACGTGGAAGATTCTAATTGGCTCCTTGTCCTGTACAGTCAGGTATGTAGGTATAAATTGTCTTGGCATTCAACAGAAAGCACTTTACAGTACTGCATAGTTCTTTTGGCATTCTGAAAAGGGTGACCGCTAGTACTTAATATTATCACCATTAGCAGCATGCATTGTAAAAGAAAGGGGTGCATTTATTATTATTTGGCTGCCAAAGTTTGGGGGCTGCAATGATTAATATGTAAAGCGTGTTCCTTACTTGAGTAAATACGGTAGTGCATTCCTCAGCGGCAAAGAGTCGGCTTGACTGCAGTAGCAATTCCACTCGAGACTATTCAGTCCAAAAAGTTTAACCTTGGGGCTCTAACTAGTTTGAAATATCAGTCATGAATAAGTACACGTTCCTATGAGGTGCATGAAGGTTCCACAACAGAATCTAAAATATCGCACTGGTCAGAAATATTGCATATGTCCAAATTATCGGGGTTGGAAAAATTGGCCGGCTACTGTATTCTACAGTGCTGCACTAAATGTCCGGCACTGGGCTTTTGGTAGTAGCCATTGTTGTTTGCTTCGTGCATTGTATTGTGCCAGTATTGAATGAAAGGTGGCTGGGCCCCATTGCTAAGGAGTGATAGCCTCGGCAAGCCAGCCAACATCCAGTTTCAAGGGCTCCACGTTTTGTGTCTACCAGCCTATTACCACTGTGATGTGCCCAAGCCCCAGTGATAAAGGAGGCATGATATTCGAGAGTGTATCATTTAAATGACAATTATAACAGGTGTTCAAGAGGTCGGAGTGCATGGATGGAATGCGAGGTGGCTTAAAGTATTCTATGGCATTGTAGTGCAGGCTCTTACCAGTTTGCATAAAGGCTTTCTGCAGGGCACAAGGCACTGGAAGCAAGCCTTAATTGAGCGTAGTGACATTCTAATTTATTAAGTGTCATGCAGCATACAGAGGTGCATAAACAGAGCTATAGTGGAAACCTTGTGTAGCACGACGCTAGAAGTATTTTAGGCGGTGTTGCGATGCTTCCAGAGACATTCAATTTTGGTCCTCAGTTTTTTCATCCTCCGTCAGATGGTGCTATAGTAACCACGGCCTTCTGCCCCCGTACCAGGCTAATTCCTGTGTCGATGAAAAATTTGAATTGCAGGCTCAAAATGCAGGCTCATCAGTGTTGAGCCAAGAAGATGTGACCAATACTGTTGATAATTTTCGTAAGCAAAACCACCAGCCCCAGGCTTGTATTGATAAACTTCAGGACAGGAGCCGACGTGATCACCTAATTTTTCAGGGAATCCAAGATGGTAGTGAAATGTGGGTGCATGGAGGTGAGAAAGTTCTGTGGTATCCACATATTTGGACAGCAAACCTCCTCCAGCAATATCAAGCATGTGCCTTGATTTGGAATATTTGTAGGTTCTAAATGCTGGCCAGTAGTAATCAAGTTTTCCAGCGTCAAGGTAAAACTGCTCCAGTCTAAAATTAGATTCAAAGATAACATGTGTCCGAGTAACCGAAGATTACTTACTGGCCATGTTCACTGCATTCACTAGCGCTCACCGCATTTGCGAAGTTGTATTTCAAAGGTAATTGCTGTATGCACAACTACATTACAGACAGCACGTCCAAATTTGTCACTACTTGCCAGCATTTTACTTTGTGCCATTCGTCGACACCTACTCCCTCCATGCAATGGCTTCAATAATTTTGTTAACAATTAATGGGGGGTGGTGGCTACATAGCGTTATTTGCACATGGATCCATTTTGTTCCCAAACATTAGAAGCATTGTCAACTAACATTCAAAACCTTCATCGGTCACTGATGCATGCATCTCAGAGATCATTTTAACTGAAACCAGATATCTGGAAGCATTTGTGACTGAAATTTTCGACTCATCAAGACAGTTTCAAAGAGGGAAAGTGCACAAGCATTTATTAGACAGGAGGCTGCAGTGCAGAACACTGCACCAGCCCCCAAAGTATCAGCACAACCCCTAACTCTGCCGCAGCACCAAAAACTGGCCTGTTAAGAACCACACTCTCAGTGCGGTATATACCATAGAGAACAACAATCAATGGAAGGGGATTTATACATAGGGCAGGGTTCAGTGATGTTGCATGCACCACTTGTCATGATGATAGTATCAAGGTTGTACTAGAATTACCATCCCCCCTCTCCAGGTAAATGATGCTGAAGAGAATCCCCCATGATGCACTGAAGGTAAAGCTCCACAAGGGTCACTCTCCTTTCCTTACAAGTTCAACCTGTAGACCTGTGGACAGGTTTTGGTGTCCCGTCTTGAGCGGTGCAAAAGTGCAATTAGAACTCCGATGGCTGGGAGTGGCAGGCTAGCTGTGTTTGGACACTGTCGGGGCTCTTCTTACTCTGGGTGCTGGGTCTGAAGAGGCCTCTCAGGAGCAGACTTTGGCAATGTGTACTTCAGAATATAGTATCTGAGAACGTCCTGAGATGAGTTTGGTTGTGATGCCGCTGCATGGGCCCCTCCGGCATGTTTATGGTAGGCATACGACACCCTTCTGTCCTGCTGACAGTGCCTGGTGACCACCAGAGAGCTGGGGTGGATACTTGTCAAGGTTCACGTCCAGGCATGGGTGAATCTTGTGTCCTAGCTGCAATTTCAATGGGATCAGAAGGGCATGCTGTCGGGCTAGTTGGTGCTGCATATTGTGACGAAATCGGCACAAAAACGGAGACCAAGGATGAAGAAAGAAACACGTATGACGATTAACAAGCGCTGCCTACACTACCAGGAATTGCTGATTTCTGTAGTGTAGGTCGCGCTTGTTAATCTTCATATGTGTCTCCTTCCTCGTCCTTGGTCTCTGTTTTTGTGCTAATTTCTTTACAATTTATAATGGGAATTTGCCTCCTTTTTGTCTGCTGGGGGCAATGCGCAAGCAGGTGGGGTGGTGCCTTGCGTGCCCCGCCACCGCAAGAATGCTTTGCAAAAACAACGCTTTCCTGCAAAAACGCTCCCTCACAAGAAATGCACCGCTGCAAGAAAGCATCCCCACACCTTTGCTCACATGCTCAGGGAAAGTTTTCTTGCGGAGGTGCTCTTTGTGTGGGAAGCATTCCTTTTATTTTCAGCTTACTGCTTTCCTCGTGACCGCTGCGCAGATGCTTCACGAGTACTGAGTTGGCATGATTCGTGGTCATTGCGATAGTTCACTTTTAACTGAGGTTCATGCGACGCGGTTTTGTATTAGGCCGACAGTTTTACATTATGTCTCTGGGAACGCAACTAAATATTCTCACGTTGTTTGTCTGATGCGAGAATTCTTCTTAATGGAAGTCTACTGTACCCTGTTTTCCTGCAGCACCTGAATCTCTGCCTGAAGGAGAAAGAGGCAATGGTGGCCGGGCTGGAAAGGGAGCTGGGCTACCAAGAGGTCGGCAGTGCTTGCTGTTCTTGCTCTCTGCTGTTTGAGCTGGTGTCTGCCTCTTGTGTGTGGGTACACAAGGCAGTCTGCATGGTAGTCTCATGCAGCTGGAATATTGTTTCAGCGATCACACCCTTTGATGGTGTAGCTCTCATATAATGTGGCTATCATTATCACTCTCTTTCAGTACTTGGAAGCCATGTCATGAGTGCATTAGGAGAGACCTCTTCTAGGACAAGACAATAGGGCTTGAGGGATATGCCTAGGGAATTGGCCCAAAATAAACCAAAGCAATGCACGCACAGTAACTCAGAATGTGCTGAGAGTGTGCAGGCCCACGGTAACATCATCGTCTTCAGCCGAGTCCAATACTAGAAAAAGGCCCTTCCCAGTTGTGGCATCTGCCATTGCCTCTCCTTGCTAGCAAATTTTCTAGCACATTTCAATTCATTCTCTGCTGGTTTTGATTGCATTTTTCTTCCTTGATATCTGCTCTGTCATTCTAAGGCACAACTGAGTTCCGGACACGTATACTTTACATGCTTGCTTTTATAGGTTTAAAGCGTCTTATAGGCCAGTTTCACAGCATTGAGCAAGAGCCAACGGTGACCAGACACGCAGCAACATAATGCATCACCAACACAAGACAAAAGTGCAATGCAGGAACATCATTATATAATAGCATGAATAGATTGTAGGTCTATTTTTTTTGCAGAGCGTAGTGAAGATGCTGGGAAGCATATTTGATTGAACTTGCAAAGTATGTTTAGCATGAAAGGCGACTCCTTGTGGAATTATCTTCCGGAAGAATTTTTCAAAGGCAGTTAGTGTTGTTATAGTTTTCACCAATCAAAATTTGCCATTCAGCACTTCCAAACCCTTCCTTCTCCTTTAGTTGTTCCTACTGCATTGGACACTACAGATCACTACACTGCACATCATTGCCAGCAGGACAAGTTGCCCATGATAGTGCTTCAGTATACGTTTTTTTTTCCTGGTACATCGCTTGAATACTGCCAGATTATGGGTGCAACTCACCACGCTTGCTCAACTTGCTTTCTTCCAGCAGCACCTGCTGTTAGTGCTGCTGACAGAACCCATCTGGCTAAAACGTGCCATCCTTCTGTCATCATATGATAGCAGTGCTAAGAATGGGGAGGTATTTGAAAACACGCAAGAAACTGCAAACAATTTTTTGATGAAGTTTTTCAGGTTTTTCATGACATGTTGCAGGGATCTGTGCTATGTGATGCCCTTACCGAGCTAGCTAAGGCCCTCTCAGGTATGTAGCTTTCCCGCTTTGCAGCATACGAGGGACACCGCAGTGGGTTTGTTGACTCATGAGCATGGTGCAGAGAAGGCCTCAGGCAGAAACAGGAAAATGGGTTTAATGCCCAAATATGCGCAGTACGTACAAGCACTGGGGGGTTGTCACGGTTTTGAGGGGAAACGCACGGAAAGGCCCCTGAACTGCATGCTGCCGGCCTTTTCTCAGTCGGTAGAGAAAAAGACAGATGAGATGCAGGCAGTGCACCACATTGTGCCCTAAAGGGGGAAGGGGTGCACCCTCATGGGATGAGGGAATGCGTTGTGGGGCCACAAGAGCCTGTTTTCCTTCAGCACAATGTGCGCAGGTGTGAGGGGGGCAGGAAGGTGTGTCACATGGGCAGTGTGAGCCAGCACGTGATGTCACATCCCCAAGATGGCAGCCCCCAGGGACTACACTAGGGACCTTGCCACGTGTGACCAGAGAATTAAGGATCTACACAGCGTAGACCAGCTATATGTCACTTAGGTGTTATCAGCACATTGTCTGGCATTTAAGAGGGTTTACTTACCATGTTCAGAAGTGTTTAAGAGAAAACACACAAAAATACTCTGGAATGGTGTAATTTAAAATATGGATGAAGTTTTTTGCCTGTTGGTACCATCATCATGATTAGCCCACTTACATCCGCTGCAGGACAAAGGGCTCTCCCATTTATCTTTAATCCTGTTGTTTGCCAGCTGTGGCCGTCTTATCTCTGCGAACTTCCTAATCTCATCTGCCCATCGGACACAGTCTGCTAGGTTTACATTTCCTTGGAATCCGCTCCCTTACCCAAAGGGGCCGTTGCTTATCTTCCCTTTGCATTACATGTCCTCCTGCCCTTGACCATTTCCTCTCCTCAGTTCCAGCTAGCATACCATTAACTTGCATTTGTTCCCTGACTGCTGAGGGACCATTGGGTTATCTTGCCTTCGCATTACATGCCCTGCGTGTGCCCATTTCTTCTTCTTGATTTTCACTGGGACATCATTACCTTGCATTGGTTCCCTGACCCATTCCACTCTCTTTCCAATGTTATGGCTATCATTTTCCTTTCCATAGCTCTCTGCACTGTCCTCAACTTAGTTTCAAGCCTTTCCATTAGCCTGAGCAAGCGTTGTAGCTCAGTTTGTTGCGTATAGTATGTCCGTTATGCTTTCTTTGCCAGCACTGCTCTGCACCTTGCAGCCCCTCCAATAATCGACCACTGACGTCACTCTTCCCCTAAGAATTTATCAGGCCCTCTTACAGTGCGTCATGATAGCATTCAGTTGGCTCCTTTATGATGTAGGCATTAAGCAGGACACTGCCCTAAAGAGTGAACTTTTGAACCACGTGCTCGATTTCATTAAAACATGGGTGCTGGTTTATGTATATCATGGTTGAGACCATTTCTTCCAAAATTTATCATTCGGCTGGGGGCTTTTCTTAAACAGTTCAGTGCTGAAAATAAAGCGAGGGGATTTTCAATCTTGTGATTCCATTTCTCTCATCTTCTTATATATTAGCGCTGTAGCCGGCTTTCAGGAGGGAAATTTTGGGAAGGACACAACTGTGCACTCGGTTATTTTTTCCTTTTTTTCATACTGAAAAGTGAGTTTAAAGAAATGGTGCAAAATGAAAAACCAATGTCATTCTTTACATAGTAGCATTCTTTCAAAATATATCGAAACTAAGCAAAACAATTCCACAGTTGTGTGCTCTGGACATTCCTAAGGCCACATAACTAAAAAAATTGGGAAAATTACCCTTATTTTTCTAACGACAGTTTCGCTAAGCAAGCATAGTCATCCTTGTCATGAAAGTTGCTTAATGTGTTTCGTTCTTATTTTAGAATAATGAAATTTGGCAGAGATGGTCTCAGCAGTGATATAGAGCAAGCAGTTAGAAAGTTCACTCGTTAGGATAGTGTCCCCCTAAAGTCTCCAGACAAATTGTATTGTTCAACAAGTCATAAACAAGGTATTAGCTAGTCCACAACAAGCTTATTGCTGTTACTAGATTCTCCCTCCCTTAACCCTCTAACGCCTGCCGCGGTGGCTCAGTGATTATGGCACTCGGCTGCTGACCCAAAAGCTGCAGGTTCGAGCCCAGCCGCGTCGGTCGAATATTGATGGAGGTGAAATTCTAGAGGCCCGTGTACTGTGCGATGTCAGTGCACGTTAAAGAACACCAGGTGGTCGAAGTTTCCAGAGCCGTTCACTATGGCATCCCTCATAGCCTGGGTCGCCTTGGGACGTTAAGCCCCGATAAACCATCAACCAAACCAAACCTTAACTCTCTAATGGACACATTTTTTTTTCTTTTGGATATGGTACCAAAACGGTCATTTATTGCTCATGCTACCATCTGTCGGCAAACCAAGAAAATGCTTTGGACGAGCCCAACTCGCCTTAAGCCGGACACAGAGTGCCACAAAACACACAAGCTGGGCTGAGCCAGAAATGATGGTCTGCTTATGGCGAGCCTGGCTCGTCCAAGCCCACGAGGGGGTTAATGCGTGGTGGGCCATACAGGTATACTAAATGTTTCATAAAGGGTGAAAACAAAATTTTCAGTACATCTGTTCCTTTTCATAGCTATGTTTTTTGGAAAGTGTTTGTTTTTACTCTAAACTACCTCTGTTGATGTTTGAAACTGTTCAAAACCTCTGATGATATCTGAAACTATTAAGCAACATTGAATTCAGTTCAGAACCAAGAACTTGATGTTTGCACACCTGTTATCGTAACCATGAATGTGGTTGAGATTCTGATTACAACCTCATGTGTTATTCTCGAAAGCTTGGTTTCAAGAATGGGAAGGAGCCTGTTCCACCAGTGGGCCTTTTTCTAGCAGCGCACCCCTCCAGAGTCTGCCATTTGCAGACACAGATTTGCCGTGTGGCGAAGGGAGGTGAGAGGGCGTCACTGTTGTAGATCCCTTTACAATAGCTTCTTGGTCTCACTTTAGGGCAGTATTTAAGAGTGTGCTGGCTTTGTCTAGCCAGAGCAGGTGCGCGTGGTCCACATGTGGACACACGTGCCCAGCAGTGTGTGGAAAAAATTAGGAGGACGCTTAAGCTTCGCCTTAAGAGTAGATGCGATAGTGCCTCCTCCTCCTTTTTCCTCTTCTCGTTGCTTTTCTTAGATAGATAGATAGATCTTTATTTAGACAACAAGGTCTCGGATGCAGGGGCAAAAGGCAGATGCACTCTGCCTGACGGGGCCCAAGCACCCGACACAATGCTCAGGACAAGCGGCAAAAGAAGCAAGAGCTTCATACACTCTCATTACAGAAAACAACACATAATTATACAAGGTAAAAGTAGGAGGAAGGTGCATACTTTTGCAATGACATAATTAAAGTAAATATTTACAAGGCACATCACAACAAGAAAAACACGAGAATTCACAGAGTTGACGGAAAAACAGGGACATCAAGAATTTTAATCATTCGGGCGAGAAAGGAGGTAAGCTTTAGCATTTCTATTGAATGACTTTTGGGAAACAGATTTCTGAATAATTTCTATGGCCTGTGTATGTTTATTTAGAAGACTGGGAATTAAATATGAAAGCATTTCGGTTCCATAGTTAGTCCTTACGAATGGTACTCTGTAACTGACGTGCCTTAATTTATAAGGCGCGTCACTACTAGAGTTTAATTGAACATATTTAGTGGGATGGTGTTTGAAATCGTTAAACACATAAGAAAGCAGTTTCAACTCAAATAATTCATTGACTTTTAGAATAGAATGCTTAGAGAAGTACAAACCTGTATGATCATTGTATGCAAGGTTTTCGACATATCGTATTGCTTTTTTCTGTAATGTTATCAGCCTCGTGAGGTTAGTTTTCGTTGTAGATCCCCAAACAAGTAAACAATAATGAAGATGTGATTGAATTAGGGTATAATATAACTGCAACTTCAGCCATTTCGGAATAAGGTCTCGAAGTTTATATAATACACATAATGACCTTGATACACTTCTCCCCTAAACTCAAACTACAGTCGTAGTTCGTCAGCACATCGTTCTCAACAAACCCGATGTGACTAACACCAGCATAGCTTCTGCGCTGAACGAACGGGCAGTAAGCCGCGAGCTTCATGGTTAACGCGCCTTCGATGTGCGCTGCGTTGTTCGCCGCTCACCGTGTGATTCGTGCGTCCCTGTACGGCCCCACTGCACCCAAACGAGATGAACGAAGGTGCTGCTGACACGCACTATCTGCTGGGGCAGTGGCATACATTGCGAGGAGGAGGTTTTAGTGGCCACTGCCAGATGGCGCTACGTGCGCACCAAGCGAAGAGGAAAAGTAGCGGAAACGTTCTTTGCTACTCGCTTAACTGTGACATCTGTAATTTTCATGCTCATAATTGCTAATATACACCACAGTACATTTGTCCAAAGCACTCTTCTAAGACAACACCGTATTCACTAGATGCGCCTTTGTTCATTCCAAACCATCGAGCTGGCATGGTGGAGTGGTTAGCATGCTTGTCTCGCACTCCGGAGGCCCTGGTTTGATTCCCCAACTCGACAAATGTCCTACTTGGTTTTATTTATTAATGCTTTCGGGATTTTTCGCTCACGGCCAACGCCGCCGACACCGGCTTTTCCGCGACACAGGGCCCTTAACGCGTTAAAAGATCCATTGCATCGAGCCTAGATTGGCTTGAGAAGGAAGGTTGGACCTGCAGTAAATGTAATGCACAGCTACGAATCTGAGTGGCCAATTGAAGGTGTACCTTTACTCTGCACATCAAATATTGGCTGCTTTTTTTTTCTCCACAGCCTCGAAATTTTTGCCTTCTGACTTGAGCATAGTACTCATTTGACCTTGAGGATGGGGGGGGGGGGCATTGCAAGGGTTAGTGGCCATGCAGCAGCTGCTCTGTCTTTTGCAGGTGCGTGTGGAGCACGAGCAGATACACCTCAAGCGCTGTCTGGACGCCCTTGAGGTAGCACACTGCGAACACCGTGACGAGAACATCTTGAGAAGCCGCTTGAGGTGAGTGCCTGCCACTGTGGGAAAAAACTGCATTGTTTTCACTTTGATTGCCCATCGGAAAAACATTGGGGACAAAATTGCCACTCGTTAAAATATTGTATAGCAAATGGCATATTTACACGGTATTGCCAAGAACACGTCTTGCGACCTTTATTGTGTGTTGATGAGTTGTGTGTTTTGCTGTTACCTCTTTTTTGTTTGGTGATGTAACATGGTATTCCTGAGTGATCAGAAGTCATTTAGAGTACATCTTGGCTCCTGTATTAGCATGGGAAGTTGATTCACCAGTGGTCAATGTGCAAATGGTCATAGTAATGAACAAAAGTTTGCAGGATGTGGACTCGCAGAAAAAAAAATATCAGATGCAGCACGCATTTCCTCTCCTATCTGTATGCTTTTCATTGACCTCCTTTGTCTAACCCCGCAGAAATATCTTTTTGTTTTTTCTCCTAAAACTTGCATCCCTTAAACTTTGTCCAAGACTGCACATAAAGTTGTGCTTTTAAAAGGGAATGATGCCAATAAAAAGATTAACGGTAGTTAACACGTTTACCGTGTCCTGGGTCACTGGTGGGTCACGTCGTGTATTCCTGCTGTGTGGCACAAATACTGATTGGGGCTGTGAAGCCGTGGGACAGCTCAGATTTTGTGAAGAACCTGCACAAAACGTGCATGCAAAGTTGCTACTGGCATCTGTTGTCGGTTCCAGTAAGCTGGTTTTGCTGGAGGCTCACTGGTGGATCACGCTGCACCCAAGAAAATCTAAGGGTGGTTCCACCAGTGGACCACAAAGCACAGAGATTGGGGCCCGAAACTCGCTGCCACAGTGGACGCGTTGAATGATGGAACCATCAGACAAAGTGGAGCTGTACTTCTAAAAACTGGGCTGTCATGTTTTGGTTGTGTTGTTGTGCTGGGTTCAGCGAGAGGGTGAATGAGAGGGCGAGGCATCACGTGGTCTGAAGAGCAGTGGAACTGGTGCTGCACCATCCAGTAGCCAGAACATGGCACTTTTTCGTGATGCTCGTGCATAGTTTTGTGTCAGTTACATGCGGTGGAGAAACCTTCATAACCAAGTAACTGCCCTAAGCAAGTGATGACAGTGAATCGGCAGTGCTATGTTAGCAGACAAGTTTGGCAAGGAGGCAAGCAAGGTAGGGGCACGAGGGCGCAGGGCCTCAAAAGACACAACTGTGCCACTTAATCTAATACCACCATCTCAGCCCGCCTCTGCCTTCCGTACCTTGTTGATTTTCTCCTTTTAATCAATGGAATTTGTGGCATGAATGTCGAGAATTCTGAGCTTTTTTTTTGGCTAAAACCGAATTTCTAAAATTTACTTCTGCGTACTTTTATCGTTTTTTTTCCAGTTTAAAGCAAAAAGTTCAACAGGCTTTTCTTCGCCATTATTATGTATCGAACTATCAATGTACTGAACTATTTTGCGACCCCCTTCTAGTTTGATATACCTGGGTTTGGCTGTATATGTTCCAGCATTTTTAGAATTTTCCATACCGTTGTTATGCGATGCCTGTATGACTGCTGATCTCTCAGTTGGACCAAGTGCTTTTCTGTCATTGATGAAGGCTAAGTGATGGCATCCATTGAACCCCATTTTCCTGTCGGTACCTATGCACTCAGCATGTGTGATGCCGTCTTGGCTGGTGACATGTGCCAGCTTGTATTGCCTTACAATGCTTGCATGCACCTGCCCTTGCTCCATCACCCTGGCAGGGGACAGTCCCTCCTTTCCCATAGTAGGATGGAGTGCAGTCGTCTCTCGTTTCCTGTGCATGCTGTTTCCAACCGGGCTGAACACCTTTGAACCACACTTGTCTTGGCAGGGCAAGCCCATGTTTACCAGCCTTACCTGTAGTTGCATGTTGTGTGGCGGCCTTTTTGAGAGCGACCACCTGAAGGCTGCAACAACTGCACGGTACTTCTTGTAGAGGTTATACGTAGCTTGCAGCCCATGAGCCTGTTTCACTTGCTTAATGCTTGAAGCCTACTCAGCATCAAAAGTCTGGTTCGGGCCCCGCCGCGGTGGCTTAGATGTTATGGCGCTCGGCTGCTGGCCCGAAGGACGCGGGTTTGATCCCGGCCGAGGCGGTCGAATTTCAAAGGAGGCAAAGTTCTAGAGGCTCGTGTACTGTGCGCAATGTCAGTGCACGTTAAAGAACCCCAGGTGACCGAAGTTTCCGGAGCGCTCCACTACGGCGTCCCTCATAGCCTGAGTCACTTTGGGACGTTAAACCCCAATAATCCAAACCAAAAGTCTGGTTCGGGATAATTGGTCCATGCTCATTTTGACTGTGGAGCACTAAACATATAGGGACAAAAAAAGCACGATCAACCTGGTGTAGTGCTGACAACTGTATCCATTCAACTACACGCAAATTTATAGGAATCCATTACTGCATGACAACACACTAGCAGTCTTATGACAATATCATTAATATACATGTAGTCCTTTTTAAGGACACGGGGATTTTTCCTTTTGGAAACCGCGAGAGACATATGTAGGTGGACCGTACAGCAAGGTGGGCTTTCTTTGTGATGGAATGCAGTTAAAATATGAGTTAACATATTTACTTAATTAACATTTGTTTTTCTTTTAGGCATCAAGATTAATTACAGAATAGGGAGCAGTCAATATTGAAGGGTAGCCCAGTTTCTAGAATTGCTAAATCAGCATAGGTGCTGGAGATATTGAGCATGGAATTATGCACGTAAAATGAGCTTATACCGAAATCAAACACACAATGTACACCAGGGAAAGTGTAGCCCTACTGTGTCTTGGGTGTCTGTCTGACTCCTACCATGTGCAGTGTAGCTTAAAACTAATGGCCTAATGGATGGGCTAATGGCCGACTTCTTCAAATTTATATGAGGTGGCTGTAATTTCTACCATCCTCAGCAGTCATAACCTATACCAGATTGCAGGATACGTAGTTCAGCAGTATTGTGTCTATATTCATATGTGTGCCTAGGAATTTGCTTGACCAGTGATCTGTCCTGGACATCTCATGTCATCAATGCAACTTTTGAAGCTATCTATGTCCTTGGATATCTGGTATGCAACTTGTGAATAGCTCCACATTTTGTAAAGCCTATGGCTTATTTGACTCTGAAGTCCGAACTCCGAAGTCAGACTTCTGAACTGACTGAAACTCAAACACACACTCCTTCTGGGACCCCCCACCAGACTAACCTTATTAAAGTCCATCTCTGAGTTATAGTTGCTTAATCGCTTCATGATCGTTGCACCCTCTCTTATTAGTCACGAAAACAATAATTTGTGGTTTAGCATTGCTAAGCATGAAATATTGTGGGAAAGCACAGTTTTTTTGTAGCTGAACACCACAGTCACATACCTGAAAGTGTGATTGAGGTGTCCACTGACCCAGGGAGCCAGTTATGCACTTTTCCTTTCCTCAAAATCAATGGAGTCTACATCGTTCTTAATGCCAGCGTCAGTGAACCCTATGAACGCCAGCGGCCTATTGTTCCAGTGCTGCACTTCTGCCTCAACTTTGTCAACACCAATGCATGCAGCGCACATCTCTCTGTTACTACCGCCACATAGCTCTAAGCTCAATTGAGGTGTCCACTGACCCAGGGAGCCAGTTATGCGCTTTTCCTTTCCTTTCATGACTATCTCAGAGGCTTCCCGTCCACCTGCAGATTTTGGGAGGTAGGTGGCTAATAGTACTTTTTGCGCATGTATAGAAGTTGGTGAAGACAACGTTGTGCTGTGCACAGCGCAAGAGCGTGGCAGTTAAACATGAGGTGCAATTGGTTGTGGCTATGCGTAGTGCTGTCGGACAGTGGCCAGCGACACTGATCAGGTCACGCCACTGGGGGTTGGAAACCCAGTCATGGCAATATTTATTTTATTTCTGCAGGTATCTGAGAGGCTTCGCTTCCACCTTTGGATTTTGCAGTTTAGGCGGCTAATTGTGCTTTTTCACTAAAATAAACAAGGGTCAAGGGTCAAAGGTCGAGGCTTCAGAGACCCATCGGCTTTTTCAGGGTTGGTAGTGAAGTGGTGCTTGCATACTAAAAGATGTCCACTGCCCACGAGCATCCATATGGTTCTTTAACCAGACTGGTAACTTGTAGAATGAACTGCCCTCCAGTACTGTGACGCACTTTGTTCCTAATTGCTACAAGTTTATTATCGAAGGCTTACATAATATTAATTTTATAGTTCAGAAACTTTCCAGAATAGTTGGTATCATGCGCCGCAATTGCTTTAATTTTCCTGCGTCAGTCAACATGTTACTCTACCACTCTTTGTTCTCTTCCATAGCCAACTACAGATGTAGGGTGTGGGCAACAACAACAGCTGGAAATATTACCAAACTCACTATCCTACAAAAACGTATTACGTATTTACTCGCATAATGATCGCACTCGCATAATCATCGCACCCCCGAATTTTGTTGGCAAAATTCAGTTTTTTTTATTCCCCGCGTAATGATCGCACCCCGAACTTGCCGCTGCAATTTGTCGACGATGTCGAGTCTAGCTGACGATGATCGATGATCGTACTTGCTATCTGTCTGACAGATGGCACGTGCAGATGACCATCTTGCTCTGTCAGCATTGCAGCGGCAGCTGCCTGTTGGCTGACCTGCAGTCACATGGGAGTCTAAATGCAGTTATGCTTAATCGCGGATACCAAACTTATCTGCGGTAATCTCGAATCACGGTTCGCCGTTGTCGCAAGGCTCGCCACCGTTCTGGGTTGCGGTGCAACGAAGTGATGCGGTGATCCGGCTAAACTTTATTGTTCTCGTAAATAATAAGCGCTGGGATACGGGAACGTCAAAAATGAATCTTCTTTGAGAATCGCTGGCCTGTACCAAGTTGCTGGTAGGAGTAATAACTGCGACACAAGCTAGTTTCACGTTCGCAGTCGCACAGCAGCTGCCGCCGTTGCAGTGCGAGTGATCCGATCTACTTGCACGCCAGCTCCGCTGCTAAGGCGTCGCTGAAATCGATCGTATGTATTTCTTTTATTACGAAACAATTAGGTTGTCAGTAAGGCAGCACTATAAGTAGAACATTCATTATAGCGTTGGTCAGTTCAAAAGCGCCGTCCACTGTGGCTTTGATACGAATCAAGTTAGGCCTAGCGACGACTAGGGAGTACAGCCACCCTGATTTTTAATAATATAGCGCGAGCGTCGGCCGAACTGCTGGTCAGCGCCTTCTAACGGCGATAAGCACGCAACAAGGCGAGAGTTCGCGCATGCGCACGAAGGCAGAGCGTCGTCTGCTGCGCTGTTCCGAGCACGAGGACGCACGCCCTGCCACAATATCAGTTCGCAAGATCCCGCCAAGTCGTACAGCCCATGCGCATGAGTAATTAATTAATTAATTTATTTATTTATTTATGGCATACTGCGGGCCGTGAGGCCTAAGCAGGAGTGGATACAAAAACAGACCACAAATTGAGCAATAATAGTAAAGTGCAAACAGAATATGTGAGACTGCATGAGATGTGGTTTCATTCTCTCTCTCTCTTTTTTTGCCTATTACGGGAGATCAGCCTGGCGGTGCAAAGTTATGATAAGAAAAAATAAAAGGAAAGAAATATAGCAGCACATTGAAACCCTCGCCTGGATCGCGATAAACGGGATTCCAACCAGCTCTTTAATCAGCCTTGCAGTGTCTCGATGGTATAAAATGGCACGCGTCATGAAGTCTCACATATTAATCATGCGCATGCGCTGTACGACTTGGCGGGATCTTGCGAACTGGTATTGTGGCAGGGCGTGTGTCCTCGTGCTCGGAACAGCGTAGCAGACGACGCTCTTCCATCGTGCGCATGCGCGAACTCTCACCTTGTTGCACGCTTATCGCCGCTATAAGGCGCTGACCAGCAGTTCGGTCGACGCTCGCGCTATATTATTAAAATAAGACCTTTTCAAAAAGAGGTCCATGGGCGCCGCCATATTGTGCGCTGGGCTGTGCTCTTAGTACAGAAAAGAGTTGGCCACGAAGCTCCCCCACGTTCCCGGCACAGCCCAGAAAACCGGTTTTGCCAGGGGTCCTGAAAAGGTCTCGTCGTCCACCGCGCTCGCGGGCGGGATCATTGCGGTAAGCTCGCGGAATCTGGTGCGGCGAGCGTTCCGAATTTGTCGCCTACTTTAACGATGCGGCAGGGACCGGACATATTTCGGCGTAACGGTGGTAAAATGCGTAGCTTGAGCGCCGCGGGACTTGCTGTTGTAAAGGCTGCATAAAAGCGCGTCGCGCAGCTCCGCTGCTCATGCTACACACTGCCTATTTTGATGCGTTGCTCTTGGAACGTGATTTAGTGCGACGAAAGTACGTTCTTAAAGCGGGCCAGCTCGTGTGCTTTTCGCACTCTTATCTTCTCGGTTAACGACGGTAAGCCGAGATCGCCGAGATCGCCGAGATCGCTGAGCTCGATTCGCGATAAGCCGATAACCGCGTTTAGCGGCGTGTCTACTGCGGGTAGCGCGCCCGGGTGACAAGGGTGGTCTGACCTGCTACTTGTATTCGTTTTCGGGGCTGAAACATTTTTTGTTAAAAATTTACCCCGCGTAATGATCGCACTCCTAAATTTGCGTCAGTTTTTTGAAGAAAAAGTGCGATCGTTATGCGAGTAAATACGTATACGGATTGCATGTAAAGTGCTGTATTTCTCCCACACTGCGAGTCTTTTCCATCAACACAACTTTATACAAATGAAGTCCATGTATAACTAGGCTGTGCTATAAATATAAACTTGCCATAATGAAAAATGATGACTCCTTACTTACATCCCGGCCGCGGCGGCTAGAATTTCTTTGGAGGAGAAATTCTAGAGGCCCGTGTGCTGTGCGATGTCAGTGCACGTTAAAGAACCCCAGGTGGTCGAAATTTCCGGAGCCCTCCACTACGGCGTCTCTTAGTTGCTTTGGGACGTTAAACCCCACAAAAACCAAAACCTTACTTACACTTGCTGGGTTAGAGCAAAGCAGAACTGTGTATGATACCCGCGCAGCAGAGCCTTGGAATCTTAAAAAATGCCGCACAAACTATGGCAAACAAATGTTGCAGCATACATTACCGACACTCCCGAACCAGTTGTACTGCCACAAGAATCTTGATGTATCCAATATTTCTCTCAAAGAATTGCCGCAAATGTTTGTTTAGTAGTTTTTTTTTCTTGCTGTTACCATTTTGAGCACACCTGTCAATTTTGCTGTTGTTTGTTTTCTCCTCCCAGTCCTTGCCGAGTCCCTTTGATCTAATGCAGTTCTTTTTCTTCTTTACAAGCACAATTTACTGCGTTCTGAACGTACATGTCTCGTTCTCTGTACTGAACATGCGTGATTTTTCTCCTTACATTTTGTTTGATGTCGTACTCCACCGCCGTTAATGCTGCACTGTAATAGGAAGCCAGGACCTCTCAATCTGTCTATAGAGCTTTTTCCCTGACTGTCCTCGCAACACCTAGTTGCGGAAATAAAGCTTCAACCGTCAACCTTCATCAAATGATGCAGTACTAGCTCGCCATTCATTGTTTCGGTCACTTGTCCATCCCTTTAAGCCTCCCAACGTTCACTTATGTTCTGTATCCTGGAAAAGTGGGAAAAAAAACAACCATTCTTTATTATAGAGGTCTCAGTGTTTATTGATGTACTGCAGTGCATTATTATTTGTTAGAATTCTCTAGAGTTGTCTGCACTAGCACAAAGCCATATGTAAACTTCGTCAGTGTATCATAGCGCAGTTCTCAAGTTCATTTCTTTTTTTCAGTGTTTTGTGCACCAATGCCATTCAAATAAATGTACAAGAAATTGCTAAGTTGCTGATTGCTCATATTGGTCTGTGCTACTGTAATCTTGGAAGGGATCTGTTGTTTAGAGAGGTGCTGAGTATGCAAACGCACAAAAGTGGTCCTTAAAGCTGGAAGATATGTTGTAGGAGATGAGAATTCTGGGTGTGTTGTTAAGAATAAGCGTAGTGTGTTGGATGACTCAGTATAGTATCTGTAGTGGGATTTCTCACTACCTGTGTGAAGTTGCAATGCCTACACATTGAAGAAGTATTGGCACTGTGTCATGAAGGGGTTAAGGACTAGGAAAATCATCAGACCTTACTGCAAATTGGAAAGCTAGTCATCACAGAGAATATCTGGACAGGAAGGATAGTAAGTAACAGTGCTATTTATGCCAATGCATAGCTTATCAAGTGCTGGCATGTTAGCAGCTCAGCATAGCGTTTCCATGTGTAATGCCCACCCCTACCACATTAAGATCAGATTTGACTTGCACATGAAGAAGTGATTGTTTTTGACACAGTGCGCCTGTCTTCTCATTTGCAAGAAAACACATCATAGTCTTTACCAGTGTGAAAAATTCAGTGCTACATAAAGAATTAAGTCATGTCTCCATTAGTATTATTATATCTGTGACATTTAGATTTTTTCTGTGCCAATGGGTAAAATACAGTCGAGCCCACTTATAACGGCCGCAGATATAATGAATGCTCGCTTATTATGAACATTTGCGGTGCAACAATCAAAATATGTGTTCGGGTTATGGCCATATTGCTGCGCTTGGGTGGATGCCAATGAGTAATTACTTCCTTATTAGTGAATGGGGTAGCACACCGTCCGCCATTTTTTTGCAGACATTTTTTGCCACCAGTAGTAACGTCATTTTTTTTTCCTCGCAGTTTCAAGCATAACATGCCTATGAAATATAAATTATTTTTACGAACCTTCGGGTGTTTGCTTGATATGTCTCGGCTTTTCTATGTTACTGTTTTCATAAATTATGACACTTCGTACAAAATTTATTTTGCACCTTCCTGCAAAAAATCAACTGCTGGTATTTTGGGCTGAAAAATTAACAAGTCATCTTTTTTAAGACCTGAGTATACTATTCAGGTGGAAAGATATTTAATTTCAATGGAAACAAAAAATGGCATGTCGAAGGGTGAATGGGGAGGCCAAAGTAGCTTGCTGGCTGTGCAGAGGCACTTTGGATGTCTGAGCCCTCGTCAGCTCAAGCAGCAGCAGCACTGTTTCCACGAGCACGGCTAAATCACCCTGCTGCATTGGGATTGCACATTGCACTTTTAGCGTGATAGTGATATTAGAGTTAAGCTTCCTCTCAAGCCTTTTCTCCTCTTTCCACAGGAGCATGGATCTCAAGGTGGAGAAGTGCCGCAAGGCACAGGAGCGCACTGCCCTTCTATTTAACCAAAAGGTCAGTCCGCATTGCCAAAGTATTGTGTCGAGTTTCCGAGGAAACCTTATCACTCGTGCACTCTTGAGGTCATATTCCCACTGCAGGTTACCTGCGGTGATGCTGTGCTCTGTGAATTTGGTATTGGAAAAAAAAGGCTCTAGATCAATGTTTTTCTAAAAGAGTGCTGCAGCGGTGGAATTGATATGTTGTTTATGCCATTCTGAGCCATGGGAGTTCTTAGCCATGCCATACTATGAAACTACGTCATATGATTTAGTAGTGATAGCCTTTGCCGCACAAGGAATTTCATGCCTTCCCCCCAAAAGCTTGCAGTGTATCATTGACTGTGTTGAACGAAACTGCGGCACACATGCTCTGAGTGTAGACAGCGCAATAAAGACTGGGACATAGGAAGATCACAAAGACGAGCACTGACTTTCAACTGAAGCTTTATTGCTTGGCCCGTGAAAATATATGCATCAGGCACTACCAACAACAGAAAACATGATGACAATCACGTGAACAAAATAATGCTAACAATTGTTGAAGGTTGCTACAGCGGCACCATTATCTCACGTCCAAAAATGTTATTTCCCTCGCTGTTAATGCCAACGAAGCACTACTTATACATGCGTCCTCAATCCTCGCAATTTCTGCGGCTTCCGGGATTTCGCTGGTGAGCTGATTGTGATGTTTGCTTATCACTCTCGTCTGGTTGAAGAGCGCCGTGCAATCTGTACAGTCCCTGCAGTGAATGCCCGAGTGCCCTTTCATTGTTTCGAGTGCATTGTTGTGATGCTCCTTGAGGTGCTCAGTCGCCACAGTGGTTCAGTGGTTATGGTACTCGGCTCCTGACCCGAAAGACGCATTTTCGATCCCGGCTGTGGCAGTTCAATTTCGATGGAGGCGAAATTCTAGAGGCTCATGTGCTGTGCAACGTCAGTGCACGTTAAAGAACCCCAAGTGGTTGAAATTTCCGGAGCCCTTTACTACGGCGTCCCTCATAGCCTGAGTCGCTTTGGGACGTTAAACCCTACAAACCAACCAACCAAACCAACCAACCTTGAGGTGCTCATGGAGGCGATGTCCCATTTGCCCAACAATGTTTACCACACGATAGTGGGATTGACTAAACTACGCCTTCCTGACAAGGTACAAATTGGTTTTGATGTCTTATGGAGCATTGTTGTGCAACGAACAGAGTATATTGATCTTCTTGCAAATCTTCCCGAGTTTGTCAGGGGCCAAAACACAACTTTAGTGTTAACTAGATTCCCTATCTTTTTCAGTTTGTGTGAGATGCTGTGAGTGTGTGGAACCATTCTTAGCAGAAGAACTTGCTTTGGGGCTAGTTGGTTCATGATTGAAGTTCAGAATGGCGCAAAAGACAGAACACAGGAAAAATAGGGGATGACACAAAGAGCGTCGGTTCTGGCTTCCGCGCATAAAATCTCCGTCGATGTATGCAGCTTACTTGCAAAATCAGCGGGCGATAGCAACTGCTGCATTTCGTTCCCTTTTCATCTTTTCTACTTTAAAAAGGCTGCGTTTTCGTTCAGTGTGGTCTCTTGTGATTTGAACACGCAGCTTTACAGACACAGACTAACATCTATTTGTCCTCAGTGTTCCTTTAAGGCTTTTTTAAAGACCCCAGTTGTGAGTTCGTCTGCGATATTTCGCTTAGGGGTCAAACAATGCCCCATTGGTTGTGCTGCCTTCTGAGCAAAACTTTATTAACATGCTAACACCTACTACTACCATCTTCCCTGACCTACCCGACCTCCAACTCGACCCCCTCCCGCCTACCAACCGCCGCCTCCCGCTGTCAGGCCACCGTAAGAGGAATTATTCGCACGTTAATTTCCGACATTAAGCTGCTGATATCACAACGTCCAAAGAATGCCTAATTATGACGTTATCTTGTAGGCCACCTCCTCCCCCGCAAAGGCCTCCACCTGGACCTCCTCCGGTGGCGAGACCACCGTAAGGGTCCTTTAAAACCTGCAGCATATTAGCGAGATGTAAACATCAACCATTCAACGCCATGAGGAAAATGCCCTCTTTTCTGTCCTTTAGGCCTCCGGGTACCCCTTACCAGCCTCCACCTCCTGTTGCCAGACCCCCGTAAGATTTTCCGTCACCCTCTGTCCCTCCATGGCTACAATTTTTCTGAGGCCCATACTTATAAATTCTGGAAAACTTTCTTTTAGACCACCCCCTCCTGCTCCAAGACCTCCTCCGGGACTACCACTTGTTGCGAGGCCACCGTAAGGGTCACCCAAATTTATAAACATCCCTTCTGCCACCTGACTGGTGCTATGAGCCACAAAACTACCCTCTTTTCAGCCCTCCTGGTCCCCCGTTCCAACCTCCCCCACCTGTGGCGAGACCACCGTACGAACACCATTTTTCTATCATTTTTGAAAGGTTCCTTGGGACTATCTGATAATTATAATTTTTTAGCATTTATTGATGATAGGTCGAGCCATTGTGCTTTTTGCCAAGGAATGATTGTGATCCCTAGCAGATATTCATGGAATTCGGGCACGCATACGTTTCACTTCAGGGAACGGTTTGGTTCCTCAGTTAGATTACCTTAACACTTTGTTTGAAGTCGTTAGTCGTTTTTTAGAATGTCATAGCTCGTTGAGCCCGATCGAATAATTGCCTCTGGCCTGCACTGCATTCGGCTGCTGGTTAAGCTGTGAAGATGCTCTAACCTCTAAATGTAACCGTCTTCACAGACCCACCCACCCTCCATCTCGACCCCCTCCTGCCTACCTGCCTCCACCTCCTGTGTCCAGGCCACCGTAAGGAAAATTATTCGCGCGTTCACTTCCAGTATTATGTCTGCTTTTCAGTATGTCTCTGCAGTAGATAATTACAACATAACCTTTTAGGCCTACACCCCCTCCACAAAGGCCTCCGCCGGTACCCCCTCCAGTTGGCAGACCACCGTAAGAGTGCCTTAAATTCTGCACTATACGCGTATAGTCGAGGTCTAAACATCCTTTGCTGTGATGACTTCAATGCTCTCTCTCCTGGTGTTTTAGGCCTCCTGGTCCCCCTATCAGCCTCCTTCTCCCGTACCCAGACCACCGCAAGAAAATCTGTCCCTCTGTGTGCTTCCTTCATTGAAAATTATCTTAAGGCCCATACAAATCAATTTGGAAAAACCTTTCCTTCTAGACCACCTCCATCTTTCCCGAGGCCTCCTCCTGGACCACCGGCAGTTGCGAGGCCACCGTAAGGGTCTTCCTACGTCTGCTATACACTGATTCTTCCACGCACGGCCTTCTGTGCTGAGCTGCGCATTCGTTGGTTTTTCAGGCCCCCTGGTCCTTCATTCCCGCCCCCGCCACCTGTTGCGAGACCACCGTACGAATGCATCAACTTACTAATTCTGCGAATTGGAGTTGCCTGAGGATAACTTCGATATAATCAATATTGTAGTGTTCTCTAATGACGAATGCAGCTATTCTCCACTACGCTAAGTAGTAGTAGTTACTGCTACTTGATACTTATGTAGATATGCTAGTAATGACTAGAAGTGCAGGGGACGTTTCCACTCTTTCAGACAGAATGCCTGTGAGGAAAGGTGAAGAGTTTCTAAATCGTATAGCTGTCACCTGCAGGAATTTGGTGGATTAGAATCTACCAAAGTATAGCTTTTTTTGTCAATCATACTCCAAGTGGTGCGGGCAATTTTTTATCCTTTACTTAAACCTACTACCTGTCTCTTGTTGCGCGGGAACCACGGGGTGGTGGAGGAGAGCAACGAGCGTAAACATGCTAGGTCATGTCTGCACTCTAGTCCCACGCTTCCACACATTCACCAAGCGCGCTCTCGTTTCCCTGTGTATGCCCTCGAAACAAGCCCGGGATGAGCTGCGACGGGCTTCATTTTCATTAAGCTTGCAAAGCTTTGTTGGCGAAACAGAGTTTCACCGAAATAGTGGGCACATCATGCTCGGCGTGTGCGCAGCTTATTCCGTTGTGCTAACATTGGCCGCTGTGGTGACGCCCTCTTTTACTGCTACCTGCGAGGGAACATGCTAGCAGCAATATCGTTTCGGCTTTGAAAGGTTAGAATTCCAAGCCGTTGTGAGCTGTAGTGCGTTGCTCGAATACTTCTGTGGCAATGTCATCCGAGCTCTCCGTGACTCGACTGAGCTTTATTGAAGTGCTATCAGTATTTGCTTAATGAAAAGCGATTGCCGCTGCTTGCAGCTTTCGCGAAGGGTAGTACACGCAGGCCTTTTTACATTTCCTTTCAATTCTAATGCAGCTTTCGCGGCCCAAAATTCCCGCTGCCGCAGCATGCCGTAATCATTAAACTGAGGGGCGGGTCCTATATTTTCTATCGCACTGCCTTAAAGGGACTCGGAAGTGGTTCTTGATAAAGTTTCGGTATGACAGGAATGTTAAAGGACACCGCTATGCGCATATCCTTTACCAATAATTTTTTATTGCGCTTTGGAGACGCTGAGTTATCTGTGGCCAAAATTTTAGTTTCAGTTCTTTGGGCCTTTCCCTCTCTGGTCACTGTTGTTCGCTCAATGGTCGGCGCTCCTGCGCTGGCCCCACTGACGACACGCACGGAAATTGCCCCTCTGACGAGATGAAGCGACGCGTCTAACTCGCCATGGGCATGGTAGCTGCGTCTCTTTCACATCTCTTTCTTTTAAAGCGATCTGCTGCTTATGACAGTGAGTGCTATCAAGTGAATTTTTCCGAACGCTAAACAACCACATAGCAATATAAAACACCTTCTGTGTAACGTTAAGACAGCTATAGCTCACCATATTTGACAAATAACAAAAAAGAATGTTCCGCAGGGAATCCAAGAACCACAGGGACTCAAGCTTAGCCACAGAGATTTTCTCTGATCCTTCATATTAAAGAATATAGCAGCTTACTAATGATTGAATTTGTGTCAGAGTGAGCTGGACTAGCTGCGTTCTCTGCTGCGACAGCATTTAGGGCTGCTACACGACATGTCTGCGGATTTTAGGTAATGGTTGTTACTGTGCTCTCGAGCATGGCATGGAAGCAGTGCTGGGCAGTGGGCAAGGTATTATTATACGTGGATTACAACATGGTATTCTCCTACGACCACTAATTATTTATATTCAGATTTCTTCCTCGCGCTGTTTAGGTTTCGGTTTCAACAGCCGAGCGATGACTGTGACGTCAACATGTTCTTTAGGTCGCGTGAGGCATGAAAAACTGCTATATAATCACTGCTTTCTCGTTTTAATCCATTACAGTATTAAAGCCAGCTTTCCTCAAGAGACGGAAAGGCAACGAATGTAGAAGCAGCGATTATATCGTTTTTTTTGCATGTCTCACGTGACCTAAAAACACACATGGACATCACAGTCGCCATTAGGCCGTTGAAGCCGAAACCAAAACTGGATGACAAAAAAATTTGATTCTCAATTATTTAGCATTCGTAGACGAATGCCACGTGGTGATTCATGCCTAGTAGTGTCTTCAGCATCGTTGTGGAGCCGAAAACATGTCACCAAAATGGGTGTCTATCCTCCTTTAAGTGGTTTTATTGAGCACATTGCATTAAACATCAAATAACGCTGAAATACTTTCCTAAGGGTGCGTTAAATATTATTTAGAATGTGAGTCGTACCTGGTGAAGTGTTTATTGCGGCAGCGTACCTCTGTCCCGTTTTTACCACTTGAAAACGCAGCCCAAAGCATCACAATTCTTTTTGAAACAAGTACAGTCGCGAGCAAAAATTATTAGCACAGATCACTGGCGATTAGAATTCGTATATCTCACCACGCCGCGCTGCGGTATGCAAACCTGCCTAACGGGCCGCTTCCATGTTTGCAGCCTAGGGGGGGATGGCAGGAAGTAAGCTTTATCAAGTGTGCACCGCCCGAGCGTTGAATTGCCGACCCTACGTGACTGTGCTTGCGGCATTTATTTTGGCTCGGTTATCATGAGCAAAGATTGCTCCTTTTATTACGGTTTATTATGTCCGCGATGGTTTGTCAAAAGGAACTTGCGGGAACAATAGATGATAGCGCTGCTTTTAGCCAGTAATTTTGCTGTCCGTGGCAGTCCACTCAACCCCCCTAATACTGTAGAATGTGAACGGCCCGACACTCTCGTTATCAGCCTTTTCGCCACCCGCAGCGCCACGCGTTGTCATTCCGGCACTCTGGTGTTCCGTCGTGTGTGCTAATCTTTTTTATCCGCGACTGTACGTTCAGTACGTGACTAAAACTGGTATTTCTTCCTCAAGGCTTGTTACTAGCATCTTATCTCACACAAAAGCTCAAAAGCACGCACACGCGCTTTCGATGAACGAATGTCACTGTCGTTACTTCGAGGTGTTCAGGAGAATACCAGAAAATTCCAATCAGGAAATTAGAAACACACAAAAAAACCACGGGTAATATTGTCAGTCCTATCAACACTGCAGCGGAGGCGAGCTCGTGTCGCCTGCTAACTCTGGAAGCGCTGGAGCACACTGCATGTCACACCACGGTCCTGTTCGCGAATCGCAGCAGGCAACCAGAGCCGTTCTGTCGGCTTGGCTGCAGAAACACATTTTTCGACTAATAGAGGTGTTTCCGCGCAGCTTTCCACTATTGTGCCCGATACCCGTGTTCTAGGGTGAAAAACATATCAATGGCATTGAAAACCCTACATCTTTCTGGTAGCCATTTCAGCACACCCATTAATGTTCGAAGTCTGCAATCATGACATAGGATCCCCTGCTTTGCTGCGTTCCATCGAATAGTTCTTTCTAGCCTCAAATATATTTTTGTTCAATAGTAGATATGCTGCCTCTCAACATCGAGCTGCAATTACCTTTACATGCCTCCCCGCCCTCCGTCTCGACCGCCTCCTGCCTACCTGCCTCCACCTCCTGTGTCGAGGCCGCCGTAAGGAGATTTTTCACTCGTTTTATTTCCTTCTTCAGTTGGCTTGGGCATAACCTCGGTTCCGCGATTAACTGGGGTGCAATCTTCCAGGCCACCTCCTCCCCCACAAAGACCTCCACTGGGACCCCCTCTGGTGGCGAGACCTCCATAAGAGGTTTTTTAAACTATGCTGTATTAACTAGAGATCTGAAGATCGACAATTTTCTGACGTGAAGACAATGCCCTCTCTCCTACTGTTTAGGCCTCCTGGCCCCCCTTACCAGCCTCCTACTACTCCTGTACCCAGACCACCGTAAGAAAATACGTCCCCCTTTTTACTGCCTCAAGGACAATTCTCTTGAGGACTATACGAAGCAGTTTGCGAATGCTTTGCTTTGTTGTAGACCGCCACCTCTGGCCCCAAGGCCTCCCCCGGGACCACCCCCTGTTGCAAGACCACAGTAAGGATTAACTGAGCTGTTATGCCCTACAGCTGTGCTAATACCCTGATGAACTGAACTGCTAAAAAATTACCCTTTCTTCAGCCCTCCTGGTCCCCTGTTCCAACCCCCGCCACCTGTGGCGAGACCACCGTACGAATACCCTTACATTTTCTTTCGTAAAATGCATTCGCTTCAGAATAACTTGCGCTTTTAGATATTTTAGCGCTTAATAATCCTTCGTCAATGAATGCCTGAGATTGTTAGGAAATGGTCAAAAAAACAGGGTACGAATATTCCTCACTACTAAAGTGGTTTTAGTCAGTCACTTAGACACTAAAGCTTGTTTCTAAGTCATCATGCATGACTTCAAATAGAGTACTTTGTTGACATTATTTCACTAACACTCTCTAAGCTTCGCTGCCTTTGTCTGCTCACTGAACTGTCTTCATGCCGCAAATTTTAACTGTACCTTCTGCACAGACCGACCCGTCCTCCCTCTCGACCACCTCCGGCCTACCAACCTCCACCTCCTGTGTCAAGGCCACCGTAAGGGGAACTGTTCGCACGCTCATTCAGATTAAATTATCTTTAGTACAAACATCATTGCAGTAGGTAATTAGTTTGCAACCTTGTAGGCCGCCACCTCCACAAAGGCCTCCACCCGGACCCCCTCCGGTGGCGAGACCTCCATAAGGGTCATTTTATATTGCGGTATCTAGCTGAGTTCTGAACTTAGTTTCCTGTCATGAGGAGAATTCCTTCTCTACTGTCTTTTTAGGCCTCCTGGTCCTCCTTACCAGCCTCGTCCTCCAGTTTCCAGACCCCCGTAAGAAAACATGTCACCCTTTTGTATTTCCTCAATGACAATCTTCCTGAGGACCACACAAAGAAGTTTGAAAAAACGTTCTCTTGTAGACCGCCTCCTCCTGCTCCCAGGCCTCCCCCGGGTCCACCGCCTGTTCCGAGACCACCGTAAGGGTCACCCTAACTCTGAGCGCATAAATTTGTCAACCTGCAGCCTGATGAGTTGAACCACGCATTCGTTTCCATTTCAGCCCTCCTGGTCCCCCGTTCCAGCCTCCACCACCTGTGGCGAGACCACCGTACGAATATCTCGTATTAATTCCTTGAACTGCAGTTGCTGAATGATGAATTTCACAGTATCAACGTCATAGCATGCACTAAATATGAGTAGAGCAATCCCGCATTTCGCCGAATATTTCGCCGATGGTTTCATTACTTCAATTTGAAACACTGATCGTTAGCTTGACGGCCTTCGTTATGGCCAAATATTTTTTAGTATAATAATGAGTGCGCTGCTTTCACATGCAGTGGTACAGTCTGCGATAGTGCCCGCGTTTATTTGTTTGCTTGATACAGCAGCTATGGGCATGATGTAGCACTATTCGCAGTACCTAAAAACAAGCGAGTAAAACCATGGGTTGGTTACTAAAAAACTGGAGGCAGTCAGACAAGCAAATGAAACGAGTAAATCAAGAGGAAGAGTGTAGCATAAAGAAAAAGAAGACGAAATTACTATTGGTGAAAACGAGGAAAGGAGTACCCATTCCAACGTGAAATAAGGTGTGATGCACAGCCATGAATAAAACATATCAACACAAGTGACCGTGACTGGTTTTGCAAAAAAAAGAAAAAAATGCATTCTTTGCAGGCGATGACTTCTTGCCGAACCCCCGCAAGACTGAGAATTGGGGAAGGCCTTCTATACGCGTTGCTGCCGTTTTCATAAACCGGAGCACCGCGAGTGGAGATTTTCAACCAGTGCGATCACTTGTACTAATTGCATTGACTCGCGACTGTACGGAACGTTCACTACATCGGAAATTTATTCACGGCCCCATTCATCCCAATCAATTTGCAAGTAGCCGATTTTTACGCAACGAAACCGGTCGACTGAGGGGCTGAACCGTAGAAGCCATCTCTCACTCTTCTTTGACATCTTTTTTTTCTGTGGATGTGCGAGGTAGGCATCTTTCTTCGGGACGGCTTTTTTTACTCTTCTTCGTACGCTACCTAGGGACACCAGGTGGAAATAGACTACCTTTATTGACTCCGATCGAATACTAGCCTCTTTCTTGCACTGTCTTCGGGCCTTCAATATCAAGCAATAATTATCTTCACAGACCCACACGCCCACCATCTCGACCCCCTCCTGCCTACCAGCCTCCACCGCCGGTGGCCCGACCACCGTAAGGGGACTTCCCACAGTTACTTTCAGCATAACACTGTCTAGCCATGACTGCAATTTGTGAATGAATGACATATAATCTTCCAGACCTCCTCCTCCCCCACAAAGGCCTCCACCAGGGCCCCCTCCGGTGGCGAGACCTCCGTAAGTGTTCTACGTATTCTGCAGGATGTAATTTGAATTAGGACATCAAACCTTTATCGCCATAAGCACAACATCTTCTCTCCCAACCTTTTAGGCCCCCTGGTCCTCCTTACCAGCCTCCTCCTCCTCCTGCTGTTGCCAGACCACCGTAAGCACCACATGAACTCCTGTATGCATGCAAGCTTCGTCACTAGACGCCCATGTGAGGTGAACCACGATTTCGCTTCCTTTGCAGCCCCCCTGGCCCTCCCTACCAGCCCCTGCCACCTGTGGCGCAACCACTGTACGAATGCCTTGCCATATTTTCGCATGTTCAAACAGTTATTGCTTGAGAAGTAATTTTCTCGATATTCTCTGCGTTCGCTAACCCGACAGCGTGCGCGCTTTGCTTTATATTGTCTCGAACCAGAAGAAAGCCAGCCGCAGACGTAGAGCGGACATCAACGCGGCTGAGTTTTAATCTAAAAAACCTAGCCCAGCCTGAGCGCTCCTTAAGCGACTGAGTCTGCTTCGTCGTCTTCGTGCCTCAGCATGGAGGAGACGCGAGTCAGGCGCGTGAAAATATGTTGACCATCTTCAGCATAACCGCTTCCGCTTGCGACTCGACAGCCGTAATGAAAACTTCAGTCACCATATAGCATACCTATTTCAGGAGTCTTAATTGCAGGTATTTTGCTAGATCGTCTTGTTCTAGACTATCTGCTACTGAACCACGTCCTCGGCCTAGACTCTTTGCATGTGTTCCACATGCATTCAGCGTAAGTTCGCTAAGTCTAGAATTGAACGGAGAACCTTGGCTTTCATCCCTTCTCACTCACCCTAGACCTCCACGCCAGCCCCCATCGGCCGCGTTTACGCCCACACACAGAGCCTAATATTTTATTGCATTCCACCAGGAATGCAGGTAAATCACACGTGTGGTAATATTACTTTTTCTGCTGTGTTTCTTTCTTACCAGAGCAGACCTGTCATTTCGTGATAGTCATAAGCTAGTCGACATGAACACTCTTGCTGTAGAATGCCAACTTTACTGTATACCAGGAAGTGTGCAGTCTGGCATTTTTGAAGAGTAACCGGCAATCAGAACTGCCAGGCGGCACTGAAAGCACATAAACTGCCGCGCATTTTCAGCTTCTACAGGTATAGCCAAAGGGTCCCCAGCTGTCTTGTGACGAATCTTACCTTTCACAACACTGCAACTCCTCCACGGAAACATACGCTTTCATTCGAACCTGCTATTGCGTGCAGAGAGCCGCAGCCTGGACTCCCTCTCTCTGCACCTTAATTTGCATATTTATAATTTTTAAAATGCCCACAACAGGAATTCGTAGCATTTGAAGCCTTTTTGTCGACAAGCTTTTTTTTTTGTGGTCGAGACCGCGGTAAAATGTATTATCATATTTATACATATTTGTTATGCTAATACACACTGCTGTGAAAAACCAGATTTTTGCTCTCCGTTCATATATTCAGCTGTGTTTACATTTTAGTCGCCGGAGCTTTTCATACCACAGTGGTTACCACCTAATAGGTTGCTTAATTCTTGCGGTTATTGCTGGGAAAAGTCTGAACACCTGTTATTTGAAAAAGGTTGACTTAGAGAATATGACGAGTACAGCTAGTACTCTGTGTCACATGCGTCTTCTAATAATCTTTCCAGCTTATGTGCGATAGAAAAATATGTTCTGGGTGCTACATTTCTAAATGTTTGAATACTTTAATAGGGCCTGGTAATTTAGACTGATATAGCAGTCTGGAAACTAGTCCACATTAAGGCTGCGGGATTTAATAGCGGCCTCCTGGTTGGAGTGATCTATAGGGTCAGGCGTACCTTTCTGTGCGTCAGTTCACTAAGCTGGCACGTTGAAGGTCAAGAATTCCTTAAACGGCACCTCCGCCATTTTTTTACCTTCCCACTATTTCACATGAATACTGAGAACACCCCTGTAGAAAAGTGTACCTTCACTGAAAAAAAGATATCAGAAGCCAAGAGTAGGTGACCTTTACTTTTAAAGTATCTTTGCTTGCTATTCCTGTCGTTCATTCGTGAACACCTTTGTGTTTCAGTAGTCTTTAGAATGGCATTATAAAATTCTTTTAGCATTCATCATAACAGAGTAGTAAACCACATTGTGCGTCCGCAGTAGAGGTGTCTTCCTCATGAAATGTTGCTTCTCAATGTACTGGTGTTTTCATTTCGATCTCAGATGTGGGTTGCGTTACCTGTGCTTGCCAGTCGCTCAGAGTGTAAGCAATCGAGCGCTGTTCTATTGCTTACTCTCACTTTGGGTTTAATAATAGAATTTGCCGTCCATCAGACTGTAGTTGAGCCGGTGCTTAATTCTTCTCGTTTTCACTGCAGTGGCCCTCCCACGCATCCACCACCAGTGTACCGGCCTCCCCTGCTCCCAGCTGGAGGACCAACGTAAGAACCACCAGTGTACTGGCCTCCCCTGCTCCCAGCTGGAGGACCAACGTAAGAACCACCTGTTGTTTCGTTTTTTTTTTACCTGCATTAATATTGTTACGGTCGTGTATAACAATATGGCCTGTGGCGTGAAAGCTGTTATGCGAGCGCATCTGACGTCCGCTGATATCTCTTTGTCATTACGTCTAAGTAAAAAAGTCCAGCCATGAAGCCATAACCCTCCATCACAGCTAGAGCATTTCGTGGAAGCTCAGCTGTAGCCTGGTTGGTTAGCCAAAAAGCATTCTGGAATTTTCAAGCCCCTAGAATGCTCTTTTCTGAAATTGCAGCTGCAAGAGCGACAAAATAATACTGGACAGTTCATCAGCCAATGAATACTTCCAATGGTACTAAAAACGGTCTTTGGAACCTAAATTTTTGCTCTAGTTGTTGGAAGAAGCAACTGAGCAATCATTTTAGTTGCTCTAGCAACTGCACTATACGTCAGAGGCTGTCGCTTCTCAGCTGGCGTCAATATTATTACAAGTTGACCCGTTAGTGTAGTGACCAGTGTGGAGCCCCATGACAGAGGCACACGTGGTATACGCTTTTTTAAAACAGCAAGGTAAAAACATTGGTCTTTTAAAAAATGAGATAGAATGCTCGCTTACTGCTTGCGTATGGGAGCAGCCAGTGCCCTAAATGTTAGGCTACTCTTGGCGTAAGTACTGCGAAAGTAGAGGACTAGGCGGCGAGTGTCATGAGGACGCCATGCGCTCAGCTCCCACTGGTGAGGCATGTTGTCCGTTATTTGTTTTGTCGAATTATGTCCACTCTGAAATGGTTCCCCAGTTACTTCTCACCACAGATAGTTAAACCGAAAAGGAACCAAATGTGTATATTTCACTGCGTTCTGTGCTGTTGCAAAGGGTATTGGATTTAGCAAGGTGCACTGTCGGGCTAGTTGGTTCTTCACTGGATGAAAAAAAAGCGAAGAGCGTGACATAACAAAAAGACGTTATGCTTCATCTACTCCTCTCATCTGGTCACATGTCGTGCTTCTTCCTTTATTTTGTTCAAAAAATGTTGGCATGTTTTAAAGCGATAAAGTTAGAGGTCCCGTTCACGAGAAAAGCCGGCGTTCATCCGTCCGTGTCAGGGAAAAACAGATGGCACCAGCTACGGTGGGCAAGTGACAGCCTGCCCACCATGGCACTGCACATCAGCTCATTAAGACTTGCTCCCAAAAGCCTGTCTGCGCAAAATATGATCCTTACGGGAACACAGGCAGAGGAACCTGGGTGTCACACCTAAGTGAAACAGCCACCTGACAGGGCAGTGGCGCATCGCTTAACCGCTGCTCCACTGCGCCAGGAGTGGTATGACGACTCCCAGTGATGTACGAATCTATGAAATAGGAGTATTTGTGTGGAATTGGGATCTGTAATGCAATCACATTGTTGTCTTAGGAGCAGGTTCAGCGTCGGCCAAGTTTGTATTCGTGTTCTAACAAGTGCCTCTTCACGCCTGCTCTTGTTCAGCCCATTTGTTTTGCACGGGTCCTACTCATCTGATAAAACCATATGACAGGTCTCGCCTACAAGCTGAACGCCAGCATAGGGCACTGACAGCATACACAAGCAGGGCTGCAAGAAAGAGATCCTATCATTTCCAATGTGGGTGCTCAAGGCAGGCTATCAAACGAAGCGGCGATCGAGTGCTGTTTCATGTTCCGTAGAAGTTCCTGCCAACACTACGTACGATCTATTTGTAAACGTTTCGTGCGCAAAAAAAAAATGAAATTTGTAATTACATCTGCCAGTAAAGTCACTGAAATCTTGCACTCTAGGAGTATATAAAGCATAACTGAACTTATTTAAGATTGAGGACAACAGATAACATGTTCACACTTACTGAACAATCGAAGGTGCATGTAAGGGATACAAAGCTCCGCATTCCCTGTGTGTTTTTGTTCTCAGCATCACATATTTGTCGTCATTCACAGGCGCCATTTTTTTGTTACAGACTGCCACCTCCCCCTGCAAGGCCTCTGCCACCTCCGTTCAGGCCACCGTGAGTTGTGATAACAGTTTGTGCATGCAACAGTAGCGGTCAGCAGCGCTCAGACTCCTGCTGACACCGCCGTACAAGGATGGTCACGAGCATATTGCACAAACCAGGGACTTTTTGTATTTGCAGCATGGTACAAAGTGAACCGGCCCCTCCAAGGACGGCCCATAAATCCGCCCTTGCGGCAGCTTTAGATGGATGGCGAGCTATGGTGTCCAAGAAAAGTGCTTTTCATTCCACAATATGTCCCGGTTCACCTCCAAAGCAAGAAAACAAACGTAATGGTTGATAATGGTCAAATCAGTGCTCGCTCTATATTTAGGCAGAAAATATAGTAATGACAGCAGACTGATAATCCTCTCCCTTAAGCAGAACGACAAAAAAAAAAAATAAATGGATGCGGTCTCTCTTGTTCTCTACACAGAAAGAAAATGCAGTATGCTTAAGACTCCCAACACAGGTGCCAGAGTGAACACTAAGCCTGAGAGCCACATTTCTAGAGCGTGTCCTCATATAACATTTACTTCATTGACCTTAAGTAAATTCTTTTTATATGTTAAGCAGTGTGAGCGTACAGGCTTATGATTCACTCTAGTGATCAGCACCAGCACTCCTGTTCCTTTTTCGGTTGCAGGTGGGCAGCATCGCTTAAAAACACGTGAGATAGGCTGCTCGTGGTTCGCACAGTGAAAGGGGGAGAGGTCTACTAATCAATGGGCCAAGCTAGTGCCCATGCATATGTATACGGAATCGACATAACGACCGCTTTCCAGGACTGAGACGCGGGGTCGTCTCTGAACATTTGTTCAAAATTTTGTTGCTCAAAAAGAATTCATTATTTTCAGGGCAGTTGCACTAATTTTGTAATTTGCAGAGAGGCACACGTGAAAAGCACGGTCACAAGCATTTTGATAGCAATAGCACACAATATTTTATTTTTTCTCCTCTGGGCGTGCAATGCATTATTTGCCTGTTAGGACACATTCATTCATTACATTCGTCTTTAAGCCCGTTGTATGTAAGTCAGGGGCCAGGCACTTTTCTCGGTATTTTTTATATGCTTGACATAATGCATACTACACAGTATATACGTGAATACTCCATGGTGGCACAATTGATTCGGCGGTCTGCTGCTGCCTACAAGGTCGTGCGTGTGGCGCCCGTTCGCGGCAGTTCCATTTCAAAAGGGAGCGAGAAAAATCCAAGGTGGTCGGAATCAACCCGGAGCTTTTGATTAAGGCGCTCGCCTCCGCTTGGGTGCGGCTTCGACACCTGGCTGCACAAAATAATACATTTACTCGTGCATATCTCAGGTGCTCACACATGAAGCATAAATTTGAAAGATTGATGCCTGTACCAGTCTTTGCATTAAAACACAAATCATTTGAAAGAATGCCTGTGCAGTAGTGCTAGACAAAGCATGCCCGGTAAGTTTTTTTGCCGCTATCTGTAATCACTGTAGTTAACTTTGCAAACACTGTTTTGCGAAGCACTCATTTCTCTTGTGGTTTGATCGTTATAGATGTCAGGACACTATTAAAGCTCGTGTTGCAGCTTCAAAGAGTCTCCTTTGAACCTCACTGAGTGCGTTTGTTTTCAAATCAAACCAGTGTGTTTTGTCAACTACTACATTTTCTCCCTTTCACTTCACTTATTTGTGCACATAACGCACAGCCTCTTAATCTAAAGCCCGAGCTTTCCACAGAGGCCTTTTTGCGTAGCAGATCTGTTGAAAACTTCAGCGTATCCTTGTGCAGAGTGGCGCAACCTCCTGGTCCTCCTACTCCTCGTCCTCCTTCCCCTCCTCCCGTTGCAAGGCCACTGCCGTGAGTGCCTTTTGTCTCTTCCAGTGCAATTCCCCATCTGTGCATGTTGCTTGCAGGCTCGGATTATCTTCCAAACTGTGGCTACACCTTTTTGCAGTATCGCAGCGAAAATGGTAAAGCAGTCGATGCCATTTAAAGCCCAAATCTCTGTTCTGTTCACCACAGGGCTAAGTTTCTTAGCATGTGGGTTCAAGGGCACTCAGATTAGACATTGAGCAGGAGTCAGGGGAAATAGATATGATTGTTCCGAGAGATCACTGCTACCAACCTGCAGGAATATAATTTTTTCATACTAATATTTGTTCCTCACATGAAGAGGGATGCAGCTCTGATGTCGTTTCTTCAGTGGTCACCATGAATGAGTCCCAGAAATCAAGGATGGAATTTTATCGAGCCATAAATTCAAGTAGCACACTCGCTGCGGTTGCACCTCTTTCAGTCTGCATTTCCCTCCTCTCGCTTCTTTTCCCCGCCTACTACAGACCTCCTGGTCCTCCAGCGCCAAGGCCTCCTCCTCCTCCGGTCGGCAGACCACCGTACGTCCCTTCACTGATCACTGAAGCGTCTCCTTTCCAAAAGACGCCATGTTTTAGCCCCTGCTGAACTCAGTAAATTAGGATCCGGGCTTCGCAAATGTGTGATGGTAGCAGTCCGTTCAGTGGCGCGCCACCTCCACCAGTTGGGCCTCCAGCGCCTCGGCCTTCGCTCCCCGTGGCTCAGCCGCCGCCTGTGTACCAGCCTCCGGTGTACCAGCCACCTGTGGTGGTCGGACCACCTATCGTTGTAGGGCCCCCTGTCGTATAAGGACCGGGCTATGGACCACCATACGGTGTGCTCCAGGTTCCTTTCACACCATCACTGTGAGTGTTGGTCTCCTTAAAAGTATTCACAAGAAGGGGCGGGACGTGAACATAGTCTTGTGAAGACTGATAGTAAGGGAGACCAGGTGGTCATAAAGGACCTTGTAAACTGACTTGCCAGAAACAATGTGCCAACGCCGTATATTTCAGCAAGGAAATTCAGCGCAAGTTAACACTAGGAAATGCACGGATCGCTGAGACCTTTTCATTCAAAGCTAACTCTTGTGTCTCCATTGAGTAGTGCCATGGTTTGTCAAGAGCCGTTTCCAAAAAATGAATGGCTCTATCCAGCGTTATCTATTGAGCAGAGCCATGCAGAATAAATTATTTCAGGCCGTTTGGCTCCAACTCTCATGCACACCATGCCACAGTGCAGACAAGAAAAAGATCTCCTACAAAATAAAACCCCCGTAAAGGCTACATACAGCCTTTGAAACTAAAAGAAGGATGACGAGTGCATAAAGGACTTATGCTGGAGTATACGACTCGTACGTCAATTTCATTTCGCTGCATTTTTGAGTGAACAGAGCGCTTTAATCTGCAAACTTTTGTAACCATGATGCGCTTGCTCTAATCAATGTTCATATTTGCTCGCCTCTGCCTAGCGTAAATAGAGCTCAAAATTGCACATGATCTGCACTCCTGCCTTCGTGTTCGTCTTCGCATTGCGCGAATAATAGCTAGTCTTAAATCGAATCTCCCTCAGTGATGCAAAGCTTCTCGCATCTTCGGGTGTTTTCAGTTATCAGGGGAGATAGATCCAGAGATGCCTATCTAATCGCTGGCGATGAATGTGGCCTATTTTGTTTCATCGTGCTGGTTCAAAATAGGATGCATTGCAAAACAGCAAACTTCATTCCATGCTTAGTTCGTCACACAGGCACTGCATTGCCGACTGCACGAAAACGGACGCCACCGTGAGCGATAAGTTTTCGGACATGTTGCAGGCGGGGCAAACGAGGTAACAAAAGAGTCCTTTTACAAGTGACTAAATTTTTGCAACGCTGGGCGGTATCATATAACTCATCTGACTCTACATATTTATTCATACACTGAAATGTGTCGACAATTCTGACAATTTCCTAAAGCAATAAAAATGCCCTAGGACCGGCTATTCAAATTGACAGTATCGGTGAATAGTAATGACAGACGTGACCACTGGTGTGCTCGTCGACTATTAAGCGCATGCATAACGGGGCGGCATCTCTCGGCACCACCCGCGTGACGATGGAAAAGGGATCACGTGTGTAGGTCTCCTGCTTTTGCAATGCTTATCAGGCCATTTAGTTTTCGCGTTTATGGCTTTGCGATTCAGTTTACGGTCTATCTGAGCCATTAAATACACTTTTTGGGTAACGAAGCACCCCACCGAGTAAACGAATTGCCGCAGAATTATACGGCGGGTTATATCCGCCTCTAAAACGGTGCGGCGACGACAGTTCGACAGGTGCTATTCAGTGCATATGCTGCGGCCGTTATTGACAACAGTGGAGCTGCTACGGCAGTTGTCGGACCTAACTAAATGCCGATGGCAAGAGGATTTCTACGTGGCATGTGTTGCTCTGTGCAGAACGCCAAGTCATAGCGATGCCGTACAGATCAAATGCGGGCCAGTCGGTTACGGTTTGTACCGGCGGACGCGGCTTCGTTCGACTGCTTCTTTGGAATATTTTTCAAATTGTCAAGAAGGGCAGTGGGCACGATACCAGGTCTTAGACAGCACAGAGCATAATTTTTTTTGCTCAAAACTTTGGAGGTGTGTTGCAGCCAGCTTCTTCTACGTGAGTTGCGACTTTCTGAGCAGTTTTGTGACAACTCCATGAACGTAATCTTGCTGTCTGAAATGATTGGTGCCCACATGACATTGTGAACTCGCTTATTCGCTCATGCGCAGAATAAATAACCATGAGACTCACAGCTTCCCGTCCTTCGGATCGAAATGCAAGCTGGCACCGAGCTCGGCTGCGTACATCTGCACTGAGGCACCAATAAACCACCGTGACAGAAGTACAAAAAAACGTTACGGTGTTAGTATCAAGGCACACGATCGCAGTTCGCTACGCAAGAACTCGGTAGCACGAAAAAAATTAAAAGAATAACGCGACCTGCGTCTTTCAAAACACGGCAAATATTTCCAGCAACCCACTGCTCCCGCAGCAAGAGTCGTCACGTGAGCCCCCATGCGGCGCAAGAACGACGCTAGCAACGTTCGCTCCAGTGATGCAGTTCACACTAATAGTAGACTGGGAAAAAATGCTGGATTAGCTGCCGCATAGCCACCGCAGTCCCTCCGAGGTCCAACCCCTCACAGACAGGCCTGTTTCGTTTTGGAACTCCATGACACCTTGCCAGTCAATACAATTTACTGTGCATGAAAGGAGCTTGTCATGCGGTAGCGAGTAGCACGGATCTTTGACATCAAACGTGCAGGCCATTAGACCTTTGTTCGTATGCACTTCCAAGGATTTGATAACATGTTCTGAATTTTTTATCTGGTACAGGTCGTATAATGTTAAGGAGTTTAAAAATCTTTAAATATGTGGCCACAGAGCTTTGCTGTGTGCCTTTCTCAGAAACAATTACTCAAAATGGGCAGTCCGGTTTGTGGGTCTTAGCACTAAAGAATAGCTGTGAACTTAGCTGTAAACTAAGACCTTTACTTTTGTCAAGTGAATTTCCTAGTGCTTGGAGGTTAAGTTTCTTACAAGCTTTCTTTGCTTTAGATTTAGCTTTCGCCAAAGAGACATTTTTTACATGACTGAAAGACGAAATAATTGTTTCGCTGCCTTTTGTAACATAAAGCTATGCTGGTAGCACAAGAAAACCTCCTTCCTTGTCTGCTGGAAGCAGACGTAAAGAATGTTCTTTCAGATATGAAACAGTCTTCCTTACAGGCAGGGTTTTCACTAGGGGCTTGCAACGTAGTACGGCATCAACTCCTTCGGACACACACCTGTTGGTTTCGGCCGCAGGTGCCAACTTGGAGACTTGTCTGGCCTTCCCTAGAAGTTCAGCCGATGACCTCCTGGGTTCAGTAGCAAACTTCAGCCCTTGGGATAGAACGTGTCGTATGTCCCTTGGGAGGAAAACGTTGCCTGTGGTGTGAATGACATTTTCCATGCATGCTTTAAGGGAAGCAAAAGTCAGTTGTTGACCAGAAAATGCCCCTGTATATTTTAAAGGGACACTGAGGAGAAATTGAAGTTGGCTTGTATCGAGAGAATACCAGCTCCTGATTACAAAAACGCCACTCATACTGACAACAAAGCTCTTGTAACGTAGAAGAGAGCAAAAACCAAAATACAGGTATCGCTGCCACAGGCCAAACTCTCAAGTAAAAGCGTGTTGACGTCATAGGACAAAACAGTGTTGCTAGAACCAATGGTTCTAGCAACACTAGGACACGAGAAGCTACGAATCACTGAGGCGCAGCCAATGCATGCGCAAATCTCCTTGACGTCGCCAGATGGCACCATGTACCTGGAAGCTACGCGTGCGCCTGCAGCATCGGGACCAATCAGCGCCTGCTAATCAGCGGTAGGCAGGCTCACAGTATTCCGCTAACGGTAACATTACAGTGGTAACAAGGTACACGGTATGCTAAAGGTGTCTATTTGCGAGAACTTCGTTGACGACTTCGAGAGCGGGATCCATCGTAATGCTGGCAAAACGCCGGTGCAAACGTAAATGAAGCGACGGTAGCGACGGCCGCAATAGCCGATAGATACCTTCAACGTGCGGCCGGCAGCAGCTTTCTTTTCGGCTGCTGCTAGGCCGCACTGCTGGCTTGCTGCTGGCCGCCAGAAATCACAGAGTCTGCGTTACGTCATGTGCACGTCATGTTTCACGTCACTTAGTCCTGTGTCGTCATAGGAGAATCCCAAGTTTGAATCAGAGTGGCGGGAAAAACTTTTTCAACTTCGAATCCAAATTTCTTAGAAATAAATGCGTCTTTTGCTGCCGGCCAGGTGGCAACAAAGCCATGAAATGCCGAACTATCGGATTTTGCTTTAAAAAAAATATTGATAGAGCTCTCCTCACTGTTCCTTTAATTGCAGTCAATTAAAAACTTGACTTGCATATATCAGAAACAAATCAGAGACTTGCTTCAACTGAAAGCAAACTGGAAGTGCTATCGCAAACAGCCCAAAGGGTGGAAGCATGTGAGCACTCGTTGGCAGGATTGAACAGAGAAATAGTTTCGCTAAGAACAAAGGTGGACTATCTTGAAAACTACTTTTCGAAACAACCTGCTCATTTATGGCATTGAAGAGTCAGAAATTGAAACAGTAGATGACCTTAAGAAGCATGTTCTGACGGAAATATTTGAAAGCAAACTTGAAGTCAAAGTAGGAAGTTTGGAGAGGGTGCACCGCTTGGGGAAAAAAGCTGAAGATAAAAAGCGTCCCGTGATTATGAGGTTTTTTGATTTCGCTGAAAAAGATGAGGTTCTCCGAAATGCTTCAAAATTGAAGGGTTCCCAAACGTCCATCTCAGAGAACTTTTCACCTAGGCTACGGAAAACGAGAAAGCTACTCTGGGCTACTGTTAAGTATGTTAAGAAGCCCGAGGATAATGTGTACCTTAAATATGACAAATTAGTTGTCAATAAAGAGGTGTACACATGGGACGAAAAGAACCAAAGGTATAAAGTAAGTGGTGCAGTTTCAGGTGATATCGGTCAAAACGCTCCGAGTAATGACGCAACTTCCTCTGAATCAGTGAAAAATGCTGGGCGTCCTCGAAGAAAATGGGCTCCCGCTTCTTCTACTTGACAGGCCACAAGTTCAATTTGGTCTTCCTTCAGCGCCCTTATTACTGATCATCAAATTAAACAGATACTGTCATCTGCAGAGAATATCGTTAGCAATTCTTTCGGCAGTCGGACGAAACCACCACCGGAAATTCGCCAACTATGTGTGATATCTTTGAATGCCAGAAGCATTGTTAATAAAACAGACAGCCTTGAGGTAGTGCTCTTCTCTTATGATCCCCATGTACTGGTGATAAGCGAGACGTGGTTACACAGTGGCATTTTTGATCAAGAAATTGTGCCACTGGGCTACGTCATTTACAGACGTGATCGCGGTTCACGTGGTGGAGGGGTTGCTGTGATTGCTGGGCGTGCAGTGAACGTAACGTTCCTTGACCAAATTGATCAGCATGAAAGCTTGTTTTTGCGCCTAGTAACGCATGGCTTCACCTTTTACCTTTGCACTATGTATCGTCCACCTGATGCAACTGATTATTTTATGTCTAGTCTTTTCGATCATTTAATACATTACCAGAATCGGAATCTAATCCTTACCGGTGACTTCAATCTTCCTGCCATCGACTGGGACAAACTGTCGTATGGCGTATGTGCCTCATGTGATATTGTTTTAGATCGGATGTTTTCTTTAAACCTTAAGCAAGCTGTTCGTGAATACACCAGACAGTCATCTGTGCTAGACCTATTCTTTGTTAGCCAAACCTTTTTTGATGGAGTGCTTGACATTGAACCGGGAATATCAGATCATTGTCTTTTATACTTTTGTTGTGCTTCGCCTGGTGCTTCGGGGGTGCGTCCAGCTAAAATGATAAAGGACTTCGTTCGTGCCGATGATAATGTAGTCATCGACGCCTTACAGTCGCTGTTAAGCAGCTCTTCTGGGAATGACGTTCATAGTTTGTGGCATCACTTTAAGAATGCAGTGCAGTACTGTACCGAACATTTTATTCCACTTATAAAAGTTCATATCAACCGTCACAATCCTTGGATAAGTCGAGAAATTCTTCAACTTAAACGCAAAGTGAAGCGATTTAGGAAGAAAAAGATATCTTCCTTACAACAGTTCCAACTACTCAAACAGATTAAAGTTAAAATCAGCAAAGTTTCATTATTTTAACATGACACTCCCCGAATTCATCAGAAGTAATCCCCAAAAGTTTTGGAATTTTTTAGGTCGAAAGAATGAGCAATTGAGTAAGGTTCGAATTAATGACGACATTGTGACCGACTGCACAGTGATTGCAGAAGGTTTTAACTCTTACTTTCAAAGCGTATTTCTGACGGAGAAGGTGAAGATCTTGGTAACGTACTGGCTATTTCTGTGAATAGTGTTCTGTTGATGCTGCGTAAACTTGGTGATAAGAAAAGTTCTGGTGCTGATGGGCTTGCAAATGCTTTTCTTAAACGTTTTGCAACACAATTATCCGAGTTTTTAACACAGATATTTCAAGTCTCTCTAATTTTTGGTGATGTGCCGGAGGACTGGAAAATGGCCCGCGTTGTACCAATCCATAAAAAAGGAGATAAGCTAAGTGTTTCTAACTACAGACCGATTTCAATTACTTCTTGTTGTAAGTTAATAGAACACAAAGTCTCTGGGTACCTTAATTCGTTTCTAGCTGAAAATAACATTTTATCCCCTTTGCAACACGACTTCAGAAAGGGTATGTCCACCGTGACTCAGTTGGTTAATGAATTCCAAGTTGTTCTTGATAAATCCGGGCAGGTTGATGTTCTTTTTTTAGACTTCCGCAAAGCTTTTGACACTGTTTCTCATGGCAAACTCATTTCTAAATTAGATAGTATTGGCGTCCCTACTTATCTTGTCAACTGGATTCATGCTTATCTTAAACATAGGAAACAATACGTAGACGTGAATGGCTGCAGGTCTAACGATCTTCCAATTACTTCAGGTGTACCTCAAGGCAGCGTCTTAGGGCCACTGCTTTTCCTAATCTATATAAATGGTCTGTCTGCTTCCATCCCCGGAAATGTCTCTTTAAAGCTTTTTGCAGATGATTGTATACTTTTTAAGACCATAAATAACCAGAACGATCACTACATCTTGCAAAATGCACTTCTAGCTGTTCATCAGTGGTGCGTAAAATGGGATATGCAACTAAACCTTGATAAAACTGTTCTCTTACGCATTTCACGCAAAAAACATTTTAGTTCTTTCTCTTACACCCTGCAAAATCATGTAATCCAAGAGGTTACACAATATATATATTTAGGGGTAACGTTAACTCATGACTTAACATGGACTTCACACATTGCAGACATTTTCTCCTTGTCTTTTTCTAAGCTTTGCTACTTAAGGCGGAAGCTTAAAGATGCCCCAAGTAGAGTTAAACTCCTTGCATACTCAACATTCATTAGGTCCAAATTAGAGTACGCTTTGGTATTATGGGATTCATTCATAAAGAAAGACATATACAAGATAGAGATGATGCAAAGGAAAGCGGTTAGGTTTATTTATAACAAATACAGGAGGTTAGACTCACCTACAACACTAATGAAAACTAACCATATTCCATTACTTGAAGTACGCAGAAAAATTTCCCGTCTGTTGTTTATGCATAACCTTTTAACACAAACTAAACATACCCCGCCCTGTAATTCTCAAACAATTGTCGCGCCGAACACACCATTCACGAATTCATTTGCTGAAACCCATTTTTGCAAAGACTGACTCATTCAAGCACAGTTTTTTTTTTCCACGGACAGTTTCCGACTGGAACTCTCTTCCCAAGGCCATTTTCCAGTCCTCAAATTTTAGTAATGCTCTTGAGAAGCATTTTCTTGAGTGAATGAGCGTTGTATTTCGTTATTCTGCTCATTGTTTGTAACCCCATGTATTTTCTTAGTATTTGTCATTTTCAGTGCCTTGTATAACCCCTCCTGCATGGGTCAATCTATTGGCCTGCAGTATTTTGAAATAAATAAATAAATAAATTCCCCAGCCATTAAAAACCTGTCCACAAAGTTTTTACGACCTGTATAGTAGGAAGCAACAAAGTCAGGTGTATTGAAACACATCTAAGGCACTTGGCAGGAACTGATCAGGGTGTGAATACTCTCATTGAAAGTTTAATCTTTCATACATCAAGCACTACTGCAGAGAATACACAGTGTTTCGTGTAGCTGAATACAGATTGATTAAACATAATAACTAATTAGAAAGTTAGAACATTTCCATGATGAGAAATTATTATTTGGAAATGCTTGAACTGTGCTTTGCCTAGCTAGGTAACCTAACATCAGCTAGTGCTCGGAAGCTGTTGCAGAATTTTCATGAAAAGTCTATCGCATAAGATACAGTTTCCTGTAAATCAAAGTTTCTGGAGAAGAAAATTTTTGCCACTAGAAGTTTTGAAGCTTTTGACGCAAATCTTGAATGGGAACTTCATTTTGAAGCAAATTTAAAGCTTTTTTAAAAATGTCCCATACAGTGACACCCACTTATTAAGACACCCATCTATAGTGACACACACTTATAGTGATACCCATCTATACGACGCCCCTATAGTGACACCCATCTATAGTGGCATCATAGTGACACCCATCTAGTGATCATCTGTAGTGGCATCATCTATAGTGACACCCATCTTTAGTGGCATCTACAGTGACACCCACTTGTAGTGACCTCCATCTATAGTGGCACTCACCTACAGTGACACCCACCTATAGTGACACACATCTATAGCGATACCACCTATAGTGACACCCATATATATATTGGCATCATCTATAGTGACACCCATCTATAATGACACCACCTATAGTGACCCCATCTATAGTGGCATCATCTATAGTTGCACCCATTTATAGTGGCATCATCTGTAGTAACACCCATCTAGTGACACCCATCTATAGTGGCATCTATAGTGACACTCATCTATAGTGGCACCCACCTATAGTGACACCCATCTATAGTGACATCATCTGTAGTGACACCCATCTATAGTGACATCCACTTATAGTGACACCCATATGTAGTGGCATCATCTATAGTTGCACCCATTTATAGTGTAATCATCTGTAGTGACATCCATCTATGGTGACACCCATATATAGTGGCATCATCTATAGAGGCACCCACCTATAGTTACACCACTTATAGTGACTCTCATCTATAGTGACACCCACTTATAGTGACAACCATCTATAGTGACACCCTTCTACTGTGGCATCATCTAAGTTGCACCCATTTATAGTGACACCCATCTATAATGGTATCCGCTACAGTGACACCCACCTTTAGTGACACCCATCTATAGTGGAATCATCTATAGCAGGGGTTCTCAAACTTTTTTGCTTGGAGGAACCCCAAAAGCCTTCAATAAGTTCCAGGGAACCCCCCCACCCCGCTTTCACTTACCAGCAATGTTGTCGAGTGCATTTTTGCAAAGAGAGAGTTGCAAAAGTTAAATGTTTATTGCACAGATTAATACAAATACTAATGTGATGGGTGGTACTGCTTCCCTTTTGAGAGCAAGTCAAAGCGTGGCTCAGCAGCACTCAGAGCCAGTCTCATATCAGCTGCCGAGTCAGGGCCAGTGAGGGTTCTCGCGGAACACAAGAAGACAGCCCGCGGAACACCTGTGTTCCACGGAACCCAGTTTGAGAACCCCTGATCTATAGTAATGCCCATCTATAGTGGCATCATCTATAGTGGCTTCTATAGTGACACCACCTATAGTGACACCCATCTATAGTGGCATCATCTGTAGTGATACCCATCTAAGTGGAATCCATCTATAGTGGCATCATCTAAAGTGACACCCATCTACAGTGGTACCCATCTATAGTGACATCATCTATAGTCACACCCATGCATAGTGACACCGCCTACAGTGACTCCCGTCTATAGTGGCATGCACCTATAGTGGCATCATCTATTGTTATGCCCACTTGTAGCGACACCCACCTATAATGACACCCATCTATAGTGACACCATCTAAGTGACATCCATCTATAGTGGCGTCATCTATAGTGACACTCATTTATAGTGGCATCATGTATAGTGACACCCAAGAGTGTGTTACAGGTGAACCTGCTCAACCTTTCAGTTTACTCATCACTCACCACGCAGGAGAAGCAACTAGCGCAGGCAATTAAGTACCAGCACGAGGCACTCACAGCAAGGCGACAGTTGCAGGACACCCTGGACGTGGTTCAGAGGTGAGTGTTGTGCCGTTGTCTCCACTCTGCCCTAATAGCACTGGTCAACTGTTCAGAGCACTGTGACCATTCTGTCAAAGGTGCACATTCAAGGTGTGGCTGAGCGTTGCACTGAGACCCGGGATTGTTGACTTCGTAGGCAAACACCTCGTTTGCCATTTCAGCTGCAAGTTGTACAGCTGTGGCCAAGTCACCATACTGCTGCGGGTGGCTGTAGCAGGGGGGAAATTTTGATATTCCAGCTAGGAATATTTGTTCTGTTCGTTGGAGCAATGCTTCTGAAATACAAGTACACTGCTTAAGCTACTGGAAGTAGGGCTTCTATAGGCACACAAATGATGAGGGAGGGGAAGAAATCATGCAAGTTTCTCTCAGAATTAGCTGTGAGGATGTGTGTGCACCAGTAACAAGTTGATTATTTTTTCCACCTCTGGATGAGAGGATAAAAAGAGCTCTTCCACATCCCAGTGAAGTCCTGAGATGGTCCTTTAATGGTTCTTCATACCTTTCTCGACTCTCGCCTTTTCTGTAGCTTTCTGTGTATTCCCCACATGAATTAATCATATCAGTCTAGGAATTTACATGGCACCGATCACCTGTAAATGCAAAGATCTTTTGGACATAAACACACATTGTTTCTGGGATTCAGTGGTAGGAAGTCAGTTATTCTGCCTCATGTACTATGCCTTTGGTAGCAGTACTCCTGTTTCACTGGAAGTTTTAATTTAATTTGAAGAGAATGTGGTTCAGAACATCGAATGTCATTTCGCCGTTTCAGTGCTGCCTAGTAACAGATGCCATCCGAGGATGATAGCAATAGCAGTTGGGCAATGAATGTAGCAAATGAAGGAAAAGTGGGCATGTGAAGTGTCTGAAGTTGTAATTTAATAGTACTATTAATACTGCAAGGCCATTTTATATTAATTTATATCCCCTAACAAAGCCGCATGCCGGAGACTTTTAGTGTGCACTAACAAATTGTACAAATATTCACAGCAATATATGGAGCTGAGTTTTGCCTAATTTCTGATGCAAATACCATGCGCAATACTGTATTAAAAAGAGGACAACAACGTCTACTTATTTGTCCTCTTCTAAAAATTTATTTCATTTTATTTCATTTATTTCATTCACATTCAAAAGCACTTTTTCCTCATATTTGTACTTGATTTCTGTTTGAAATTTTTAATATTTGCACACCTCTGTTTTTTACATGACCACATCAAATGACAGGATTCAATGAAGATTTCCCCCACTGGATAATTATTGCCACCTAAAAGGGATATGCGAATTCGTTTTCACATCACTACTTCCGGTATCTATCCATTGGAAGTCAAGACAAGGCTTAAGTTAGGTTTGAATTCAATAAATGTAAACCATCAAGGCTGAGCAGGATGGCAGCACGAAGCAATGCGAAATTTGGAACTGAGATTCACGATCTCGCTGCTTTTAAAGGGGTGAAGATGCCAGATTTTTTGTGGTTTTTTCTTTGGTGTGATGCATAACACATCAGTAAACATGGATGACCACGTGAAATTAGCCGATGAATTGATAATTGAATTTCTTTTATGATATAGTTTTGGTTTCAGTAGGGACTGGTGGCTGTGATGTCACCAGTATGTCACCAGTGAGTCCAAGGTCATGTGATTAATGCAAAATGCAGTCTATTATCTGTTTGTTCCCTCACTGTCATCTATGCTCCCAGGCAAAGCTAGTATACAAATTCGAGCAAATTACAATGAGGACGCAGCCAGTATAGTTTTTGTATGCCTTGCATGTTCTCAAAACCTACTTGTGATGTCACAGCCACCTTTCAGCTGCTGAAACTGAAACTATATGATAGACGAAATTCAATATGAGTTGCATATTGTGTGCAGGGGAATTTCCTCCTGGTAATAGAAGAGTAATCTGGGCTAGTTGGTACGGTGACATAAGGAATAAACAGCGCTAAAGACGAGGACAAAGAGCTAACAGGACGAGGGCTGAGTCGCTGACTCGCAACTAACATTTATAGGGGAAAACGCAGAATATATCCAAACCAAGCACCACCAAAACTATACAATCATCCAAAACCAAAAAACCGTGTCATGACAACCCCCTACACATGCCCTATTCAAGAACACGAGAGACCACTAGAGATTGGTAGGAGGTCAAATCTGGTTACGCATTGTAAGGGGTGTAAAGGCTGCCATCCTTTTCTATCATAGACAGCTATTTCAGATGCCCATTTGTAAAGATCAACTGGGAATTCATTGAGGCCAGACATACATGAGATTAGGGGAAGAATGTGTCACTGGCCCTTCCATTGCTTTAACAGATAATGAGGTTAGATTTCTTGAACAGGGCATGTGTAGGGGGTTGTCATGATTTGGTTTTGGTTTTTGATTATTGTGTGGTTTTGGTGCTGCTTAAGTTGGATATGTTCTGTGTTTTCCTTAATAAACGTTAGTTGCGAGTCAGCGCTCGTCCTCTCTGCTCTTCATCCTCGTCTTCAGCGCTGCTTATTCATTATGTTCCTCCTGGTGATCATTGTTTATGTATGCTCTATGCATCATTCCAAAGAAGAAAAAAACATCCAGAGCCTTTGTGAACTTGTGGAATATAGAGCTAGTGTGACAGCTATGCTGAAGCAGGCGGTATGAGAGAATCGAATATGGGTAACTCGCAGAGTGATGACTGTGTGCTTACTACATGGGCACTGATGCTGCTGAGATCGAGAGTAGCAGCTCTTTCTAACAGCCAGCAATATGACTAGCTCTTCTCAGTATTATGACTGCTAAAGTTAACCTCAGTTTTACAAAGCAGAAGTTTTTTTCTTCAGTCGCATACACAGATTATCACTGGTGGTATAATTGCTTTGAATGCGTGAGCATTCAGCGTGAAATCAAAAGCCAGCGGGCACTGAAACTCTCTTGGACGTCCTGGGGACGTTTGGGATGTCTTATATGTACGTCTAGGGATCGAAGTTTCAATGCGTATTGGGAAGTGAATACTTGAGTTCATCGAACTCATTCGGTCACAAATTGTATTTTAACTTAGGTAATGACATTAGCAATCCAGTGTACGAGCCTATGAATGGCATTACATCCTACTGTAATTCAAATCGAACGGCGTCAAAATTTTCCAGTGTGCAATGGACCCAGTTTTTCACAAGAAATACCTTGAATGTCATAAGGTTCTTGGAGGAAGAGCAGCAGATAGACCATGCATTCTTTATTGAGAATTTGACGTTAAAACGAGACCAAAGGGAAGTTTAGCACGTGGCGCCATCTGGTGTCCTCAGAGCGTCCTGTGCACGCGCAGTGGTGCCTCGTGGAAGTGGATCACGGTAGCGGATTGCGCTGTGCTATAACTCCCTACTTTTAGCATAACATGTGCCGCTACCACGTACCGTGCCCCACCACTACACATGTGCAGATCGTCGTGAGTGCACCAGATGGTACCATGTTTCCTTCAAAACCGTGCCCGTCTGGTGCGCTGGAGCCAATCAGGGCGTGTACAGTGGCGGGGCACAGTACACAGTAAGCGGTAACGGTGCGTGTTATCCTAAAAGTATCTATTGTAGTGATCTAAAACGAGAGGATCACAGCCAGCTGTTACTGCATTGTGGACAGACGCACTGATGTGCCACGTGATGCTGCTTTTTGTTTCGTGACCTGTGGGTGCGCCCCAGTGTCTTCCTATGGCCATTAGCGCATTTATTTTATGCAAGGCCTAGTGCTGCCGTGTTCGGGCTCTTGCCGCATGCTAGCAGTCGATTCTATGAGGAAAGAGAAAGCTCACTCGTGTGACAAGTGCAAGATACTGCTGTTTGGGAATGTCGCGATGTTTCACTGCGAGTTTGAATGAGAAATTCGTAATTTCTGAGTGTTTAGGAGGTTTGAATCGTGGAGGTGTGGTGCAATTGAATTGAATAGCAAATACTGTTCGAAAACTGTTCAAAGTCTCGAATATTCGCACACCCCTAGTAATGAAAGAGCGACCCGCAATTGGTCTCTTCAAGTTTACTCTTATCACTATCTAATTATGCTGTTTATCAGCGTTAAGTGCGTTTGGATTTATTTGACGGCCTATTATTCGGGGCAAAGTTGTAATAGTTAAACGATGCAGCACACTCACCTTATCCTCTCCGTTTGACCTCGCTTGGTGCTCCTTGGAGGGACAGCTTAGGTTACTGCTGTGGGTGCACTTTGGCAAGGCCTGCTTGCTTTCTCATCCTCCTTTCCTGCCCGCCTGTACGTCCCATTGTTCTATCTCCTTGCTTGGGTTGCTCAAAGTGCAGCTGCTTAAATGTATTCTACAATAACCGACGGATTCAGTGGGAGCAATCCAGGCTTTAAATGCTTCGATTTTCATACCAGTAACCTGTAATTTTATTTAATTAAACTCCTGCAGCAGTCAGTAGATGAAAGGAATCATCTCTCTCCACATATTAAGATGTGAGAGTTGTACCTAAAAAGTTTTGTTACCTTTCTAACTTGTGCATTACTGATCATTGTGTGAGAGCTCAGAGCAGGACAAGGGTGGCCTTCCAAAGGTTCCATATTTAACTCGTCAACAATTTTTAAGGCAAAAGCCTTATACGGCCCATTAGCAACAAAACCTGGTGTCGTTGTCGGCGTCCAGGAAAAGTGGTCCAGAAAACCTTCAGTGATGTTGTCAGCAAAGAAAAAATTTCTTCCGAAGGTGTGGGGAATTGAACCGAGCACCTTCAGATTGTGAGGCGAGCACCCAACCCATAGGCCACAAAACCACACTGCTGCTTAGCGCATAAATGTGAACCTTGTGTACGCATTGCCTTATGATTGTGTGCTAATGAGCACGCAAACATGCTAAATTGCATGCTAAATTAAAAAAACTAATGCTTTCGCCTCCAAAGGATGTAAGTAGCCTTCAGTACCCTCCGTGATTTGTTCTTTGCAGTGAAGGGAACGTTATGGGGGTGGAACAACCCGTAATTGTGTTACTCCGCCAAGTAGTTTGGCTGCAGGACAATGTGCCTGGCTACCTGGTACGTTGCGCTCTGTGTGGTTCCTTCGCTACCTCAGTGGTTTAGCTGATGCCATCTATGGAAGCTTCTTGTAACCGGATGTTGCTAAAAAATTTGATGTAATCATACCTCGGCAGAATCACAAGTGCTCACTCAGGCTCACTGACAGAACTTTGGTCAACCTTCGGGCTCACTCGACTCACTCATTTAGGCTCTCAACTCACTTGGGCTCGCTCACACTCACGAGTCATCTGGGGTCAACCACTCATAATGGCTCGCGACTCACTTCAATTGGGGACTCATTGGCCTCGCTCACTCACCTTGACTCATGACTCATTTAGAATCACTCACTCATTTCGACTCACACGATCATGGGAATGCACTGCGTAATAAGGGCTCGAGGTATGTTAAAGGCGCGCGACAGGGGACTCCATCTTTGGTGCGAACACAGTGAAACTCAAAGCTTCCGACACATCCCCACGTGGCTCATTACCGCACCCGCATAAACTAAAGGAACAAAATGCAGTCTTCCTCGTGGCTTTAGCCCCATTGCCGAGAAAAGTTGTCACGGAGAATAGGCGAGGCTAGGCCATTCAATGCAAGTGTTTAGCTCACATGGTGCTTGCTACACTGCGGTGTTTTTTGCACATGTGCGTTAATATAATGCCAGCAGCCTCTCAGTTTTCTTTCACTGAGAGAAGTGCTTTCATTTTTACAATTTGTCATTTTGTTGCAGGAAGCTGGCTGGCCTGGAACCTAGGGGTAGAGCTGCAGCGGATGAAGGCAAGCATCGTACAGTGAGCATCTGATTTCCTTTGTTTCTTTCTTAATAGTTTTTAATGACTGATTTCAGTAGTATGTAGGGAGAGGTGTTTGCAGCAGTGATGTAAAACAGTGAAAAAAATTGGAGGGAACACTTAAGCTCTGCCTTGAGGGTATGGCGCGATAGCGAATTGGTTTAATTCCCTTATATGCAGAAGGTCACACTCTAATTTACATTCACAGATCCCTGGGAGTCCTCATGCCGCTCTTGGCACAGTGGTGCAGCGGTTAAGGGAGGAGCCTGGTCTTGAAAAGAAAATTTTATTAATCTAGTCATTGTCATGAAATTTTGAGGACACATGTATTTTTGTACGCTGATTCTAGGTATGTTATTTGATTTTATGTAAAACAATTCCTTGAGCTCTTATGCAATTTTTAAGCAAGTATTTTGCAAAGAGTTTTGGAGCAAATTTGCTGCTGGAAACGTGCTGAAATGTATGCCATTGGGTTCTCTTGAAACCAAGGAATGCAATAAGGGTATAATTATCATCATGGCTATCATAGAACTTGAGTTATACGGTTTTGAAGTTGTCACTTGAGAAATGAGAAGAAAAGTGTGTATTTCTGTTTCTGAAGTGGCAGCTTCAGTACCCTATAACTCAAGTTCTATGATAGGCAGGAAGACAATTTTGCCCTTATTGCATTCCTTGGTGTCAAGAGAACCCAATGGCATAATTTTCAGCAAGTTTCCAACAGCAAATTTTTTCAGTTATTACAAAATCCATGCATAAAAATGAAATAAGTGCTCAAGGAATTGTTTTACATTAAATTAAATGACATATTTACAATCGGCACACAAAAATACATATTCCCTGAAG